>NC_134856.1:93979807-94304807 GCF_049852395.1 Peromyscus maniculatus bairdii | reverse complement strand
AACTGCTATGAATTAGCCCATGACATTTAACTTCTATCATCATTGCAGAGCTCAGTGACCACTCACAATAACCACTTAGGAGATGAATGTCCAATGGATACATGACACAACAAGATGAGTTTATGTTGGAGCCCACTATGTTTCCTAGTGGCTGTACCCAGCAGGACTGCATAATAGGATGATTGGACCACATGCCTGGGTACCAAGTGTTTGTAAGGGTCTACACTTGACTGTAACTAGCAAGGGGGGGGGGTCTTTTGCTCCAACCCTTGGCACTGTTATAAATAGCCCCTTAGAATAAAGCTCTGGGCTGATGGATTAAGATTCATACCGTCTCAAGGCTATCCTGTATTTTCTGTTTCTCTCCCTTCTGTCCTTCTAACTAATATTTCCTCCTGCTTCTACTCAAGAGTACTCTGGGGAAATGTAGGGGTGAGAGATGGCCCCCCACAAGTTTACCATGTGATTAAAAATAATGGTGCAGAAATAAGAGGCTGTAGAATGTTCACCCCTAAATGGAACATCTATACCCCATTCCCTCATCCCAAGGCTCACACATAATTGTGGAAGAGTGGTTGGAAAGAGTCGCAAAGCCAGAGACAGTTGCTGACTACAAAGTAACAGTGACTTCCTGGCACAACATGACAACTGCACCCATGAAGTCACAGCAGTTGTGACAGAAAGCACAAGATCTGTATAAGCCCAAGCCAGACCAAATTCAGCATGGAGAGGGGAGCTAAATACTAAATTGTATCCACATCTCTGGAGTTATTGGCAACTGTTAAGCTGCAGGGAAGAGAGTCAGTTTTTTCAAGACTGTACATCCCTTTTACATCCACCACAATCCAGGGAAGGCTGAAAGTCAAGACTATTTAGGCAACACATATTAATTCTGATGGTGAAAACAAATGACACCATGTCGGGGAAGGGGCACCGAATTTGGGACAAGCTGGGAAAGGGGGGATTAATAGGATCAAAACACATGAAATTCTCAAAGCACTAATAAATATGAGCTGATCATTATGTTTATCATACATGATATCACATATATGTAATATTTCTATCTTCATTTTTCAGAAAAAAATCAAAATGACTACAAGTATACAATATACAAAACATACCCAGTGTGGTGGCATACACCTATAATGCTAACACTTGGAGAAAAAAGGCAGGAGGACAAATGTAAATTCAAGGTCAGAGTGGGCGACATTGTTCTAGGTCGGCAGAGACTACAAGTTAAATTCTGAACTACATGGTAACACACACACACACACACCCCACACACACATGCAGAGATAAAAAGATATTAAAGTCAGTAACTACTGAAGAATTTACTAGACATTCCTTCGTACATGTACCCGTGTATAATTAAATATCTTAATTCTCTGCTAGATAAGTTTGCTGGTGCAGTCTGTGTAAGGCTAGCTTGACTTCTAACTCTCTAAGGCCCACATCTCATCTCATGTGCAATGACAGGACATCTGAATCAGCAAAGACTCCTTATCCTTTCCTTGATTGCAACCATCTGTTCCCTAAGTCATTCATCTCTCTCAGGACTCAGAACATTAGCAGCAGATTCCTAGGGTGCCCTCTTTCTTTCTCTTCCCTTAAGGGAAATTACTTTGTCTTGATTGCCTGTTGCTTTTGTTAGCTCTCCTGGGCTTCTTCTGAAATCAGCCTGGTCCATGGGGAGTTCAAAGGAAACAATTAGGGAGCTGATTGTTAGAACCACTGGTGTCGACATTTCAGGGTCCATGAGTGTTCTGGGGTCCCTTGATATTTCCCTTTCTCTTTTGGTCCATTAAATTCTACTATAGTGGCAATTTTATGTGAAGAATTCAGCTTATACCCTCCCCATATCAGATACAGAGTTGGTACTAACAGTAAATAAGATTTTATGTACAGTGGGCATATTGTCAGTGCCCAGTACCAGGCAAGATAACTCACATACTCTGATGGCTAAACTTACGTTGACTTTGTTGGCTTCAAGAGAGCCTAGGAGCATGTTAGCAAAGACTTCTGGAATGTCTCTGATGGTGTTACCAGAGATGATTAATAACAAAGTGTTCTGACTTAATTGGAAGATACTCACAGGCAGGAGATGGGTCTAGAGGTAAAATAGAGGCCTCTTGGGAGATGTTCTTAGGGGCTACCCATTTTTCTTTTCTAATTTTTAAAACTGACTATTGGAATATTTAGTAAAATCCCTCTGTCCCTCATTTAATTCCTTTTGGACAGTTTCTCCAGAAGTATAAAAGAACAAAACTCCAAAACAACTACATATTCAGTGTAGATAATGGTGCTGTTGTCATGACATTGACATACAATGGATTAGAAGAAATTTTTGGTTCTGTCATTTTGTTTTAGTTGAATGGCATCATTGATTGATATTCTCTCTCTCTCTCTCTCTCTCTCTCTCTCTCTCTCTCTCTCTCTCTCTCATGTGTACACTAGTTGGGGTATCTATTTGTGTGAATGCACATTTGCACATGCATTCTCAGTCCAGAAGTCAACTCTCCATCAATCTCACTGGACCTAGCATTCACCAATCCAACTTGACTGCCTGGCCAGTAGATTCCCAAAGATTCTCTCACTTCAGTGTTGGGAACTATACTAACACACCTGGCTTTTTATGTCAGTGTAGGGGCTGAACTCAAGTCCTCATGCTTGGGTGGATCATTTAGCTAATTTATTTCTTTAAAAAAATGGTGGTGGAGATGTATACTATGGTGCACTTATGCAAGATTAATGACAACTTGGAGTTAACTTTGGAGTTAATTCCTTCTTTTCACCTTCATGTAAATTCAGGGCATCAAATGAAATGTCATCAGACTTATGAAACCAGAAGCTTTACACAGTGATCCATATCCTTGGTCCTTGACTAATTTTTCTCCAACAAGATGAGTTCTGGCATCAAGAGGACACAAGTCAGAAAGCACATTGGTGAGCCTGTCCAGGCTTTAATTCAAAAGAAGCTCTCCTGTGTGTCCCATAGATAATAACTTGGGGGAAGGGTCCAGTTTTGGGTACACAAGTAAATGATTGTCTGTGGAGGCCCACAAAGGTTTCCTAGTGAGATCTGTGCTTGCTTTACCCAGCAGAGCTGCATTAGAGGATTGCTTGACCACATGTGTGGTTACCAGGTGTTTGGAAGGGTCTGCACTTGGATGTGGGTATGCTTTTATCTAACAAGGGGAAGTCTTTGCTCCACCCCTTGGCATTCCTTTTAAAAAGCCCTTTAGAAGAGACAGAAGGGGCCAGTGGATAAGGATCCAGGTCCTCTCGAGGCTATCCTGTGTTTCTGTCTTTCTCTCTCTCTTCTACATTTCTATTTAAATCTCTCTTATCCTTCACTCCTCAAGAGTACTCAGGTAAAGGTGGGGGCTGGTCCTCCACAATTGTTATTAACTGTAGAAGACTGACATACTTAGCAAAGCTGAGGTAGCTGATAATTTCCATTCCATTAAAATTTATACTAATTTTCCTTTGTGAATTTCCTTTAGTTGTCTAAGTGCTGGAAAACAATTCAGGGTTTGTAGATAAATGACACAAGCTGGGTAGAAGTTCAGAGAAAGTTTTTCACCTTTTTCCTGTTTTCTGGAATTACAGACTTGGTCAACTCCATAAAGGACTCAAATGAAACAACAACTTCTATTTTTTTTTTTTTTTGCTTTAGAATTGCTTCATTTTCAACTCTTTGTCTTCCTTTTGGTTGAATCCATAATAATGCCTTGAATTTAATTTGGCTAGTACTAATTGAGCTGATGACATTTAAGAGGTAGACTTACTTATAGGGGCTGGAGAGACAGCTCAGCAGTTAAGAGCACTTGTTCTTGCAGAAGACCTGAGTTTGGTTCCCAGTACTCATGTCAGGTAGCTCACAACTACCTGTATCTCCCCATTCAGGCAATCTAGTGCCCTCTTCTCATCTTTATGAACAATCATGTCCAGGTGCATGCATGTGCGCGTGCACACATGCGCACGTGCACACACATAAAATATTCTTAGAAATAAGATTTTTACTTGTAGATTTTTTGAGTCAGAGCACTACAGTAATTCAATATTCTTGAAAGCATAGCTGGCAATTCTAAGTACCTGCACTATGCTGAAGGGGACTCAGTATTTTGACAAGAACTGTTATGGTTTGGTTTTTGAAATATAAAAATAATAATATAATTAAATTAATTTTGTAGAAAGACAAACTTATTTTTTTTCCAAAAGAAAGTGTTTCTTTGAGATGTTCAGATATCGTTAACTTTGCCTGCCTACAGATTAACATAAAATAAATTCCCAGATGCTCTGTTGTGTTTGAATGTGAAATGTCCTGCATAGTCTCACATGTTGAACACTTGGTTCCCAGCTGGGGTCCTGTCTGGGAAATCTGTAGACCCCTAGGAGGAAGTGAGTCACTGGGGGTGGGCCTTGGTGTTTGGGGGCCTGGCCCTACTTAATGATCAACATCAGTTTTCCAACTGTAGATATGAGCAGCAGCTTCTTCCTCCTGCTTCTGTCTTCCCTAAGATTATGACCATATCACCTAGAACTGTAAGTCATGTGTCCCTTTTAATGCTTCTTGATAGATACTTTGACAAAGCAACCAAAATAACTGACATAGCACTATGAAAGAGAATATATATAGAGAACATTCCTCTCTGTAATCCAGACTTGGACTTGAAGAACTATGTTTTTAATCACCAGAACTGGGTTTTCTTTGTAGTATTAATTTCATAGTCTTCCTAACTTTGTACACACAGAAAAAGGCTCACAGTCCAGGAGAAACAAGTTGTTTATCTGTGTATTGGGAGCTAAAACCTCATGGGAGAACTTCCTCCTATGTTTATGACAAATAAAGGAGTCCAAGCTCTTGTCTATATTTGGAAAGCTATGAGTATAGGTTATTAGCAAATAACTAGTTATCTGAGTTTCTGAAAGTCCCCAAATGCAGTGTGACTCAGAGTATTGTGTGGTGAAGACAAGACAGCAAGCAGCTTACACAAGAGTTGGAATGGGGAGGGAGCAGGCTTGGTGGTAATACACCAGGCCAAGGGGATAAAAATACTGCTATTATTTTCAGTGAGTTAGCATTTTGATACCTCTATATTATGTTTTTATCTGAAAATATTGATATATAGGATGTTGTTTGAGGTTCATAGTAATCTTCCAGAGTATGAAGGAATCAGGAATTAAAAGACAAATATTTCTACAGGGCACCTGAAATGTCTCAGCAAGTCAAGGCAATTGCTGGCAAGCCCAAGGAACTGAAAAACACATCTTGTAAGTAGAGAACTAATTTCTACCAGTTGTCCTGTGACCTCCATAGCACAGGCTTTCTAACACATATGCCCTAAATAAATAAATGAAATGAAAATAGCCTAGACACCCATCAACGGATGAAGAGATAATGACATGAAAATGTGGCACATGATATTATGCAGCTGTGAAGAAAAATTAAATTATGAGATCCACAGACTAATGTATGGAGTTGGAAATATTTTTCAATGAGGTAATTCAGACCCACAAAGACAGGTGCTGCATATTCTGTTTCATATGTAGATATTAGCTCTGAATCCTTAAAGGTGTGTGTTTAAGTTGGAGCCATGGTGGGGAATTAAAAAAAATGGGAATAGAATGTGGGTGATATGAAGGTGGAAAACTTCAAAATAGAACAGGAAGACTTAAACTGAGTAGGAAATGGGAGGGCAGGAAAGAGGAGAAAGTATGAGGAGAGATAATGGACGCTAAAGACCTCTGAAAAATGCCATATTGAAACCTACGACTGTAAAAACTTTCTAAAATACATACATATGTGTATATAAAGGGAGTATAAATAGAGTTACCTTGTAATTGCCTTTCCCAGACACCATAAGCTATCAAATAAAGAAGCCAATGAGAAGTATGGGTTATTTCTCTTGGAGTTGGTAGTCAATGGTGTACCATAGACTCCTCCATAAAACAGTATAGGTTATTGTCATTGGTCTTAGATACACTCTGGAATTTCATAGTATCCTGTTTCTGAAGACACCACATACTTTCAAATTCGGTCATGGAGAAATAAAGCTGATACAGACCTGAAAACTTCATCTTTACTGCCAAGTACTGACCTGGAAGATTCATTCCTACTGACTAGATTTCACAGTGCTGAAAGGCTCTATTTTTATTAGGGAAGAAAAATAGTCAATGGTATCACTCAGCTGTGAAATCTTTCAGTTACAATAAGGACTAGCCTGAAAAGACACACTCCATGGTACAATAGTGACCCAAACGTTATGGGCATAACCAACTGCTCTCTTTAAAGCCCTTTTTACAAAATACCACTTATGACTGGTACCTTTAACTGGACCCCAAACAGGTGGCTGACTAGGTTATGGGCCTGAGGACCTAATACTGTTGTTCTGCTAAGTGGATATAATAATAAGCTGTTCCCTAAGTTTTTAATCTTTATACTCATAGACTATGGCACCTCTTAACTCTCATAAGGGAAACTTTTTACAGTAATTGGTGATTAATGGACAGAGCCACAAGCAATCAGCAGGCAGAGAATAAGAGACTTTTAGAGTATTCAGCTTTAAATGGGACATCTATTTCACACTCTCTCCCCAAAAGGCTCAAATACAATCACAGAAGAGGACTAAGAAAGACTATAAGATCCAGAAGTAGTAGACCAATGCAAGAAAACACCTGTCTGCCAGGTGATAGGGCCATCCACACACAAACTCATACTGACTATGACTATATACTCAAGATATGTACAAGATCAAGTAGCCAAAACCCAGCAGGAATGGGGGATGGGAACTCAGGAATTCACACCACTAACTAGCTGAGGAGCTTTTGGTAATTTATGCTGCTTGAGGAAAGTTAGTAAATTTTCTTTAGGGATGTGTCTCCTGAGAGGCTACCCATGCCTCAGTAGATGTTCCTATACCTGCCCACATACAGGTAGCACTAAGCAGATTCAGTGGATTTCATTTTTAAAAGAAGAGAGTGCATGGAGTTGGAAGGTAGAAGCAGTATACGTTATAGGTAGGATAAGGGATGGACTGGAGGGAAAAAAATGGAGTGTTGCATTTGATACAAACACATCATATGCATATATGAAATTCTCTAATAGTAAAAACTTTTAAATTGTGAAAAGGAAGTATGACTATTGTTTTATATTAGTTGAGAACTAAGGGGATCTCAAAGGACGCTTAAAGGGCTTCTTGTGAAAGTTAACAGATCTTTGTGAACAATAGCAGAAACCATTCTTCAAAACAGATACCACAGATTCATCAAAGTGCACTCAGATGTGAGAAGTTTCCACATGAAAGAATAAATATACACTTTCAAATCAGTAATATTTGGTCTTTTGTACTGCAACTGTCTTACTTCCAGTTAAATAGTCCAAAAATACCATGTTCAGTGTTTAGATTCCTACTGATTGTGAATTAGAAAATCTATTTGGGGAATGGTAAGATAGTTCAGTCAATATTTTTGCTGTATTCTATCTCAACACCAGAAAAAGGAGAAAGAAGAGGAGGAGGGGGAGAAGAGGGATGATAGGAGTTGTAGCCTTCATTATAGTAATCATCATCATCATCATCATCATCACCACCACCACCATCATCAGGGAGTGTTGTTATGGGTTGCTATGGCCTGAGCTGGGGACAACAGACAGGAATGTTTCTGGGGCTAGTTGGCCACCCAACCAAGCCTAATCAGGAAGTCTCATGTCCCAGTGAGAATCACTGCCTTATAAAAACAAGGTAAGCAGTTCCTGAGTAGAAATATCTGATGTTGGCCTCAGACTTCCAAGCACAACCACACTTCCAAGTACAACCACAGACATGAATGCTACACACACACACACACACACACACACACACACACACACACACACACACACAAGTCTGTTTGGTCATTATGTAGTCAAAAATACTTTTTCAGAATGTCACTCTTCACCACATGAGGATGTTTAATTTATGGTTAAGATGAGTCTCAGATTATATCTATACAATGTCTTACAAGTGCCAACCATCTGCTACACTCATGATGTGGACTCTTTCCAGCCTAAGATTCCTACTGTAACTGTCTCCTAAGAATTCTGAAGGTTATTTTGGCACATAGCATCCAAGTGCATGTTGTGATCTTTTTCACACCTTTCTGCACCATCTTCTCTCTAAATAGGCCCTCTCAGAACTCATGAACTTCTTTAAAATGGTAAGCAGAAACTCCAAGATGCTGCCAGTCCATGGGAAAATACAAACAACTTAATGGAGAAAGAAAGTATCTGCTCGGGCTCATAGTTCAAGGGAACACCCTGTCATTGTTCAGAAGTTAAGACAACAAACAAGAAAAGGCATGGAATCAGGGTGGGAGGCTGTCTAGTCACATCACCTTTGTGCTCAGGAAGCAGAAAGAAAACAGGAAGTGTGATAACTATAAAGCTTAAAGCCCCCCAGTGACCCACTTCTTCCCAGGTTCCACTTCCTAAAGGTTCCCAGACAACACTGATACTACTTGGGGAGCAAGTATATTGGCCTATGGGGGACATTTCACATGCAAGCTACAAGTCATTTGAGAGACTTTACTGCTCCAGGATATACTGAAATAGAAATATAATGTAAGTATATTTTCTGAAACTGAATGATGGAAATTGTAAAATATTTGCCTGTCACAGTATAATAAACGAGAGCAGATTTACTTTGAAAAAGCAAAACAAACCATAAATGTGTGCAACAGCTGAGAAGATCGTGCATATTTTAAAGAAGGCAAGATAGTGGTTTAATATACACAAAAAGAATTTCAAATGTTATAAATAAAATATAAGTCACTAGAAAAGAAATTTGAATTTCAAAGAGAATATAAAACACAGTACAGGCAGGCTGGAACTACAAGACAGCAGACTACTATGCTCTAGAAGGCACTCTACAATTTTCAGGTTGCATGAAATAATTGTGTAGAGTTCATCTTGATGGCGAATCTGAAAGAACATGCATATAGTCTGTGCAACAATGGGTTTCATTGCTCTAATTTAGCATGCTATAAGAAGCACTTATGGTGTATTTACTGTTTTCTTCCTATAGCCATCTGCCTCCTCTTCTTGAGAATTGAAACTATCATTGTATATAGCATGTATTGCATCACACACTCTCTCCATCCCTCTCTTCCCTGCCTCCCTTCCTTCTTCTCTCCTTCCTTTCCTTCATTATCTATTCGTTTCTTCATTCCCCCTCCTTCCTTTCCTTCCTCATTCCTTCTTTTCCTCTTTTCCTTTCTTCTCTATACCAACCCACTTTAAATTTTCTATTCTAGATAGATACCACCTATTTTCCCCTCCTGTATGTGTTTCTTTCACATCAGTGATGCTCACCTCCAGCACAGGGCCATGTCTTATATTCTCCTTACTGATAGTTGATTTAAACTATGCTGTAAGACACAATTTTAACTAATGAGACACTTCTAAGGGGTTCTGGTAAATTGTTCGTATTCTTACTGATTAAGGGAGAAATAGTGCCTTTTAAAACTCGGGGGATTGTAGATTCCAGAGTGAAGCTTGAGGTAGACATTCAAGCCTCAGATAACCCAACACAGGATGTCAAAGCTGAAACATTTTAAAATGTTGGGTCCCTAAAGCCGTTACTGAATTAGGACATCTTAATCAATTCTTACTGCTTTAATAAAATACCATAGAGCAGAGGCATTAAACAAAATGACATTTATTTCTCAGAGTGCTGGAAGGTGAGCTGAAAAGGGGTAAGGCACTCCCAGAGGATACAGTATTGGGTGGAATCATGAGAATGAAAACAAGAGAGAGCAAGAATGAGTAAGCAAGAGAGAATGGATGCTGTCAAACCACAGTTCCTAAGCCCTCAAAACTTAATTCCCTTCCAAAGGCCCCATCTTCATTATCATCACACAGGGAAATAGGATTTCAGCATTTAATTTCAGAGACCACAGAAAGCAAACATCTGGACTACAAGATATGGATTCCAGGTGCTCAGTCACCTTGCCTTAACCCTGAAATGTTTGGATACAGTGGGTTTCCTTATTCCAACACATTTAACTCTTTTTTTTTTGTTTGTTTGTTTTTGTTTTTTCGAGACAGGGTTTCTCTGTGTAGCTTTGCGCCTTTCCTGGGACTCACTTGGTAGTCCAGGCTGGCCTCGAACTCACAGAGATCCACCTGGCTCTGCCTCCCAAGTGCTGGGATTAAAGGCGTGCGCCACCACCGCCCGGCCACATTTAACTCTTTTACAACATCACTAAGAGCATTCTTTGGGAGGTTGAGTAATTATATCATATCGAAATGGTAGCATGTAATCTAAGAGGGTGCAGAATTCTCTGAGGTCATTGTTTTATTTTTGTTTTAGTATTTATTTTCATTCGGACTCTTTTGTAATGGATACTGCATTACGAATGTTTCTGGTTTTCTCTGTAGCTTTTCCATGTTCTTGGTGCAATTTAGTATTTTAATTTTTTTCCAATGGCAACCATAGTGTGTGGTGTTAGTTGTGTTTACCATTGTTTTATAAAATACCTGAAATTAACAGCTTCAAACACACCAAGTTGAATTTAGCTCACTGTTTCAGAGGACTCTATTCATGCTCACTTGAGTCTGTTCTAGCAGGCCTGAAGGATGAAGAATAATTTGGTTAAGAGGCTTTCTGCATCATGATGGACAGGAAACAGAGACAGTAAATATACCCTACAAAGGTATATTAGGATTTAGCCACTTTTTCCAGTGAAGCTCCACCTCTTAAAGTTCCCACTATGTTTACAAGTAGTTCTGCCATCTGAAGACCAAGTGCTTATCTATGAGCCTGTGAGGGTCATGCCATAGTCACATATAACATCTAAGCCAGAAACACCAGGATCCCATGAAGGCTTCAGCCTTGTCTTCCACTTACTATTCTATGAAGTATATAGTGCTGCCATTTGTCTCCCTTTCCTCTAATTATACAAATTAGCACTTTTTCGTGATACCATTTGAGCAGACTTGAGTCTTAAATGCATAATCCCTATGGGCTGGGTTTGTTGTACTAATGAGCAGATGCCAGCATTCTAGTAGTTCAGTTAGGTAGAGTTTAATGTTAGCACCTTGCTACTGTGGGGGGCCTGGGTGGGTGTGATTGCCAGGGGAGCCGATATCTCATCCCTCAGAGACTCTTGCTCCTTTTATCTAATCGTATTTTTCATCCTTTAGGGGCTCATTATCACCTACCTCAGACACAAGGAGGAACAGCACAGAAGAGATGTATACAAAACTTAATATGCTAGGCACAAATGTGGAATATAAAAGTTGGATTGAATTCCAATAGTTGGCTGAGACAAATATCCATGTGTGCTATGAGATAGCCTAAACTATCACATGTCAAATATTCACATATGCTGTGAGACAGCCTAAACTATCACAAGGAGAGGAGCTGATTCCTAGGAAGGCAGATTTACTCTATTCACACTTAAGATTATGCTATTAATTTTGGTGAATTGTCTCAATCACTTGAGGAACACTATAACTCTTACATAAGGGAGTTTGTGGAAAATATTGAGTTCTGGCTGCTAAAGCATGGCACAGAGGCACTGTTCACACATCTGTTTCTTGTTGTCCTCTTATTTTCTAGGTATCCCTTTAGCTTCTCATATTATGTAGATCACTTTACATAGTGTGATTATCTTAGTTGGGGCTACTATTGTTGTGATGGAATACCATGGCCAAAGCAATCTGAGGAGGAAAGTATTTATTCCACTCATTGTTCACATAACAATTCACCATATAAAGCAGTGATGGCAGGAACTCAAGCAGGGCAGGAACCTGGAGGCAGGAGCTGATGCAGAGGCCATGGAGGAGTGCTGCTTACTGATTTGCTTTCCATGACTTGCTTAGCCTGTTTTCTTATAGAACCCAGGACCACCAGTCCGGTTGGCACCACCCACAATGGACTGGGCCCTCCCACATTGGCCACTAATTAAGAAAATGCCTTACAATCAGAACTTACAGAGGCATTTTCTCAATTGAGGCTCCTTCCTCTCTGATGACTCTAGTTTGTGTCAAGTTGACATAAAACTAACCAGTATGGCGATCATTTATCCTTATTGTTAAGTTGAGAGGATGTGGAAACTACCTTTAGTTGTTACTATAAGGGTGTTTCGGAGAAATTTAACAGAAGAAGGAAGACCTATTTTGCAAGTCATCCTGGGGTCCTTTCCTAACTGACAAGCAGAGGAGCAGGAATCAGCTGAGCAGTAGCTTCATCTCCTGCTGCCTCTCAACTGTGAGTGTCATGTGACCATCTACCTCACCTTCTTGCTGCCTTGTCATCTCTGCCATGATGGGCTGTACCCTCACACTGTGATGCAAAATAAACCCTGGATCAGGCTTTCTAAGACTACCAGCTCCCAAATCATGACAGGGAAACTTATTATTAGTTATGAATGCTCAGCCTTATCTTATGCTTGTCCCACTAGCTCTATAATTTAAATTAACTTGTTTCTCTTCATCTATGTTTTGCCTCAGGGCTTTTTACCTTTCTTCATTCTGTATGTCCTACTTTCACTGCTTCCTCTGTGTCTGGCTGGTGGCTGGCAGGCCCCAGGCATTTCCCTCTCTTTCTCCCTCATTTTCTCCTCTCCTCTTCCCTGAGCCTAGATTCCTTCCCCTACTTATTCTATCTGCCCACTGGCCCCACCTATCCCTCTCCTGCCTAGCTATTGGTCATTCAGCTTTTTATTAGACAAATCAAGTGCCTTGGGCAAGCAAGGTGGAACAGCAAGCAACACATCTTTACATGATTAAACAAATGCAGCATAAACAAATATAATACACCTTTACATAGTTAAATTAATATAGGCAACATAAACAAATATAGCACATTTTTGCCTAGTTAAAGTAATAATCCACAACAAAATCCTCCTTCATTTAAGCTGCTTTTGTCAAGTATTTTGCCACAGAAAAAAGAAAAACAATATGCAGAGTTCATATATATTTATTAAAAGTACAATTAAGAGGAACTCTTTTACCAATAAATAAATAAATAAAATAACAAAAGTATTCAAACTTTTGGACAAATTTCAATATTTATCTATATAAAATCAGGTGTTGTTTGCCATTTCTTAGTCACTCTAAATAATAACTACTGAGACTTGATATTGTGATTTATATTGTCCTGTGTTTCAATGAGAGTGTATTGGAGCTTTCTGTTTTTTTCTATACATCCTTTTACCTTATCACAGTGTTTAAATTATAATAGATTTATAATGCCATCAGACCTCACTATCTCTAGCTTCTAATTCCACAGACTGGTCAACCAGCAACCACAGATCAAATATATTTTCATTACATCTGCCTAAAGCATACACAGTCATTTTTTTTTCTTGTCTTATTTTCTAAAAATACAGTGCATCAACCCTTCACATAGCAGTTATGTTGTATGATTTGTTATAGATGATCTAGAGATTAATGCATAAACAGACATATGTATAAGATATAAACAACACCTGGGTAATTTTATCTAAGGGATTATGCATTTTTAGATTTGGGTATTTGGAGTTCTGCAAGCAATTATTTTTAGATAATAAGGGGCAACTCTTTTAAAAAATATTATCTGTTTGTATGTTATGCATCAGTCTCTGTGTATGTGCACATGTATGTAGGTTTCAAGTGGAGATATCTCTTAGAAATGGAATTACAGGCAGTTATGAACCCCAGTACTGGTGGTGGGGACCTAAGTGAGATCCTCTGGAACAGTAGCAAGCATTCTTAGTTGCTAACATTTTCTGAGCCCCAAGAAAAGTGAAGGCATTGCTTTCAACATTTTGTTTTAAAAGTTTATTACTATTATATGAGTGTGCATGGTATATGTTTGGGCACATGTACCATGGCCTACATGTGGAGGTCAGAGGACAAATCTGTAAGTACATTTTACCATTCCACCTTTGCATGGACCTAGGAATTGACTTAGGTACTAGGAATGCATAATTGGGTAACATTATCCTCTGAGCCTCACCAGTAACAAGGTCCAAAGCTTAACTTTTTGCATAACAAAAGTAAAATGTCTAGTCTCCGAAATTATTCTTCTCCAAAATCAGAATAGTTGTACTTGGTCTTATTTTAAAATCTTTTAAAAAATAATTAAGTGTGTGTGTGCATATGTGTTTGTGCATTTTGTGCATGTATATGTGTGTGTGTGTGTGTGTGTGTGTGTGTGTGTGAGAGAGAGAGAGAGAGAGAGAGAGAGAAAGAGAGAGAGAGAGAGAGAGCAAGCAGAGGTATGCATGCAGACATAGCAACCATAGGACAACTTAGGGAGTCTATGCTCTCCTTATACCTATTCTATCAGATAAAACTTTTTCCCAACAGGGATAGCTTTATAGCTAACCATTTAGGTTGCTGTCACGTTAAATACTAAGTATATTAGACATTAAATCCTGGGTATTAATCCATTTTCTTCTACATTTTATAGAGAGAATTTTCTCTCCATTCCAAACAGTGAAGACCCACTTTGTACTACTCTGGATTTAATTAAGCCCCTCATATGAATAATGTATGCTTAGCTCACATGAGTAGTGATAATTTTTAATTTAATTTGCTTAACACAGAATTACTGTTAAAAAGTTAAATGATTCACCACTAATAACATATTCACATTCATAATATAAATACTAAGGTACCTAAAACTGACCTGTTAATGCAGATGTTCACAAAAAGGCTACAGGTGTCTAATATTATTATCCTCATTGTCAAGAACAATGGAGGCCTTACAAAACCACCTGTCTTGTATCTCATACACTGAATATGTGTTGGAAGAAATAAAACTTGAGAGCAGATTATTTGACCCCAAGTTCTCTCCAGCACATACGGCAGGGACTGTATTTCTTTTAGCATAATAAAATAGTTTGAACATCTTGAATAAAACATAAAATAAGAGTTTTTACTGGGATCACCATAAAAGTTTCATAGATTGTCATCTAGTTGGCAAACTTCTCATGGTGCTTAGGATGTGGTAATATAGAAGATAGATAGAAATAAGTAGATATATTGTACTGACTTGTACATAATGCTTACTTTGCATGAGCATAGTCAGTTTTAAATTGATCTGACAACTGGAAGGTTATGGTCTATTCATAGTGGTCTCAATATTCATAGAGAACTTCATGATAGTATCCCTGTTTGCATGGCCATATTTGTTACTGCACTGCTGTAAAAAAAATGAACTTAAGAGAGGAATATTTTATCTTGACTTGTAGTTTTAGAATACTGTCTATCATGATGGAGAAGTCATGGCAGGAGTCATGTACAGATGGCCAAGTTGCATTTAGTCAGGAAGCAGAGAGATATTATCTCTAGTGATCAACTTCATTCTTTTTATCATTTCACCACTGAAGCCCGTGGAATGACATCACCAACATTTATGGTATGTCTTTCCACCTTTACTACTATAGTCTGAGGATTCAAAGCCATACCTAGAGTTTGTTTCCATGGTGATTCATGTTCTCAACTTGACAATCAATATTAAGCATCACAGTTGTTGTGATATGTATCTTTCATTAAAAGAAAAAATGCACATTTTAAATAAAATTGTTTTAAAGCTAGAACCAAAAAAATCAGTAAAATTCTTGGTGAAGGGTTCCTTTAAAACATACCATTCTCTTTTCCTTTCCTTTAGACAAGGAATCTTGACATTGTCCTCCTGATATAATATATTATGAAACCATGTAAAATGGGTTAAACTACAATATAAAAGGAAATAAAATAGAAAGTCAAGAACACAAAGAAAAAATAATTTAAGATATAAGAGAAACAATCTGTTGACTTTTATAAATTTAAGATGAAAATAAATTTCAACAAATGTTAAAGTCACAGAGATGTCTGAAGAATACAAAGAAAATTTTAACACTGTCCAAAATATTGAAATATAGAGTATATGTTTTCAAATAGTGCAATTAGTATTGACTGTAGTTCCAACGTGAAATGTCCTCCATAGGCTTACAGGATTGAATGCCTGTTCTCTAGGTGGCGATGCTGTTTGGAAAGGTTATGGAATCTTTAGTAAGCAATCCTTGCTGGAGGAAAGGAATTTTGAGGCTTTTTTAGCCTGGCCCCAGCTCCTGTTCACTCACCTCTTCCTGATTGCAGGAATCCTACAACCAGCCAGCCTCCAGCTACTGCACCCATACATTCTCTGCCTGCTTCCATGACCTCATTTTCACCAGAAGACAAAGTATCCCTTTAGAAGTGTGAGGCAAAATGAACTCTTTCTCTGTAAGATGCTTTTGTCAGAGGGTTTTACCTCAGCAACAGGAAATGTAAATAAGAAAATATGTTTTTGTTTTGGTTCTCAAATGACAAAGAAACTTTGTTTTTAAGTCATAATTTTAAAACAGCAACCAGATACAATTGTTTTATTCATATCCTTCTGTAGCATTTCTTTATATAAAGAGTGTTTGGGTTTTTTTTTTTCAGGATGTAAGTTGCATTGTTTCATTGGTTGTATATTTTACCAGGAATAAAGTGACTTTGCCACAGAGGCAACCATCTAACCATTCTACAAGATGAATTAAGTGATGAGAGACCATGAAGAAGGAGGAAGTGATCAAAGACAACCCCAGCTCTGGTTAAAGAAAATGCCACAGGAAAAGCCAAGTTGAAGGAAATCTGGAAAGAACTCAGAATTTTATCACTCATAGTAGAGAGTGAGGAGCCCCAGAGGGATCAGGAATGCTTTGAACAAAAGTCAAGGAATGGCAGGGCAAAGATATCTGTTTGAGTGTGAACTACACAGCTTGAGGGATGTTAATGAGAAACAAAGTTAGAATGTTGCATCAGAAGTAGAGATAAGAGATAGGAATGATTGGATGCCAGATTCAGGATCATTTATGAACTATATAGAGAATTATGAATATAGTTAGACTTATTCCTATCTCTCTATCTGTATCTATCTATCTATCTATCTATCTATCTATCTATCTATCTATCTATCCATCATCTACCTATCTGTCATCTATATCATTTATCTAACCATTTATCTATCATGTATCAATTTATCCATTGTGTGTGTGAGAGAGAGAATGTGTGTATTTATTCACCAGAAATGGTCAATTAAGCTGTGATAGGTATCATATTTGAGTAGTAAGACTTAAAGTTTTCCAAACTATATTATCATATATTAACTAAATTACGCCTCAGTTTTCGATGTATTTTGTCTAAAAGAATTCAATAATCAGCATCATGAAAACAATTTCTTAATATAGATATAAACTGCACCCTGATCACATTATATATATATAAACCATATATATATATATATATACCATAAAACATCTGGATGCTCTTTAAATTACAGGAACACCCATTTTAGTAAAGGAAATTCATTCTGAAAAATGTGTTGTTCCTTTACTTCAGTACCATGTGACCACCCAGTGTTGTGAAGGTTAATCTTCACTGTCGACTGGACTTAGAAGCACCATGGAAACGAACATCTGAGTATATCTCTGAGCACCATCCTATGGACTGGTATTTCAGACTGGATAAAAAGAGAAAGCAAGCTGAGTAGCAGCAGCATATACTCTGCTGACTGTAGAGGTAATGTGACTGGTTGTCTCATGCTTCTGCCACTGAGTCTTTCCCACCATGATGGACTCTATTTTGCTCAGGTGTTTGGTCACAGGAACAAGAAGAGCAACAACTACAAGCAACCTTTTGCAGATCTCAGCTAGTGCAAATCATCTTCATCAGTACCCAAACAATAGACTCATGAGCTATATGTGTCTCCCGCCAGAATTACACAGCACTCTGCCTGATGGTAAACTTTGATTCTAATAAGTTGAGTAAACTAAAATAACAATAGATATATATGAAACGAAAACAGAGTGGCATCCTTATGTGTTATCATCCATCATTGTTTTGTATAGAACTGTGTGTGTCATAATCTTAGTGATGACCATGGCATTACTTAGTAGTTGGAACTTTCCTGCTGTGTTATATAGAATCCCATGGAATCCATCACATAAGCAATCACTTACTGGCAAAGCAACTATATTTATAGATCACATCACTATAATTTATATAATTTATATGATATCTAGACATTATCCAGTGATGAACTGACTATGTCTAAACTATAAATGAATCAACTTGCAAAGACAGAACTGGGGATGTTCAGGGGCAGAGCCCTTACTTACTCTGTGCAAGGCCCCAAGATCCATCTTCAGATTGCAAAGAAAAATAATATCTTTAAATGAAGTCAGATTAGTTAACAAGACATTTTACAATAATTCTCAGAGTTTCTGTGACTTCTCTTTCACATCACTTTTATATTCACTTTCATGTCTTAATTGCATAAGACATACAGGCATAGTGGTGCAAGTTAATCATGTAATAGACATAATAAAATTTTATCTAATGGTAGTACCAAACTACAAAAGTGTAGAAGTGTAATCCAGTTTAGGAATATATTCAGGAAGGTAGAGAGGTTCAGAAGCCCCTACTCCTTAACTGAGGAGCTATTAGGAGTTGACGTCTAGGAGAGGAAGAATCAGCTTTCTAGTGAGTTGACAATGCTCCAGTTGATCCCTCCACAACCACGAGTATATGGACAATGAAAACTGGACTAATCTCTGGGTAAGGGCTCTCTGATGATAATTAGGGTAGCCACCAATCTGATTACAGTAGATGGCCAGTTCAGGTACCACTATTGCTAGGAGTCTTAGCTGGGGTTATCCTTGTGGATCCCTGGACGTTTCTCTGGCACCAGATTTCTCCCTAACCCTGACCTGTCCCTGGTGCTTAACTTTTTTGGGATCCTGTTCCCCCTGCTGGATTACCTCACCCAGTCTTTATGCAGGGGGAGGAGCTTGAGCTCAGTCCTATCTCAACTTGATGTGCCATGCCTTGTTCAATCCCATGGGAGGCCTGCCCCTTTCTGAAGGGAGACAGAGGGGGAGTAGATGGGGAAAAAGATAGATGGGAATTGGGGGGAGAGAACAGGAGGAGAGGAGCGAGGGGAAACTGTGGTTGGTATGTAAAATAAATGAAAAATGTTAATTAGATGAAATAAATAAAGAAAATTAGACTAAGTGAGTTATATACAATAAAAAGAGGGCAGGAATCTGGGAGGGAATGGGGAGTGGGAATGTATCTGGGATGAGCTGGGATAGGAGTAGGGGGTGAACATTGTCAAAATACACTGTATGCATGAATGAAGTTCTACAAGAATAAAAATACTGTATTTTTTTTAAAAGAATTTGCACAGTGGGATATAAGGCTCCTCATCACACTGAGTGTGTGAGAAAATGTTAATGTTTTATATGTAGATATTATTAGTGATATGAGATAAAATAATCTATTAGGTTTATATACCACAATACTTTCATACTTTCTCTCATATCATACTGAAAGGAAAAGATGAGGGAGCCATTGCCATACAGCAGTGCTGGAATGCACATAGTATGTTGACCATCTGACATTCAGTCCAGGACAAGTGGACATCACCAATCTCTAAATTAAATACGTATTTAAATTCTGGTGAATCTCAATATCTTTATTATTGAGATTAAAATAACTAATAATGGGTGTTTGATGGTTGATTCTATTCCACAACTTGTCTGATCTGTATCTCTGTTCACATCACTATGCCAATGCACATGTTAATGAGCTGGATTCAATTACCCTGCATATTATTCAGCCATAAAATCACATCATTTTGTACTTCATAAATATATTCAATTATAAATTGTAAATTTACAACAGAATTTTAAATCTTTAAAAATCAAGATTCAACAAGGATACCTCGGTATTTAAATTCTATCCCCACACAAACACACAGTAAAATAGTATCTTGCCTCCAATTCTTGGCACAAAAGACTAATCATGTGATTGCATTAGTTAACTTACTCATTTGCTTTCAGTTTATACCATGTAATCAGATGTGTTACAATACATAATTGTGGTATCATTTTTCCTACTCAGGTTTGTCTACTAGAACAGTCTATCCTGTGCTTCTTCTAGGGCATCCTTAGCTTAATTGTGTATTTATTTTGTTTTTCCCTCTCCATAGCCATGGACACTTCCTTCTCCTTTAATTGTAAACTACCTCAGAGTGTCACTGCTGATTTTAACATTCAAATGCCTGCTCTGGCCATAACTACACATAGATATACTCCAGAAAAGTAATGACTTAACCCAGAGGGTCAGAAGACTAAGAAAAAGCCAAAGGGAGTCACCATAAGGAAGATGGGTAGTTTAGCATTAATTGTCATCTTGACAGAATCAAGAATGCCTGGGGAGATGTGGGCTTCTGACAAAGTCTGAGAATGATGAGCTGATCTTGATTTCATTAACTGATACAGGAAGATCCAGCTTCAATATGAGCAAGACAATTCCCTAGCTGGAATCCTGGGCAATATAGAGAAAGAGGACTGAGCAGCAACACCCATTAGTCCCTCTGTTTCCTGATGGTTGTGTGACATGACCAACTGCTTCAAGCCCCTTCTGCCTTGACTTCCCCACCATGATGGATTGAACCTTGACCTATCAGTGAAAATAAACTCTTGCTCCCTTAAGTTGCTTTCGTTAGAGCATTTCATCACAGTAACAGATGGAAACTGAGACAGTGCATCACTTGATTTGGAAGAAAAGAAAGAACTCAAGTTTTAAAGCTGTCAGGGACAGGTAGGATACCAACTTGAGTCAATCTCTGAAACAGATTATGCCTGATGCCAAACCCCATGACTTTAAACTTCCCCAAGTCACTTGCTTCTTTTTATCATTTAGATGTAGGAAATTATGTCTGTGTAGAATGAGAGAGGATAACTTTCCTTCTTAAGGTAAAGGATTCATTTACTAGATCCACCATTTAAATCAACAAACAGACATGAACCCCAAGGGAGCTGTCTCTTCCAGGACATCTCTGAGCATCCAGGACTAAGGGTTTATGTGGCAGAAGGAGCAGAGACTCTAACAGGGTGTCATTACCTTCTCTCTTCTGCTCTGCCACAGGCACAGAAGCCGAGGGATTAGACAGCATGGCTTTCACTGGGGTCCTTAAAGATAGAGGTGACGAGGTATTATGGATGTGTCACTGGGTGACCATTCATATGCCTGCTCAATAGAATGTGGGGCAACACTGTAGGAACTCCAAGAAATCTCTGGGCAAGATATTATAATTGGACCAAATGGCCTTCTTGTTTGAGCACAGTCAACTGTGCTTGAAGTTCTAGGTATAAACACAGTTACTTAAGTGCTCCCCAGAAGTTGATAATAGTAAAGTTCTTTTCTTCCTGGGTGGTGCTGGTTGTAGGTGG
This sequence comes from Peromyscus maniculatus bairdii, assembly GCF_049852395.1. Taxonomy (NCBI): domain Eukaryota; kingdom Metazoa; phylum Chordata; class Mammalia; order Rodentia; family Cricetidae; genus Peromyscus; species Peromyscus maniculatus. The sequence goes on along the minus strand of NC_134856.1, from coordinate 94,283,531 downwards.
TAGAGCCATTAAGAGTAACTAGGAGAGATAGTTACCAGCATGAGCCTTTGCAGAGGACTGTGGGATTGAAGCCAACCCCTTTCACCTTTGTCCCAAACAAGGAGATAACAGTTTCATTCTGCCACACACTCCTGCCATCATGCACAGCATCAAAAGAACATCCACCACAGACTGAGCTCTCCCAAAGCTTTTGCATTTCTGTTAGTTGTCTCAGGCACTTGTTATTGCAGCATAAAGTTATCAGTGGGATAGCATAATTACCAATGAAAAGAGAGTTAGAAGAATACAGGAACACAATCTTCAGAGACGTCCCCATGTGTTCTGTTGTTTAATTTCCATTGAGGTGTTCTTGTGCAAATGCTGAGAGGCACAAGTTCTTATCGGTGGTAAGTAAAAACTCGTGTGCGGTAAAGATGAATTAAATAAAGTGAATGTGTCCCTACAGATGAAGAGAGTGAAGTCAGAGTATGCAAATGAGAACTTTGAAATGTTATTCATGAGGCCATTACTGTAAAGATGTATATATTAAATTCTGTGAGATTTAAAGAAGGAAACATATTGGCTCTGTTAAGGTCAATTTAATTAAACCTGGAAAAAATTAGTCATGATAGAGATTCCATAATTCATTTCAATGTCCCCAGTCATCTCTACTTCAGGGAAATTCTTTAGTCCATTTTTCAGAGAAATGTTTTCTTGACTCTGGAGTTGATTGTTTAAAAACCCTTACAAACCACACAGCCTTTATCCTCTGAAATTCCATTTCAAGAACCCCCTTTCCTTTACTTTCTGATATTATGAGTATTATTTTAATATGTATCACATACTTCATAAATTTTAAGTCATTTACACTACACTTTAGTGTCAGATATTTCTTTTTATGTTGTCAGAATCAGCAGTGAGGAAAAGCACTTTTCTTCACATTTGTTTTAAAATGAATAAAATCATGGAGGGATATCTGTAATGTTAATTTATATTTGTAGCTCTTAGGGGAAGAGATAGCATGATGTGAAGGGTGTGAAATCACTACTAGTCAAGATTTCCCTGGAGCTCACTGGCCAGCGAGCATAGTCTAACCAATGAATTCCAGCCCAGAGACACTGTCTCAGTACCCAGTACCTAAAGAATAAAACTTGAGGTTTACCTCTGGACTCTATATGCACATATTCGGGGAGAGAGAGAGAGACAGAGAGAAAGCGAGACAGAGACAGAGAGACAGAGAGAGACCTCTTCACTCTATAATGTGTATAAAAACTAGACACAAAAACAAGAGGAAAGTGTTTTTACCCAGAAGAACCTAAAATTCAGTGAAGAATAAAGTAATTGAGCTGGAAATATGTAGATGTTGGACATGGAGAGTTATTTCCCTATTGGAAAATGAAGAAACAAATAGGAGCATTGGGCACCATATAACAGCCTGGTAAATTTCAATAAAAGCCCCCACAGTACGAGGATCCATCACTCTAGAGATTCTGGAGACACTCGATCTGTACATCACAGATAATGAAGCTGAAACCCAAGGGCTCATCTCATCTAACACTTACAAGTTACATGCCAAGATTCTGGCCCCAAGGGCTTTCCCCAGTACCTCAGCATGTCAGAGCTTCACTCTGGCCTGGGTGAGACATTACATAAAATGAGATAAGCCACCAGGAATTACTGGGGAGATTATTGACTTGGGACTTTGCAGGGGAAACTTGAGTGACAAACAAGAGAAGGTATCTATGTTCATTGGCCATTTGTACTTCACCTTTTCAGAAATATCTTTTCGTTTCATTAACTTGTCTATTGATTGGGTGAATAGTGGGGGAAACATTTCTTCATAGCTTTTCTTTTTCTTTTTTAGTTCTTCTTGTATTTTAGATACTAACCCTGGGAGACCTATGGGTAGAAGAATTTTTCTTCCATCCTGTGGACTGTCTTCACTTAGTTATCTCTTGACTTTGTCACATAGAACCTTTCAAAATATCATGAAATCCCTTCAGCCAATTGTTGATGCTATTTCCTGAGTGACTGGATTCTTCCAAAAGTGCTTGCCTGTGCCCACAGTTACATCATACATGGAAGAATGGATGCAACTGAAGGCCTGAGTATAGTGAAATCTGTCGCAGAAAGACATTTGTGGCTCCTAGACACAAAATTACATGTGTACAGATGACATTAAAGTAGAATTGAGATTGTCTTCTAAGGGAACAAAGGGAATAAAAGAGGAAAGAGGGAAGAAAACAAAAGAGTGACAGGGTGATGGGGGTTTGTGCTCAAAGCACATTATATATACATTTAAAATTTTGTTTTTATGTGTATGGATGTTTTGCCTGTGTACAAGTCTGTGTATCATATATATGTGCCTAGTGTCCAAGGAAGCCAGGAGAGGGTATCATATTCTCAAAACTGGAATTATAGACAGCTGAGAACTTTAGTGTGGGTGCTGGGAATCAGATCCAGGTCCCCTGATAGAGCAGCCAATGATCTTAACTGCTGAGCCATCTTTCCAGCCCCTCAAATTACGTGCATGTTACTGACCTTACATACCCTAGTATATGGCTGGAGAGATGGCTCAGCCATTAAAGGCTAGGCTCACAACCAAAAATATAACCTAGTAGGAATGGGGGTGGGCTGGGGGGAAGGGGAGGGAGGCAGTAGGGGGAGAACAAGGGAATCCATGGCTGATATGTAGAACTGAATGGTATTGTAAAATAAAAAAGGAAAAAAAGAAAGAAATTAAAAGAGAAATTTATAGGAAAAGTATCTAAAAACACCATGACCACAGTAACACTTCCTCCAATAAGGTCATACCTACTTTAACAAAACCACACCTCCTAATAAATAATACCACTACCTATGGGGACCATTTTCTTTCAGACCTCCACAGTTATAGTTTTGATCTGTTCTTGGTTTCAGCTTATCTCCATTTAGCTCTTCACTCCTTTAAAAATTATTCACCTTCATACAGCCCAAGGTGCAACTAATAAATGACTTCCGAAGTCACACATGACTTAAGGAAGATGCTGCATTAGCCACCCTACACACACACACACACACACACACACACACACACACACACACACACGTGCACACTCATGCACACATAAACACTATGACAAACTGCCTGACTGAAACAACTTCAGGGAGGAAAGGTTTGTTTTGATGCAGCACAGGAGATACAGTCCAGCATGGCCAGAAGTTATCTTGATAAGGCACAAGGCAACTAGCCATGTATGTTACTGAGTCAGGACGGAGAGAGCTCAAACAGGAAGTGGAGTTAACCTACAACCCTCAAGCCCCCAACCTAGGTCTCAAGGCCAGCTACTATCTAGCCACAGTTCACCATCGTCGCCAAATGGCACCATCCACTGGAGACCAAATGTGTACACACATGAGTCTGTAGGGAACAGGGCACATTCAAACATGAACATTGTTACATTTTAACCATACAATGGACCAGCAGCAAGAGCAAAAAACTTGTAACACAGTAACAAATTCTAGACAGCACTACTTACAATTTGTACAAGGGACATTGTTTAATCTTCACAAACCCAAGGGTCTTACAAGTTGTCATTTTGAGTTTCAGTGTAGGCACCTGAGGGTTCAAGAATCTCATTGCAATTTCTTTTAACTCGTCCAACTCAAAAGTGACAGAAACATTTGCATCCCAATCTGCCTGTTTTCAAAGATTGCATTCTCTGCATCACATTTTCCCATTTCTCTTTACAACTTGTTTGTTTTCTAAAGTTCCTATTCAAGCTCCTCATTTTAGAGGGATGAATTAATGGATAGGTATGTAGGTGGGTGGATACATACATACATAAATATATACATACATATATACAATCATACATAGATACATACAGACATAGATGATGGACATATTTTACATCTTTTACATCTCACCATGTAGTTCATTTGCTGAAATCTTCCTAAGACTTGTGAGAAGGCACACTGAATTCTAAAGATGACATTTTTGTTGTTGTTGTTACTGATGCCCAGGAAAACATATAGATTGCCTTTTCTGGCTACCTGAAATAGGTTTTCTTCCAGGGTGCTCAGATCTGACTGGAGTATTTTTGACTGTTATAAAAGTAAAAGCCAATGACAGTAAAATCAAATGACCTAGAGAGATGCATTTAATATTCTGGAACTTTCAATTTATAGTAGTAATCTTGATAGAACAAAGAATTTCTGTCAACTCGTCCTCATCTCAGGCAATTTAGCCATATGACAAGAACTATCTCTCTGCAACATTACAGAGCTTTGCCTGCCAATCATTTAAAGTGAAATATAGAAGAAAGGTGAGTGTTGACTGCAGTGCCTGTGTGATGCTGGGTAGTCTACCGCTTGTGAGAGGCACTCTTGGGATGCAATCTGCTCAGACATGTATCTTAGACACAAGCAAGTCTCTGCTCCGAGGAGAAGCTGTGCTGGTTGGGTAGGCAGGAAGTACAAGGTCCCTATGCTTTTTGCTTGCAATCCCAAAGTGAGAAATACTGAGGAATAGAAAGTAGCCGTGTCTGGAAACTGTGTTTATAAATGCAGTTTACCTAGAGGATGCTGTTATGCCAAAAATTCATGTTCCCTTTGAGGTTTCAAACCTAGAGAACACAGGAGGAAGAATATATGGACAGAAAGTTGAAATTCTTATTTAATTAAATCATTAAAGATATAAAGATGAAGCATGAGTGGCAGCTGACAATTACATAGTGTGATTTAACAATGGATAGCTATTAGCTATGATGAAACCTATCTCTCAGAGGGAAATTCATATACCCAGTGACATAATTAAATATCTCTCCTTTAAATAACCATCCTTGCTAGTTTAATACAAAACAGTGAAACTCAGGAGAAAAAATGAAGTTCTTACTTTGTAACTGAAAGTTTTCTGTGTCCCAGCTGACCGGCGGTTGGGACAAATCTTTCCCACTCACATCCCCCAAGTAAGCACACAGAGGCTTATATTAATTATAACTTCTTGGCCATTAGTTCAGGCTTAATATTGATAAGCTCTTACACTTAAACTCAGCCCATTTCTGTTAATCTATATGTCGCCATGTTTTCTGTGACTTTACTTGTGTGTCATTACATTCTGCTCCCTGAATATTGGGCTGGCATCTCCTGACTCAGCCTTCCTTTTCCCAGAATTCTCCTTGTCTGCTTATCCTGACTATAATTCCTACCTAGCTACTGGCCAATCAGCATTTTATTAAACCAGTGTTCAAAAGCATTATCCCACAACATTTCCCCTTTTCTGTTTAATTAAAAAGTAAAGTTTTTAACTTTAACATAGTAAAATTATGTATAAAAAACAGTTATTAAGCAAGAATTACAGTTATAATATCTAGTCTATTTATATTTGGCAAATTCAAAGAAAATATCCTATCTTTTCTTAGAAGCAAATCTCTGTGTATGTGTGTGCACATATGTGTGTATGTGTGTGTGTGTGTGTGTCTGTGTGTGTGTGTGTCTGTGTGTCTGTGTGTCTGCTGTTTCTCATAGAAGCCATAAGAGAGCATTGGATCTTTTGGAGCTGGAGTTACAGGTGTTGATGGCTACTCACTGTGACTGCTAGGAACTAAAATCAGGTCATTTGGAAGACTAACAAGTGATCTTATGCCTGAGCCCTCTCTCCCACAACTATTCACTGTATCATTAAATAATTAACTTAAAACCCCACATATCAGAACAGCCTGTTAAAATATACTTTACAAAAATTCTGAGTATAGAAAATAAACAGCTCTCCTTTGCACCCAAGCTCAGCTAAAGAGTGAATTCAAAGATTTTTTCCCTGGAAGCTCCTTGGCTGGGGTTGTTACTTGATTAGTTGCTACTTTCTCAGACTTTTGCTGGGTTCTTTTGATGGTTTGGACAAAATCAATATAACTTTATGAACAATGCTGTTGAATGCCTTTTGTTTTGTATTATTGTATGTCCACTGAACACATACCAACATCCACTAATATATAATTAGATGCTAATAATATAAATTAGAATATTTGAATAGATAAAAAAATTCAAAGCTAATTGTCCAATCTGATCTAGAACCCAAATTTACTCACTATCATAAACAAAGTGAAAATGCCAAAAAGAAAACATAAGAGGGTGAGGACCCATCTCATGAAGCAAAATAAAATTTAATGTGTCCTGACCATCAATGACCGAAGAAAACAGGTAAGAAACAGAAGGAAGTAAATGCCATACCAGAGAACAAAAGAGGCTCATGGCCCTTACTTCCCTTACTGCAAGAGAGATAAAGAGAAGAAGAAAAGGCGAGAATGGAGAGGACAGAAGCACTAAAGGTGGCAGAAGGGGGAGAATGCAATGGTGACCAGCTCAGCCGGCTCAGCTGGTAAGAATATCGGGAGGGAGAGGGCAATCTTTGATTGGTATGCAAAATGAATTAAAAATTTTTTCTTAATAAAAAATTTTAAAAAAAGAATTCTAGCTGTAATTTAGTAACTTTCTCATTGGAAACAATGAGAATTCTAACAATGATTTCTTCTTCATAACCTTGCTAGGACAATGACTTGAATGACTAAAGTTTATGTGTCTGGCATAGGTCCTGGGGCATATAAAGTTACAGAGAAGTCCATAGAAACACTGACCATGATAGAGTAATGAAGGATGTTGGGGTTTCTCACAATACATATTGGGCATTGTTTTTGTTTATATTCTTGCTATTCTGGTTTTCCAGTGTATTGGATGTTTGTCTAAGAGGGGTAGATTATACTTTGATGTGCATTTATTATTTTTCTAGAATCACAAATATATTGATTGAGTAGATCCAACTCAAGATCCAGCTATACCACATTTGAACTTATATCCAAAGGACACTTCATCCTACCACAGAGACACTTGCTCAACCATGTTCATTGCTGCTCTATCTGTAATAGCTAGATATTAGAAACAACTTAGGTATCCCTCAATAGAATAATAGATAAAGAAAATGTGGCACATCTACAAAATAGAATATCACTCAGCTGTTGAAAAAATGAAATTCACAGGTAAATCAATGGAAATAGAAAAAGTTACCTTGAGTGAGGTACTCTGAAATACAAGTACAGTATATATTCACTTGTATGTGGATATTGGCTGTTAAAGCAATGAAAACCAAGCTACAATCCATAGAACCACAGAGGTTAGATACATAGTAAGGGGGGAAGATAGACCTTGTTAGGAAAGTGAAGTAGTTATAGATAGTTATAGATAGTTATAGATAGTTATAGATAGTTATAGATAGATGGGGGAACTGGAACTACAGGATCAAGTGGGAAGAGAGAGGGAACAAGTTTAGGAGCGAGAGAATACAGAGAAAGACAGCCAAAAGTTAGAACCATTTGAGGGGTAGTATGGAACCCTAATACAATACAAGTTTTCTAAATGAAAGACCCAAATAATGAAGGAAAAATAGCTCCAACTGGTTATCTTTTGTTACCAAATGAAGCTTCCAGTACTGAGAATGGGTTATATATAATTGAGTTGCTGACTGAAGGGTTGCCATGGGAACTCCCAAACAACCCAGGCTGTTGCCAAGACATTAGATTGCTCTCCACAAACTGACAATAAGGCCCTGTCATGAAAGACAATACTTAACACAACTCATTGAACATGATGAAGTGGAGCTGGTGCCTACATAGAGCTTTCACCCCATGTGCTAGTGTTTTGAGGTACAGGCAGGTACTCTTTATGCTACTAAACGAGAAATATAAACAACTGAGCCACAAGTATTTTGATATACAGTGCTGTCCTGCCAGCAAGATATGCTATCGTGGTATTGTGTTCCCCAAAATATTGTGCACTCTAATAAACTTATCTGGGGTCAGAGAACAGAACAGCCATAATATTAAACATAGAGGTTAGGCAATGGTAACACACACCTTTAATCCTAGCATTCCAGAGGCAGAGATCCGCCTGGATCTCTGTGAGTTCAAGGCCACACTGGAAACAGCCAGGCATGGTGACTCAAGCCTTTAATCCCAGGAAGTAATGTGTAGTGGGTAGCCATTCCAGCTTGGTTCTGGAAGTTCCAACCCCCATTGAGACTCTGGCAACTGTCACGACTACGAGGCGGGGCGAGGGGAGGCGCCTGGGGACCCGAGAGCTGGATGGGCCAGCGCTCTCTCTGGGCGCTCTCTCGGTTCCGGGACGCTGACCGGTGCAGATTGACTGTGCAGAGCTCCGGAGAACACCGCTGGACTGCGTTACACCTTCCCCAGACCCTGCGACCTACCCATTACTTAATTTGTGAGTTACGCCATTAAATAAATATCCTTTTAACTACGTGGAGTGGCCAAAATAATTTCTCCAATATCTGGCGCTCACGTGGGGCAAACTCCAAAGGCCTGGGTGGCTCCCACCGTCTCCTCCCTAGCTGGCAGGTACCTAAGCCCGCCTGCAAAGTTCCATATAACCAGGGAACACCTACAGGGTTCCATTCCCAAAAAAGGGAGCAGCTAGTCCGATCTCAATTCCCTAGCTTAGCCCCAGACCAGCGAAAGAGGCAGGAGAGTGCTAGCTCCGATTTCCGCCATCTCCGCCATTTCCGCCAAGATCGCCAGCAGGCCCTGTTTTGGAGCTGTACCAACGCCACCTGCTGGCTGAAAAGTGCTACTACACGCCCCCAATCCCATGAAAGGTAAGCATATTGTTTCAAGTAAAGGTACTTGATAATTTTACACCTTAAAATTGACTAACAAATTTTGAGTAATTTGTGTAATATGGCCGACAACATTACCTCACAAGAATTTAAAAACCTTTTTGCCTGTATGATGAATGACATCTTCCTGGAAATATACGACATTCCTAAGGCATATCTGGGCTATACCATTTTGGCATTCATCATAATAATTCACACAGTGTTCAAACACTGGTTTAAGAACAAAGATGAGTCATTATTGGGACTGATACAGGCTTTAAAAGATAGCAATGAAGGCTTACAGAAAAAGATTCTCTCTCTGGAATCTGCTTTAAAAGATAGCAATGAAGGCTTACAGAAAAAGATTCTCTCTCTGGAATCTGCTTTAAAAGATAGCAATGAAGGCTTAGAGAAAAAGATTCTTTCTCTAGAATCTGCTAATCAGGATTTACAAAACAGGCTTGTACCCAAAATTGATTTTATTGATAGTAAATATGAATATTTAATGGATAGAACACTAACTCTCCAGAGTGAAGTTGTGGCTACTCAGACAGTATATAAGGAAGAAAGATTATCGTTAATTGATAGGATAAGGTCCATGGAATCATGTGTTTCTGAGGAACATAAAAACTTCTATGATTCCATGAGAAATATGGAGTCCCTTGCAAGAGAGGAGGTTCACTCCCTAGAACAGACCCTAGGTGCTCGTTTGCAAGCCCTAGAAGAAACTCTCAGTAAACATGACAAGGGAACTAATAAGCAGAAGGTCAAGACCATAGAGGTTGTAACATCTCCAAATGGCTCTCATACAATGGCTTATCCTGTTATTGTCCATGAGAAGCCAGCAGATGACACACACCCTGAGCCATATATGACATATACATTACAACCAATTTCAACAAGGGACTTTAAAAATATAAAGGAAGCAGTAGTTACGTATGGGATACACTCCACATATGTAAAACAGATGTTAAATTCGTGGTCTACCTCACATAGAATCATTCCAGATGACTGGCATCAGTTAATTTCAGCTGTTCTAGAATATAGCCAGCAGTTACAGTGGAAAAGCTGGTTGAGAGAAGAGGCAAAAAATTTAGAACAACAAGGTAAAATCAGAGGTTTTGTGATCTCCCCAGATCAAATACTTGGTGAGGGATGTTTCGCTGACAGGAATGTACAAGCCACTTATGATGAGCATACAATATCCCTATGCCGTACAGCAGCTCTAAATGCTTGGGAAAAAAATTCCAGAACCTGGAAAACCAACTGAGGTATACACAAAGATATTTCAGGGACCGCACGAACCCTTCACTGATTTTTTACAAAGACTGAACAGAGCTATAACAAGAGCTGTGTCAGACAAAGAATTAAGAAAAGTATTAACTGAGTCCTTGGCGTTCGACAATGCTAATGCAGAATGCAGAAGAATACTTATACCATTAAAGATCAGATCAGCTCCTTTGGAAGAATGGATTCAATATACTAATGGTGTTCAGTCTCTTAACTACAGTAATGAGGCTTGGATAGGAGAGACAAATCCCAGAGGTGAAAGAAGGCCCCGCGTTACCAAATGTTTTAAGTGTGGTACACCAGGTCATATAAGTAAAAACTGTACATGGGGTACTCCTAGAAGCAATACTCCTTCTAGAAATAGCCTAAACAGGAGACCCCAACCACCTCCTGGATTATGTAGAAGATGTGGCAAAGGCCGACATTGGACCAGTGAGTGCAGATCAAAAATAGATATACAAGGCAACTCTTTACTGGCGGGAAACGCCTCAGGGGGCCTCTTGCAGGCCCCCAAACCAAACGTAGTACGAACATTCCCTGCCACTGTGGAAGAAATTCCTCTCCAGGACAACTGAATAAACCAATGCCTAATGTAAAAACCGATACTGCAATGGATGATAAAACAGCTTTGATAGCTGGATCACAGTTTACAAAGAACACTATAAAACAAATATTTTGGCAGACTTCCATAAATGAACAAAGACCAAAGCTTAGAATTCGAATTAATGGCCTGGTTCTGGAGGGCCTGGTAGACACAGGTGCAGATGTGACTATAATTACACCAAAATCATGGCATCCGAACTGGCCTCTTCAAGAGGTAGATGTCCAACTGTTAGGGATTGGCACCCTATCTCAGATAAAACAGAGTTTGAGATGGGTTGAATGCATAGGGCCAGAAGGACAGAGAGGAAGGCTGAAGCCTTATGTAGCAAATGTAGCAGTAAATCTTTGGGGCCGAGATCTGTTACAACAGTGGAATACCCAGATTTAAATTCCTACACTTTCAGAAAAGGAATACAGACCAATGCATGTTTCTAGGAATAATATCATAACATGCTATAAAAATCAGTCACCAACCATTCAGGCTGTTCACAGACAGAGCACGACTGTTGTTGAACTCTCAGAAGTACCAACTGCCTTACCTTTAAAATGGCTAACTAATAAACCTGTCTGGGTTGGACAATGGCCTTTGACAAAAGAGAAGCTACAAGCTTTAGAACAGCTGGTTCAAGAGCAGTTAAATGCTCAACACATTGAAGAATCTACCAGTCCTTGGAATTCTCCTGTATTTGTTATTTAAAAAAAATCTGGTAATTGGAGAATGCTGACAGATCTGAGAGCTATTAATAAAGTAATTCAGCCAATGGGCTCCCTACAGACTGGGATGCCCTTGCCCTCTATGCTACCAAAAGAATGGCCTATAATAGTTATTGACTTAAAAGACTGTTTCTTTACCATACCCTTACAGGAAAATGATAGAGAAAAATTTGCTTTCACAGTACCTAATTATAATAATTCTCAGCCAGTCAAGAGATATCAATGGAAGGTCCTCCCACAGGGAATGTTAAACAGCCCTACTTTGTGTCAATACTTTGTGCAGAAACCATTAGAGATAATTCGTGTAAAGTTTCCACAATCCATAATTTATCACTATATGGATGATATCCTATTAGCTGATCCAAAGTTAGATACATTAGAAAGCATGTTTGAAGAAGTAAAAAAAGTTTTGCCTCGCTGGGGACTGCAAATTGCTCCTGAAAAAATACAAAGAGGAGATTCTATTAATTACTTAGGATATAAGATAGAGCTACAAAAAATTAGACCCCAAAAGGTACAACTAAGAAGAGATAGATTGAAGACTCTTAATGATTTTCAAAAGTTATTAGGAAGCATTTCCAACTTACTGGGTATCATGGGAATACCCAAAGATGGACTACAAAATTTGGCTAATACTCTAGAAGGGGACAAAGAATTAAATAGTCCAAGAGAATTATCAGCCGAAGCTGAGAAGGAATTGGCTCTAGTAGAAAAGACAATTCGAGAAGCACATGTGGATCGTGTGGATCCAGAACTTAAATGCATTCTTGTCATATTCCCCTCCAGACATTCCCCAACAGGTATTTTGATGCAGAGGGAAGATATTATATTGGAATGGATATTCCTACCACGTAAACCAAATAAGAAATTAAAGACTTATATAGAAAAGATCTCTGATTTGATTCAAAAGGGTAAATTAAGACTTCGCCAGTTGACAGGAATGGACCCAGCAGAAATTGTAGTACCATTAACTAATGAGGAAATTTCATCACTATGGAAAGATAATGAATACTGGCAGAGAGCCTGCAGTAACTTTTTGTGAGAGATTAACAACCACTATCCCAAAAGCAAGAGAATAGAATTCATAAAGAAGACTGAATGGGTCCTTCCTCACATTGTACGACAAAAGCCAATTTCTGGAGTCCTCACATTCTATACTGATGCAAATAAATCAGGGAAAGCAGGATATAAATCAGGAGACTTAAGTAAAGTGGTGCAAAGTCCATATAGCTCTGTACAAAAGGCAGAACTGTATGCCATTCTTATGGTACTGATGGACTTCACAGAACCCCTCAATATATTCACTGACTCTCAATATGCAGAGAGAGTTGTTTTACATATTGAAACTGCTGAATTTATTCCTGATAATACAGAATTAACTTCATTATTCATACAATTGCAGGAAATCATCAGAAAAAGGGAACATCCTATATATATAACACATATCAGATCCCATACAGGTCTGTCAGGACCTTTAGTACAAGGTAATGATGAGATTGATCAGTTACTAATAGGTAATGTGCTAGAAGCTTCAGAATATCATAAGAAACACCATATAAATAGCAAAGGTTTGAAGAAGGATTTCTCCATCACTTGGCAACAGGCTAAGGATATTGTGAAAAAATGTCCTACTTGTTCCATCTATAACCAAACTCCATTACCTGCAGGGAGTAATCCAAAAGGTATACAAAGAAATGAAATTTGGCAGATGGATGTGTTTCATTTTGCAGAATTTGGAAGATTAAAGTATGTACATCATACCATTGACACCTATTCAGGATTTCAATGGGCAACTCCTATGAGTTCTGAAAAGGCTGATTCTGTGATTACACACCTATTAGAAGTTATGGCCATCATGGGAATACCTGTACAAATTAAGACAGACAATGCCCCAGCATATGTCTCCAATAAAATGAGACAGTTCTTTGCTTATTATAATATAAAGCATGTTACAGGTATACCACATAATCCCACAGGCCAAGCAGTCATAGAGAGATCCAATCGAAATTTAAAGGATATGCTAAATAAACAGCAACAGGTAACAATGACTCCTAGAAATAGACTGCACAGTGCTTTATTAACCTTGAATTTTCTCAATGCTAATGAGAAAGGAACAACAGCTGCGGAGAGACATTGGACGACAGACAAACTCCTGAGATAAACCAACCAGTTTATTTCAAGGATGTGCTGACCTCAGAATGGAAACCTGGATATGTTCTACGTTGGGGAAGGGGTTTTGCCTTTGTTTCTGCAGGAGAAGAAAAGCTAAGGATACCAACAAAATTAATAAAAATCTGATTCGAACAGGAAAAACCCCTTGATGAAGAGAAGTAAAAGATCATCCACCAATGTGACATCTCTACAAGTTGTAAGAAAAATTTAACAATCAAAGGGTGGGGTAGGGTTCTGTTTTTGTCTTTCCAGGATAATGGAAATACCCATCTTCCAAAACTCATAAGGCCTTGGAAATCCGGATGTTTACAGCAGAAAGGAAGAATCTATTGGTACCAATCTACACATGGTAAAATCTCACTGTCTAACATCTTTCTCTCTATCAATCTAGAAAGGTTGTGGTTCCAATTCAATTATAGCCAAGCTGGCTTTGGAGATGGAATTGGCTCACTCCTTCTCTAAACCCAAGCATATTGCTAAAAGAAAAGTTTAAGAGATTCTTCAGTCCCATATCAGAAGAGCCCTCTGGTGTGAGACAGAAGGAAACCAATAAAAAGGGACCATTGTCTTCTAAATTCTAATTCTCTCCATGCTTACTCTTGATTTCTCAGAATCCTTTCTTACATGCTATGTCCTCTTTAAATCCAAACCTCCCATTTTTGATAACAAATAAGTTTTTCCAATAGCAATCTCAGAAGTCACCAGAAGGAAGATGGGGCCCCAACAACAACAACTCTACCCAATCCAGAATGATGCCATGGTAATCATCATCATACTACACTTCTTGCCAGAATTTCAGACAATCTTACCCATTACTCTAAAACTTGCTGCAGAACCTACACTTAGTCTAACTGAGATTTAACTATCTGAGCTTTCTCACAGTACCCAACAGAGATAACATCACCCCCTAAACGGCAGGAAGCAATTCTAAGAAAACGACACCCCTTCTCCCTTAGGTTTCATAATTCTCAGGGTTATGGTTGATGGTTATAGGGTTGGGGGTGGAAGAAAATATTGACTCAGGATTGTAAAAAAAAAAGGGGGGGGTTGGGGGAGAAGAAATGGAACGGATAGTTATAAGATATGATGGTAAATCATTGTATATACTAGTAAACAAACTTAGTAAAATAGCAACCTTAGATAATTTACACTGTAATTTGTACTGTTATAGAATCTTATATGTTGATACAAATGTAAACTATTTTTATACTTCTGTTTAAGATAATTTGTATATTGATACAAATACAGAACTATATTTGTTATAATGTACATATATTTCTACTCTTATTTGAAACATTTTTATATTGATAAAAATGTAAATTTATATCTGTCATACTTTATATATGTTCTACTTCTGTTTAGGATATTCAGTATATTGATATATATTTAATATTATTGTCATATTGCATATCGCACTATATATTCCTACCTCTGTTATAAATATCTTGTGTATTGTCACAATTTTGAAGTCATCGTTCTTCACCATACATTTGCTTATAGACTGTTTACCTTATTTACGTGAAGCCTTAGTCCTTAGGTTATTTCAGTAGATAAGATTTATAGATTTATAGTCGCCTATGCCTGTCATCTCTATAGTTACGTTAGTTAGGTTATCCAGATTTACAGATACATAGGTCAGATGGGCAAGTAATCTTCAAACACTTCATAGACCTGGAGAATATGGCATTTAAATAACTTAGAATTCTGTTGACGTGAGGCACAATTGCTCCTGGCTGCACCAATTGATCCCGAGAGAATGTTGGGCTTCTAAGACATTTCCATTTGGAAGTTTGTCTTTTTGGCACAAAATGGCCTACTGGGCAAAGAACTGCCCTTGCCTTGATGGCTGACAGTACAAATGCATTGCTGTCCTTTCTGGACAAGCGGGACACAAGGAAAGCGACCACTGTACTCTGCCAAGACAGGGTAAGATGGTCTTTCAGAAATCCTGCTTCTGAAAATGGTCTGTCAGATACTCTAGGCCTGTAGCCAATTTGAATGCACCAACAATGCTGAGAAACATTAGGTGACTGTCCAGGCTGCCAGCTGTCTTGGTCTACTCTTGAAAGATTCCCAAAAGTTGCTTGCATCTATCTACCATTTCTCAGGTACCATTATGTTCCTTCTCAGGTCTTTGATGGGATTGAAGACTAGCAGTTATAGTTACAACTTAGTATATATAATATCTTAGATAGAACATATTAAGTATTAGATTCAGGTTCTTTAGGATAGGATACCTTTGAATGATCTTTATAACATGCTGTTTACCTATGCTCTATACTTCTCTGGATTTTAGTATGTGTTTCTTGCTTGATATTGTTTGCATTGGTTGTAGTTACATCTTATCTAGGTCATTATCTCTCATTATTTCTGGACAATATTTGATAACCATTCCTTTGTATATAGTCTTGTATTAGTTTAGAACCTTCTTATTTAGACAAAAAGGGGGAGATGTAGTGGGTAGCCATTCCAGCTTGGTTCTGGAAGTTCCAACCCCCATTGAGACTCTGGCAACTGTCACGCCTATGAGGTGGGGCGAGGGGAGGCGCCTGGGGACCCGAGAGCTGGATGGGCCAGTGCTCTCTCTGGGCGCTCTCTCGGTTCCGGGACGCTGACCGGTGCAGATTGACTGTGCAGAGCTCAGGAGAACACCGCTGGACTGCGTTACACCTTCCCCAGACCCTGCGACCTACCCATTACTTAATTTGTGAGTTACGCCATTAAATAAATATCCTTTTAACTATGTGGAGTGGCCAAAATAATTTCTCCAATAGTAATGGCCGGAGGCAAAAAGGTATTTAAGGAGTGAGGATGAGGAACTATAGCCTGGTTAAGCTTTTAGGCTTTAAAGCAGCACAGTTCAGCTTAGAGGCATCCAGTCTGAGGAAACAGAATCAGCTGAGGAATTGGTGAGGTGAGGTAGTGAGGCTTGTTCTGCTTCTCTGATCTTCCAGCGTTCACCCCAATAACTGGCCTCAGATTCGTTTTTTTATTAATAAGAACTTTTAAGACTCCTGTTACAATATGCTAGTGCAATGCTAGCACAAGGTTTGTGTGAGTAACTAACCAGTAACTGATTTGACTTAAGGCCTATTCCACAAAATGAGACCCATACCTGACACTGCTTGAATGACAAATAACCAGAGACTAAGTATCTCAAGTACATAGAATAAAACAAAACACCACTGATCTACTATAAGAATGTAGCAATAAAATGACTCCCAGTGACATTCTGCTGTACCCACAGATCTGTGCCTTGCTCAGTCATCATCAGGAAAGGTTCCTCATGGGAACAAATACAGAGACCCACGGCCAGACATTATACACACAGTGAGAGATTTTTAAACACTCCATCAAATCCCTCCCCTCAGGGATTAGGGGACCCTGAGAAAGAGGAGGCAGAGAGAGTGTGAGAGCCAGAGAGGATGGAGGACACCAAGGGAAAAGGTCCTCTAAATCAACGGGCACATTCTAACTCACAGAGACTGAGGCAGCATGCACAGGGCCCGCAAGGGTCTGCACCAGACGGGGTTCTAGAGCTGAAAAGAGAAGTGGACACATGCTCCAGTCCCTTAACCCAGAAGCTATCTCCAATTGATGACCATTTGCAAATTAAATGTTAGTTTTCTCACAGGAAAAAGAAACAACTCTTAAGGGTAGGCTACATGCCCAGTCATGGTTGGCCAACAGAAAACGAACTCAGAGGCATCTCTGGAGGTTCCTTGTCTCACAGTTTTATGTTGGACTTTTTTTCTTTAGTTTTATCTTATTTCTTAATTTAATTTTATCATTTTTTTCTCTTTTTACCATTTGGGTATATATTATGCCTTCCAGTTTAGTGTTTTTATGAGATTCCGGAGCGTGCCAACAAATAAGTTTCTGCATCTTTATTTTTTTATGTGCCTTTTCTTGAGCTCTTTTACTCCTTTATTTTTGTTTTTGTTTGTTTGTTTGTTTTGTCCTACTCTGATGTGTTAGCTTTTGCTTTATCTTATATTTTATTTTATTACTAGCCCTTAAAAGCCTGATTGTTTTCAAAAGAGAGAAAGAAACAGGGTAGAGCTGGATGGGAGGGGAGGTGGGGGGGGGAATGGGAGAGGAAACCATATTCAGGGTATAGTATATGAGGAAAAAAATCTATTTTCAATAAAGGACAAATAAAGAAAAAATGACATGTTTGGTAATAATATCAATAACTAATGATATGAAAATTTCAAAACAAGGGAGATAGAAATACTTCCAGAAGCAAGCCAGAACAGTGAGCTGAGAATGAAGATATCTAGCAGAGCAAAGGGAGCTCAGAATGGAAACCGACAGTGGATGTCTAGTTTGTTCTATGCACTTGCTGATCGACTTTTCACATGATCTGATTTAGAAAGAATGAATTTTTGCCTTTGGTTAAGTGAGTGCAAGAAATACATGTAGTTTTTAGTTTAGTCTGATCACTTCAGACTTCGGTTTTTATTTTGGGGTGGTACTAAGACCTCAGTGTTCTATTGACTAAGTTACAGTCATGGTGCATGGTCACAACTCTCTATACAAATGTTCTTATTCTCTTAATTTTGACAGACCACCAGAGAATATTAAAACAATCAATAACTGAAATGTTCAGAACTATGGAAACTAGGAAGAGCTTTGCACATTGCACTCAGGTGAGTCCTCTGTGAATGTAAACACAGATAAAATTTGGTTGATATTAAATGTGTATTATTAGAGTGAATATATTTCTTGGTATCTGCCTCAATTTGAAGATTTTCTTACTATTCATTTAGATAAAGATCAAAAGCAAAATTGGATATTTAAGTACTAATTGCCTTCTGAATGCATAACAGGACAACATGTGTACTTTACAGCTAAGATTCTTCAAGGAAATTAAACACACAATATTCAGAGAAAACAAATGGTCTAAGCAACAGGACCATTTATAAAGTGTTGCTCAATTGAAAAATCAACATGAAATTCAAGGGATAGCTCCAAGTTTCTCTCTACAACTAAGTCCTCTGAATAGAATTTTTATAGAATAATTTAAATATGCAAAAATATTTCCACTGTTCAGTCATTTAAAATCAGTTCATAAAAACAAAGAATGAGTAGAAATTTAAGTTTTATGTCAAAGAGTTACTTTGTACTGTCCACAGTCAGTTGCTGTGGATATCATTCTATATAAATAAAACACTGATGGCCAGTGACCAGGCAGGAAGTAGGTTGCCAGGTAGGAAGTAGGTGGGACAAGGAGAGAGGAGAATTCTGGGAAGTGGAAGGCTGAGGGGGGAGACACTGCAAGCCGCCACCATGACCAGCAGCATGTGAAACCGCCGGTAAGCCACCAGCCACGTGGCCAGGTATAGATTTATGGAAATGGATTAATTTAAACTATAAGAACAGTTAGCAAGAAGCCTGCCACAGCCATACAGTTTGTAAGCAATATAAGTCTCTGTGTTTACTTGGTTGGGTCTGAGCAGCTGTGGGACTGGCGGGTGACAAAGATTTGTCCTGACTGTGGGCAAGGCAGGAAAACTCTAGCTACAAATGGCGCCCAACATGGGGCACGAACCCACGACCCTGAGATTAAGAGTCTCATGCTCTACCGACTGAGCTACTCTAAAACTTGCTGCAGAACCTACAGTTAGTCTAACTGAGATTTAACTATCTGAGCTTTCTCACAGTACCCAACAGAGATAACATCACCCCCTAAATGGCAGGAAGCAATTCTAAGAAAACGGCACCCCTTCTCCCTTAGGTTTCATAATTCTCAGGGTTATGGATGATGGTTATAGGGTTGGGGGTGGAAGAAAATATTAACTCAGTACTGTAAAAAAAAGGGGGGGGGGAGAAGAAATGGAACAGATAGGTATAAGGTATGATGGTAAATCATTGTATATACTAGTAAACAAACTGGGTAAAATAGCAACCTTAGACAATTTGCACTGTAATTTGTACTGTTATAGATTCTTATATGTTGATACAAATGTAAACTATTTTTATACTTCTGTTTAAGATAATTTGTATATTGATACAAATACAGAACTATATTTGTTATAATGTACATATATTTCTACTCTTATTTGAAACATTTTTATATTGATACAAATGTAAATTTATATCTGTCATACTTTATATATGTTCTACTTCTGTTAGGATATTCGGTATATTGATATATATTTAAGATTATTGTCATATTGCATATTGCTCTATATATTCCTACCTCTGTTATAAATATCTTGTGTATTGTCACAATTTTGAAGTCATCGTTCTTCACCATACATTTGCTTATAGACTGTTTACCTTATTTACGTGAAGCCTTAGTCCTTAGGTTATTTCAGTAGATAAGATTTATAGATTTATAGTCGCCTATGCCTGTCATCTCTATAGTTACGTTAGTTAGGTTATCCAGATTTACAGATACATAGGTCAGATGGACAGGTAATCTTCAAATACTTCATAGACCTAGAGAATATGGCATTTAAATAACTTAGAATTCTGTTGACGTGAGGCACAATTGCTCCTGGCTGCACCAATTGATCCCGAGAGAATGTTGGGCTTCTAAGACATTTCCATTTGGAAGTTTGTCTTTTTGGCACAAAATGGCCTACTGGACAAAGAACTGCCCTTGCCTTGATGGCTGACAGTACAAATGCATTGCTGTCCTTTCTGGACAAGCGGGACACAAGGAAAGCGACCACTGTACTCTGCCAAGACAGGGTAAGATGGTCTTTCAGAAATCCTGCTTCTGAAAATGGTCTGTCAGATACTCTAGGCCTGTAGCCAATTTGAATGCACCAACAATGCTGAGAAACATTAGGTGACTGTCCAGGCTGCCAGCTGTCTTGGTCTACTCTTGAAAGATTCCTGAAAGTTGCTTGTATCTGTCTACCATTTCTCAGGTACCATTATGTTCCTTCTCAGGTCTTTGATGGGATTGAAGACTAGCAGTTATAGTTACAACTTAGTATATATAATATCTTAGATAGAACATATTAAGTATTAGATTCAGGTTCTTTAGGATAGGATACCTTTGAATGATCTTTATAACATGCCATTTACCTATGCTCTATACTTCTCTGGATTTTAGTATGTGTTTCTTGCTTGATATTGTTTGCATTGGTTGTAGTTACATCTTATCTAGGTCATTATCTCTCATTATTTCTGGACAATATTTGATAACCATTCCTTTGTATATAGTCTTGCATTAGTTTAGAACCTTCTTATTTAGACAAAAAGGGGGAGATGTAGTGGGTAGCCATTCCAGCTTGGTTCTGGAAGTTCCAACCCCCATTGAGACTCTGGCAACTGTCACGCCTACGAGGCGGGGCGAGGGGAGGCGCTGGAAACCTGAGAGCTGAATGGGCGAGCGCTCTCTCTGTGAGCTCTCTCTGCGCCTGGACCCTGAACGGTGGAGATTGACTGTGCAGAGCTCCAGAGAACACCGCTGGATTGCGATACACCTTCCCCAGACCCCCGCAACCTATCCATTCCTTCATTTGTAATTCATCCACTAAATAAATCCTCCTTTTAACTATGTGGAGTGGCCTTTATAATTTTCCCCAATAGTCAGTTAATAAAGACTTTGAGATATTTGAAGGCTACACCTGTGTACACTGAATGGCCACCTTGAATAAATGGCGCCAGGGTTCCATGTGTTCAAAGTGCTGATTAGAATATGGATGCTGGTCTGTTTTTAGCTGTGATTCTGCCTATACTCTCAGACACAAACCCCAGCATGTAAACAAGTTTCTACAAAGAAATGGAAGTGCCCAGATGGAAATGCAATTTCAACCAGCCCCCAACCCTTTGAGGCTTTTCGAATCAAAAAAGTTCATAAGAAAGGAAAATCCCAACAACTGTTCTTGTGGTCATTCACACTGTGATTATTTTATTTCACTAGTGGGAAATAGAAGATAATTTGGCAAAACTATTAAAATAATGAATTCCTGATTTTTTTCTCTTCTAGTTGAAACCAAACTCCTTGTCAGGTGGTGGTGGTGGCTCACATCTTTAATCACAACACTTGGGAGGCAGAGGCAGGTAGATCTCTGTGAGTTTGAGGCCAGCCTGGTCTATAGAGTGAGTTCCAGGACAGGCTCCAAAGCCACAGAGAGAAAACCAGACCTGTGTTCAAAAGCTAAAATAATAACAATAATAATGTAAAAATAAAAAATAAAAGCAAAACAAAACTCCTAGATTCTAAGTCACCCCTCCCAATTGTTGTGCAACATTTTATATTTTAAATACTCTTCACATTTTGTTTTAAAAACAACTCTATTTCAAACTCCCAAATTCTTGTAACCAATAGCGTTTAACTCCACAATGATTAATATTTATGTAGAAACATATTCCAAATGCCAAGAACATCAAAAATTGGTATGTTAGGTAGCCAATTTTGTCAGATAAGTGGAAAATACTTTATTGTATGGATGAATGTAATATACACATATGTAAAATTAAAAGTTTCATTAATTATATATATATATATATATTTAATTAGTTCCATATTTTACTGAAACTGTTTATGTGTCTGCACATGTGGAGACCCAAGAGCAATCTTAGGTGTCTTTCTTCCTCTGGTGCCATCAACCTTATTTACTGAGACAGGGTCTATTTCTGGGACCTAAGGCCATCGATTCATCTAGGCTATCTAGTCAGAGAGCTCCAGTGTCTACCTTCCCTGCACTGGGGTTATAATGCCCAATTTTTCATATGGATTATGGGAATAGGAACTTATGTCCTCATGCTCTCACAGCAAGGACTCTACTCACTGATCCATCCCCCAGCCCAAGCAACTGTTTGGAGAGCTACTCAGTTTGCTTCTACACTTCTTGACCCTTCTTTCTTCATTCCCATAAAGAATGTATAGCACCACAACATGCCATTTGAGACATAATATTATAATGTCTATCAATATACATGCAACATGTTGTTTTCCATCAGGGAAAGATGGTATTTTAAATGATACACTTAGGATCCTGTAAGCATCAATTTGATGATGTTTTCTATTCTCTGAATTGGGCCACTCCAGTTATTTCTGTTGGATGTTGTAAGTACCTGATTTGATCATGGGCTGTCTATCTGCTGTCTCCGTCTATTTTATACTTTCTATTTACTTTTGACCTCTATATACTTAATGAGCTCATTTAAAACAAACAAACAACCAAAAAATACAGCTTAAAGATTCAGTCAAAATCATCAAAATTGTTTTTAACTTTCTGAAGACCTCTAACCATCTAATAGTATTCTGCTGTGGGAGGACGCCTAACCTTTTCATGTGAGGCTCCTGTTTGGTTTGTAAAAGTGCTTGCTGAAAAATGAGGCTGAAACTAAATCTGCTAGTTATCAGAATAGAAAGTAATTAAGATTTCAAAGCAATGAAAATGTACTAAGAAGGTAGAAGAGGGAGTATAAGTTGATGGAGAAAAACGCTGGGGTTTACATCACATGGCACTCAATAGGCATTCCATTAGAGCTTTAATAAAGTGGCTATTTGCAGGTCAATAGAAAGGCCAATTCTAATGGAGGCTGCTACCTCTCCCAACTTCACTTAACAATGAGATAATCCATGAAAGTAACTTCAATAATCTCTCATTTAGTCAAATTTATCCAATAATGAGGGTTCAACTTATAGGTAGAAACAAGCATCATTTCTGCCTTATATTTTGGGATTTTTAAAATTTGATTTATGTTATCATTTTATATTTATGTAATTAAAGCACATTCATTACAGTAAACAGGTCATATAACCCACTCACTGAAGGGCAGTTTTGAGTAGACATACTCCATTCTCCATGTTTAGCTATTGCTAAAGAATGGGAGCCTGAATAGATATAATTTAAAGTTACTATGCTTTATAACAAGTTAAGTTGCTTTCAGCATTGGCATTGGAGTACAATGTGTGGGCGCAATATATCTCTACCCATATTATAAAACATAGACCCATGGAAGGTTACAACTAGCTAAAAGGAAAGCTGCAGGACTGGAGACATGATATGGAGGATAAACATGGTGGCTGGTCTTCCAGAAGATCCAAGTTTAGTTACTAGTACCCACATCAGATGGCTCACAACTGTCTGTAACTCCAGCTCCAGGGCATTTGACACCCTCTTCTGGACTTCATAAATTCTGTAGTCACATGTACATATCATATAAAATAAATTTCAAGAATAGAATGTGTGCAAACATATTTTCCACTGTCCCATTCTTAGAGGCAGAAAGAAACACCTCATATTAAAATGCCAGGATTATTGACTCTATGAAGCTGGGTGGAGAAACTCAATAATTGAATAGTTCAATTCCTACTTATATGTTCCAAGCAATAATCAAGTAGTTTCTGCATTCCGTACCCTTTTGACATTGTTTTATTTGTTCAATTGCTTTGTTTTGCTTTGCTTTTGTGTCATATTGTTAAACTGAATATTATATTAATACATCCAAAGTTTTATTTAAAAACTTTTGGTATTTCTCTATGGGAAATCCTTAAATATATTTTTAGGATTTGTAGAAAAATGTCAGCATGTGCGGAGTGGCAGAGTGGAATGGCATCAAGATGCAGGCAGATGTTTGTGTAAGCTGCCAATTATGTGAAGATGGATAAATATGCAGGTCAAAATATCAACCACTCAGAGTTCATATCTGATACCCGATGAAACATCTTCATAGTTCCTGCTGTTAATCTGTTTCTCAGTAGTTTTTCTTTTTTCTTTTTAAAAATCTGACTTTAGAATATTATCCTGGAATGAATGAATAGAGCACAATTACAACACACACATCTTTATCAGTATCCAGCACTGAAGCTATACATTTGATATGTCTGCTGTTGTTCATTAGATCTGTTTAGCTCATTCATTTGTATCACTTGGTAGTTCTACAAGGGTATTAATGATCAATTTTATGTTTCCTCATTTGTGTGCTTTTGCGTGTGCGTGTGTGTGTGTGTGTGTGTGTGTGTGTGTGTGTGTGTGAACTCACATGTGCACACCTATAGGTGGAGGCCCAAGGTTGATGCCAGGAATCATTACACCTTCAGGGTCTCTCACCAAACCCAGAGCTAGCCATCATATCTTGTCTCACTGGCCAACCTGTCTGGGGATCCCCTGTCTTGGTCACTGCATAGGAAGGCTGGGTTTTCAGGCAGGTTACCAAGTGCACCTGGCTTTTCTGTGGGTTCTGGAAAGCATAACTCCACCCCTTCTGCTTGTGCAAGTATTTAACCATGGAGTCACCAACCCAGCCCCAGGATGACACATCTGTCCATTTCCTCTTGTGTCTACAATGTGTGCAAGGGGAGTTCTTTTTATTCGTGATTATGTCACTGATTTTGAGCAGGGGAGACTGAGTCTATTCAGTCTCAGAATTAAATGTGAAGCATGATTTGCTCAAGATCATTAACTAAGTTACCGTATCATCTGCAGGCCTCACTTAGTTAACCCACCTGTTTTTTCTACTGTGTTCAGACCTTTATTTTTCTGCATGCTTAGCCTCTTGTGCAAGTACATGGGAAAAATTGTATTATCCCTTGTTTTATAGTAACATCTGTAATAATGATCATACTTTATTACTGTTTTAAATTATTTTAACACACAGAGACTATCTTTGTATACTTTTTCTTCTTCATCTCTGTGTGTGTTTGTGTGTACCTGTTCATGTTTGTGCATGTTAGGTCAGAGTTTGACATCAGGTGTCTTCCTCTATCTCTCTCCATATTAATATTTGGGATAGGTTCTCTCACTGAACCTGGAGCTCACTGATTCAGACAGACAGGCTGTCCAAGAGCTCCATGGATCCCCCTTTCCAGCCTGCTCTGTCCCAAAGCTGCAGTTACAGACATGCACAGAAGACTCTACATGGCTTTACATGGATTATGGGGATCCAAACTCAGATTCTCATGACTGAGCTGCAAGTAGTTTACTGCCTCACTCAGCCTATCTTCTGCATTCTTGCTTAATCTTTGTTTTTTGCTGTTGTTTTGTTTTTGCAAATGCCCTGGATTTAAAAGACATTTCTGAAGCTTTACAAGTGAAAATGTTACAACTAAACTTTTGAGTTCTAATCTTTCCATTTACACTTCATTAATGTTTTGTGGAAATGGAAAGCATTATTCTCTGTTTAGATTTCCTTTACATGTTACAATTCATTAGCTCAACATCCTTTCACTCCACACCTCTCCTCTGATAAACTGATTTCAAACAGACTTTTAAAATGCCTAGAGAGAGATAGAGGTTAGTTTAGTGGGAAATTTAATATAGGTAAATGTAGAAAAAAGTGTTGTTCCCACCCTTGATAAGGCAGGGGCTGCAGAGGGTAGAAAATAGGAAGAAGGATATATCCCACAGCTAGGACTTATGAGTTTTTCTTGAGGAGCACCATAGACTATGGTTTAGATTAATGATTAAGGAAAACAATAGAATACCAGGAGTTGGCCCAAGTTCTTCTTGATATTGGAAAATGTGTTCAAGGCTTTCTGTGTACATCATAGCTAAAACAAAGCTTTAAAAATGACTTCATATAAGTAAAAAGCAAAGAATTGCATGATGAGTTAAGATAAATAGACAGGATTCTAAAATACAAAAAGTGAAAATAGTAACCTGTTTTTCTGGCAATTATAAAAACCATTGCCTATATAAACAGTTATGGCTGAAAGGCTCCTGATCTATGAGTAGTCTAAACGATAAATGTTCAACCATATGTGGGTTTTTGAGCATAATTTGTTTTTCAGTTGTAATACATAAAATGTTTAATCATGTTAGGGAAATGAGAAACATGTTTTTATTTGTATTCATTGTAATCATTCACTTAAAACAGAATGTAACCACACTGTAATTTTTATATTGCTTAAAAGATTTTGCTGGGGTATATAAGCTGCAATAGAAAAAATAAAGAACTCATTAAAAATATAAAAATAAAGTAAGTCATTAGGAAAGAGAAAGAAGGGAAACATAAGGGTATAAGAACAGAACAGAAAAGGAAGAGTGGAAAACACAACAGAAAGAATAATAAAAGGAAGAAGATTTTATCACTCAGAAAAGAAATCTGTTTTTTCTTGCTGACTCTACAACTCATTCCCAGTCTCTCTGACCTGCATAAGATTATACCCTCTGTACACACATAGACATACATACACACACACACACACACACACACACACACACCACTTAGAAACAAAAAATAAATCTTAAATCATGTTTTGAAATTTGAAACCTAGTGTAAAGGAAATTCCCTAAAATATGTGAATGCAGTCCTAGTGAAGGCTCCCAATAATGAGGGAGGCAGAGTCCCAATGGGCCATATCTTGCCACCAAAGAAGCTTCTAGTACCAGAACTGACTTAAAACCAATTGAATTGTTTGCCAAAGGAGGCCATGAAAATTCCAAACAACCCAGTTCATTGTCAAAACAATAGGTTGCTCTCCATAAACTAACAGCAAGGCCCCATTGCTGAAGACAACACTCATAAAACTCATTGGACATGGAGAGGTTGAGTTGATGCCTACAAAGAACCTTCACCCCTATGTTCTAGTGTCTTTGGAATAGGAAAGTACTCTGCAGGCTACCAAAATAGAAATGTAAACACCAATCCAACCATAAAACTCTGCCTGCAAAATATGCTAGGGCAATGATGGCACAAAGCTTGTGGTAGTAACTAACCAATGTCTTATTTGATTTAAGGCCCATTCCACGAGATGGAACGTGTGGTAGTTTGAATGTATTTGGCCCTCATAAACTCATAGGGAGTGGCACTATTAGGAGATATGGCCTTGTTGGAGGAGGCTGGATGACACAAGCCTTTAATACAGACGCTGAGACTGTGGAGGGGCACAACTTTAAACTGGGCCACACCTGTTGGAAGTGTGTCACTGTGGGGGGTGGCTTTAAGATCTTTTTTTCAAGCTTCATCCAGTGTGACTGTCAGTCAATTGACTTCCTGTTGCCTGCAAGATGTAGCACTCTCAGCTCCAGCACCACATCTGCCTGCATGTTGCCTTGTTCCCTCTTCATGGTCATAATGAACTGAATCTCTGAAACTTTCAGTGAGTCACCTCAATTAAATGTTTTCTTTATAAGAGTTGCCATGGTCATGATGTCTCTTCACAGCAAAGCAAACCCTACCTAAGACAGAAATTGGTACCAGGGACTGGGATATTGCTGTGATAGGCCTGATCGTGTATTTGTTTGGAGGAATTTAGATGTTTGGAAAGCAATGGAATGCTTTAAGCACTGCTTAATGGGACCTACTGGTAGAAGCATGGAAGACAATGGTGTTGATAATGATTTGAAATTAGGAGCTGGCTCAAGAGGTTTCAGAGAAGAATTTCAGGATGTTGCCTAGAAACCATTCTTGTGATATTTTGGTGAAGGTAGTGGGTATCTTTTGACCTTGTCTAAAGATTCTGCCTGAGGCTAACATGAAGAGTTTGGGATTGATTCAATTGGCAGAAGAAATCTCAAAACAGCCTAGTACAGACTCTGTCATGTGGATATTAGTGACAACTCTAATGAAGATATATAATGAAAATAGCAAGCTGAGCAAGGAAAAATATTTTTGGAGACAGGGGCACCAGAAAATGGAATGGAGATAAATCCTCTGTTCAAGGAGATAAGGGATTAAGAAATGGAATAGAGTGGTAATGTCAGGTGATGGTGGCATAAAACTTTAATCCTAGCACTCCAGAGGCAGAGGCAGAGGCAGAGGCAGGCAGATCTCTGTGAAGGCAAGGCCAGCCTGGTCTACAGAGAAAGTTTCAGGACAATCAAGTTTAGGCAATGAAAGACAGAAAGCTGGTGATAATGTAATTAAACAAGGGGACCATATTCCATCCCCAGCAAGCAGCAGAACTTGGCAGCTTTGGCCATGTGGTTCTGGCTTTAGAGTTAAGGATAGAAAGGACTTAAGACCCTGTGATTCTGGTTAGCTGGGTCTGAAGTATCAGCTGTGATTAACAAGCTACCAGAACTACTAAAGCAAAATTTTGCTTTGCTGGAATACTTAATTCTGGTTGGCTGGAGCTAAGAAATTAGTAGTGATTAAGAAGAGATCAGCATCACTAAGGTGAAATCTTTTGGGAAGTGTTTCCTGAGAGCACAGAGAAGTTGTGTTCCAGAGGTGGCCAAGGTTGTACCTTGTGTGGTAGCCAGACTTGGTAATGTGTAAGCCTCACCTAGGTGGTACTGGATTTGAAGGCATGAAGGAGTCATAGAGAATAGCTGAGGTTTGGCACTGTGAGAGGCCAGGGCAGGCCATTGGTTAAAGTGCAGACTCAGTGGCAGTTAAAGGCCCAGGATAAAAGGGGTCATGAAGAGAAGTTGAGGAGAGCCTGTGAGAGGCTATTGGTAAAAGTGCAGCCTAGTTGCAGCAGAAGACCCCAGTGTTTTGGGATGCCAGCGCCATGAGATGACCACCAAGTACAGCAGTAGCAGTGGAGTGGAGCCAGCCTGAGCCCAGAAGAAGAGCTTTGTGTACTGCAGAGAGCCAGAGAAGTGATCCAAGGCCTTTGAAGGAATCAAAAAGATCATGAGTGGATCCCAGATACTGGACTGTTGGAATTTTGTAATTGCCTGAGATGTTAGAGATGCTAGAGTCATGAGATACCTACTGAGAAGAGCTACTAACAGGGAATGGAAGAAGCCCAAGAGAAAGAAGTGAGTTTCAGTCAACAAAGCTAAGCAGAATTGGAAACCTGAAAAAATGATTTAACATCAGACATGGAGATGCAGCTTGGAGTTTGCCCAGCTGGTTTCAGTCCCGCTTTGGTGCAGTATTTCCTTACTATGTTCCCTTCCCTACATTTTGAAATGGTAATGTATATCCCATGTCTTTATATGTTGGTAGCTGGGCCCTGCCCCCAACCCTAGTAGAACTCTACTGCTCTGGTAAAGACCCCAGCAGCTGGCTAGCAGGTGAGAGACCTACAGGCAGGCTGCACCACCACCACTGCCACTGACTGGACTCAGTTTCCACAAGACCCACTGTGCCACCTATCCCCACCTACCCTAGGATCCTCCCTGTGGACAGTCCTCTCTGGCAACATCAGCAGACTCTATAGGCAAAAGCACCACCCATACCAATTGGAAGCACAGCAGCCCCTGTAAGCACAAGCACCACCTACACCAGTTGAAAGAAGAGATGGGTAAATATCAATGTAAGAATGCATTCAACAACATAAAGGGCAATATGGCACCACCATAACCCAGTGGTCCTACAACAGCAAGACCTGAGCATCCCAATGCAGATGAAGCAGAATAAAGTGACCTTAAAAATGAAGATGAAATGACAAATTCTCTTAAAGAAATTGAGGAAAAGACAAACAAAAATTGGGAGAAATCAATAAATCCCTTCAAGAAAGCCAAAAAAAAATCAAACATGTAAAGGAAACAGTTCAAGACTTGAAAACTCAAAAGGAGGCAATAAAGAAACACAAACTGAGAGAATTCTGGAAATGGAAAATTTGGGTAAGCAAACAGGAACTACAGATGCAAGCAAGCATCATCAACAGAACACTAGCGATAGAAGAGAGAATCTCAGGCACTGAAGATAAGATAGAAGAAATAGATTCATTCAGCAAATAAAATATTACATCCAAAAAAATTCTTAACACAAAACATTCAGGAATTCTGGGACACCATGAAAAGACAAAACCTAAGAATAATAGGAATAGAAAAGGGAGAAGAATTCCAGCTCAAAAGCACAGAGAATACATTCAACAAAATTATAGAAGAAACTTTCCCAACCTAAAAAAGGACATGCCTATGAAGGTACAAGAAGCTTATAGAACACCAAATAGTAGACCAGAAAAAAAGTTCCTCACTACATAATAATCAAAACACTAAACAGAGAGAATAAAGAAAGAGTATTAAGAGCTGCAAAGGAAAAAGGCCAAGTAACATATAAAGGCAGACCTACCAGAATTACATCTGACTTCTCAATGGGGACTCTAAAAGCCAGAAGATCCTGGACAGATGTTTTGCAGTTTAATGTTTTATGATTTCTGTGTTGGGTTGCTGTGTCCAACTTCAATGTGAAAGTTTTCGTTTCATCTTATTATATTTTATTTTGCCATATTTGGTTGTTATCTCTTAGCTCTACTTTAAAACTTCAGTGTGCACACCCACTCATCAATAGATTTTGTATCAGGAAATTGAGGGCAAAAATGGGTATAAGGAATTAATCATCACCTTTCATCATCAACCAGTCCTAGGAAGAAAGGCACATCAGTTAGAGTTCCTCACTCGATTATATGCTTTTCTAAAACTTTAGATTATCTTCTTGGTTTTTCACCTCAAAGCTAGTTAACAAAAACACCTTATTTTCAAAACTTTGTTTCAGCTGTGATGCACTCCAAAACCTATGAACACATCTCCCAACATTAAGATTAAAAGAATTTAAATTAGCTGAGCTACTGGGACTTGGTTGTTTTTCTTAATCATTAGCCTAAGCTACAGTCTCTATGACTCCTCAATAGAAACTCATGTGTTGTAGTTGTGTGACACTTTTTGTTTTATTTTTCATCATCTGCACCCTCTGTTATATCAGAGGCAGGGGCAACATTTTATACTACATTTACCTATGTTAATTTTTCCAGTAAACTAACCTCTATAATAATCCCTTACTATATTTATTAAAAACCCTCAATCATCAAAATCCTATTTAAACTAACACTATTATTATATAAAATCATTGTTTTGGTTAAACAGTACAGTTTAGGAGGAAATTATCTTCATAATAATCCACAGGTAAAAATGTCCACTAGAACAGGATATTTCAATGAGATAAACACACTAATACAGATAGTGGAGATCTTCCTACACCCATTAACACCATGCTAGATACCAGAGAAAGATGGCATCAAAAAACATGTAAGGGCACAGGAAAAGCAAAAGACATTCTGGAGTCTATGGTCTCAGGGCCTTGCCTATCTGAGATTCACCCACCAAAGATTTTCCTTCTGGTGGGCTGACACCACGTACTTCAATTGCCACCTGCTGCTCCTCTGACATGGCCACCAGCAATCGTGACCCCTGATCTATATTTTTATACTAAAATTAATGCATCATGATGATATAGAAACGATGAAAAAAGGTAGATTATTGAATCTACTTTAATCCAAAGAACAGTTAATCTCAAAATACTTTACACTGGTATGGATTTTGGTTTATTAGTAAAAATTTAAGGTCATTTTTGCTATACTATATGTATATTTCTACTCTTGTTTAAGGAATTACGTTTATGCAGTTCATTTAGAAAAATGTAATGTATAGTTAAGAAATACAAATTGATAGTCATCTATAATAGTCAAACTCATAGTCATGTTGGCTAGGTTTTCTAGAGATATAAAGATATATTTCAGATTGATAGGTAATCTTCAAACACCTCAAAGACCTACAGAATATGGCATTTAAAATGTTTTAAGAACTCAGTGAGACAGCACCTGTCGGCACCAATTACTTCAAGAGGATGATGGTCATCAAAGAAGCTCCTTATGGAGTTTGCTTTCAATATGGCAAGGGTAACCATTTGGGCAAGAAACTGTTCTTGCCTGGAGTGCTTGACAATATGCCATATAAATTGGACATACAAGACCCTCAAAAATTACTACTGAAATGGCCAAAACAAGATGAGACAATCCTTCAGGGGTCCTGCTTCATGAAAGAGTCTGCCAGACATTCTACAGGCCACAGAAAAAAGTGGCTACAGGACCACAGGACCAGGGTGGGACAGAGAAAAGCATCCACCTACATGATGACATTGTGGCCCATGGGCTGTGTGAGTGACTTTCCCCATGCTGCACTCAGCAGATACTGTGGCCATGTTCTTCTTACCAATGCTGTTCTCTTTTAAAATGGCAAACATCACACATCTCAACACTTTTCACCAACAGACTGATAAATACTTAATAATGTTTTTGTATTTTCAGTATTGATATTGTTATCTTACATACACAAATATAGATACAATTATTTATTGTATTGTGTGTCTATATTTTACAAATGTATACAGAGGCCAGAAGAGGACATTATATCTCCTGCCAGAGTTACAAGTGAATGTGGGCACTCAAACTTTGAGCGATTTCTATAATCCTTTTATTTATATTTCTAAATACATATTCCTGCTAAAGATGACTAATGTCTTTGAGGAAAAATAAATACTAATAAATATTAAATCAGTAAAAGTACTTATCTTTACTCCATATACTGAATATTTTCACTGAGTTACAAGTGAATGTGGGCACTCTTAAACTTTGAGCGATTTCTATAATCCTTTTATTTATATATCTAAATACATATTCCTGCTAAAGATGACTAATGTCTTTGAGGCAAAATAAATACTAATAAACATTATATCAGTAAAAGTACTTATCTTCACTCCATATACTGAATATTTTCACTTAGCTTATAATTACATTGTAAAATGTGTGCTCAGAATGTTCATAATTGTATAATTCATAAAGTTTTATCCAAGAAATTTCACTATTCATACTTTTGATTAAAACATGCTTTATTAGTGCATTTTACATTAAATTATTGCAGGAGATTTATATATTTTATTTAAAGCATAAAAAGATCTTCATTTATCTACCTTTTCTTTTACTTAATACATATGTTGAACCAAACTTGTGGTGCATCTGAGGTTAAAGTGCAAAGCTAGATGATTATTACCAGGCAAAAAGGAAACCCAGTTTTTCCATCAAGGGCTGAAATTTTGCTTATACTGTGAAATCTTCAAGCTTTGGAAAGTTGGCAGCTATAAAGAAACCCACCGAATGTTCCTTATTCTGTTTTTTTTTTTCTGATTTTTCCCATGATGCCTCAACTCTCATTTTCCTAAGGGAGCCTTGAAGTCAAGAATCTCCCACTCCCACCCCTCCTATTTCTGAAAGAGTCATGTGACTGGGGTCCTATCATTGAAGCATGAGTAGAAATTACTATACATTTCAGATCTGAACTTAAAACATGGATCAACCTCTAGTCCTTTGGTCATTGGCTCATCACTGAAGTAGACCACAAATAAGAAAAGTCCCTAACTTCAATCAAGTAGAGAAAGGCAGAGGTCAAAACTGCTGGATATGGTAGGCCTAAAGGCA
The DNA here is from genome assembly GCF_049852395.1 of Peromyscus maniculatus bairdii. Taxonomy (NCBI): domain Eukaryota; kingdom Metazoa; phylum Chordata; class Mammalia; order Rodentia; family Cricetidae; genus Peromyscus; species Peromyscus maniculatus. Next base: position 94,250,064 of record NC_134856.1, on the reverse strand, counting down.
ATGCCCCTGACTTTCTCAAGGTAAGTACAACTTACTTCGAACTGACAATGATTTTGGTCTCATTTAAGCTGGTTTATTTTGAGAACTCTAGGTTATTATGACAATCACCAATTTCAGTATCTCATGCACCATATATTAAAGGATTTTGAATAAAAATCCTCTCCTACCTCTTCTGTATATGCACTCTCTCTCCTCTCATTTCAGCACATGAAGTATACATTGTTATATATGCATAATACTACGCTGTGCTTTATCATACATTTCGAAGATTGAATCATTTCCTTTGACTGGTTCCTAAGATTCTTCAGTGTGGACTTCAGCTTTGTTGTATTTGCTCCTGTCTTAGATTTACATCCCATAAGCAGATGTAAAACAGATATGCATACAGAACTTCTCTTTGAAGGAGCTGTCCAGAACACATTTGTACAGAGGTGAGGGCAGCGAGACTGTGCAGAAGTTGAATCCTAGAGCAGGTAATCCATCACCCCTCCCTACAACTTAGGCCTCTGTGGATTTGAGAGGAAAACTTCTCAGAGTCCACCAAGTCATAGACTGTATGGCCCTCCTCCTATGCTAAATAAATAAAGAGCTGCCTCCAAAGAAGGAGAGACATAATCAGGGGTGACACAGTCCCTGCCTGCTCTGAAAAATTTCATAGAAAGGGGGCACATTAAGGGGCTATAAGTGGCCATTCTGCCTAGCAGTTGGGGAAGAAGTGTGGTCTGTCCGATGTACACACAGCACTTGCCATCCAGAGTGAGACAGAAAAATTGGTTCAATGTTTAATGAATTTGTGAGTCTGTGCTATCTTTTATTGTATTTTTGGTAGAGTCTCACATAGGTTTCTCAGTCGCATTCACCATGGTATAAGAAAAACAAATAGGTATTTGTTTTTTTGATCCCCTGGGCCATCGTGGCAGCCGTCCAGGATCTATGCAATCAAAGCGGTGATCCTCACACAGCTATGGGCAACCTTCTCTGCTTTCCACACATTGTAGAGTTGAGGATGCTTGTCTCTGTGTACAAGGAGAAGATTTGGGGTCCTGTGGCACCACAAGAAAGTGCAGAAAACATGCTCCCTGGGGACTCAGGGCATAAGAGTGACAGATTTTACTCCCAGGAGGCCTTGAAAGGATGAATACTTTACTTTTATTATTATAAAAGTCTGAGTTTTATTTCAAAAAACTGAATAAAATGGGGTTACTTGGAGTTTAAACTACAGTAACCCCTGTCCTGAATCCCTAGGGTTGTACTCTTTCACAAGCAATAAGACTCTTGGCTCACTTGGCATCTCTCACTCACGTATCTCCACCTGGGTTAGCAGTTTCTTTTCTTTTCTCCCTTTTCTCCCTTTAATATGTGTGCATGTGAGCACTTTTTAAAAATATACATCAGTGTCTGGGAAAGAGTTTGTGCACGTGTACATATATGCACGCACTTGCATGTGGAGGACAGAGGTCAGCATCAGATATTGTCCCTTGGGAGCTGTTCACCCTGATTTTGAGAAAGGATCTTGTCAATTAGGCTAAAATGACTGCCCAGAAAGCCCTAGGGATCCTCCTTTTCCCATCTCCTGAGCACTGGGATTACAAGAGCTTGCCACCACATCTGACATTTTTATGTGGGCTCTAGAGATGAACTCAGGTCCTCATGCTGGCATGGCAAGCACTTTTACTGACCGCACTATCTCCTCAGCCTTGGATGTTCTCATTTCATAAGTCAGGGGGATGGGGTGGAGATCCTTTCTTCATATTTTAGAGCATAATGGAAGGGCCTGAACAAATTGATTTTCACAACACATAGCTAAAATCAAGAGAAATCTGAAGACAAATGCTGTGACAATGTGCTTTCAAATTATTTCTGAAATCCATTTATTTAAAGTGTATTAAAATAATTGAGTTATAGTTGGGAAAGCACCCTTCATACAGTACCACTCTGAGAGAGTCCAAAAGAATCTGGTGTGTTCAATAATTTACTGAGTAATTAAATTACTATCTCTTGTCCTGGATATAACATCTACCACCTCAATTTCCCAAAAGGAGAGGTTTTTTTTTCAACTGAAAATGAGAAAAATGAAAACTGCAATAGCTAGCATAAAGTGCAATGGAATTAGATTGAATGATTATAACTGTCATCAAATTACTTTTTTGAAGGAAGGTAGAATGCTTCAATTTTCCAGTATCTGAATCAGCATAAATTAAGACTCACTATAAAATCATATCTTTAAACTTGCTGGCCTCCTGACTTCTTGATAATCTAATTTTTAAAATTAAAATGAAAGTCTACCAAACTTTTAAGTATTTATAATATTAGGAAAAGTGGCTAGGAGTTGATCTCCTTTTTTAAGTTGATTTCTTAATAAATACTAAATTTTAAGTGTGTGTGTGTGTGTGTGTGTGTGTGTGTGTGTGTGTGTGTGTGCGCGCGTAAGCGCGCGCGTGTGTGCACGCGTTTATACATGCCACAACTTGTGCTGGAGCCACTTTCCTCCTAAATGTGGGTCCTAGGGATTGAACTCAGGTTGTTATACTTGGCAGCAAGCAATGAGCCATCTCACTGGAATTTGTTCTTTGCTTTTATGAGACATGGTCTCATTTATCTCAGGCTATCTTTGAAATAACTGTGCACTGGAAAGGGACTTGAACTCCTGATTCTCCTATCTCTGCCTCCTAGGTGATGGGATGACATACCCAGCTTGGAAGAACTTTTAAATCATAAGGAGAAATGAAGGAATGTCTGTGGATCTTCCATTTCACAAAGCCCAGAAGAGTTCTCTGTGCTGCCTTTTATACAACAAGACATGTGAACATTGGTTGCATAGTTAAAAATGCTTTGGGGCTCCACAGAAGGACAACTTCCCTAAAGGAGAAAAGCCAGAAACAGGATTCCGGAGAGACCTTATTCATTCATGGAAGTTCACCAGACTCTGTCTTCCTGTTAAGATTATTGAACAGAAGTGTGTTGGTCAACTCTAGCAGTCCTAGAAACACAGAACCTGGGGATATGACCACAAGGTGAAAATCTGTAAATATGGAGATTGATATTTTGATTCCTAGCACCAAGATTAAATGCCCTGCAGGTACAATGTCCCAACTGTAATCCCAGTACTCAAGACTCAAAGCCCAGAAACCCCTGGGGCAAGCTGGATAGCTAGACTTTTGGAATCAGTGAGCACCAGGTTCAGCCAGAGAGCCTGACTCAACAAGTGAAGTGGAGAGTGACTGAGAAAGACACTGATGTCAACATCAGGCCTCCACACATGTGCATACCCATACATACATACATGTACACCCACAAACATCAGAACAGAATACACATATGTATACATACTATATACACAGCCAAATGGAACCATGGGCTTAGATGCATAAATAGCAGTTTCTACTTCAGAGTTCTAGAAGTATGGGAACATGGCCAGCTTTGGAGCTCCAGGTGAGCATTCTCTGCTCTATTCTGTCATGGTTTATCAATGATGGCTAAATGATGTGCAAGAAGAAGTGAAACACATGTCCCCAAACCAAAATGATATGATCTATGTTTTGGAACAACATGGATTTATCCCTGCTTACTGAATTCTGTATAAAGAAACACTCTGGCTGCTAGTCATTTAGGCTGCAAGATTCTGCTGACTATCATGCCTGGCTCACTCTTCCCTCATTGACTCCTTACCTCATCTCTGTGACCTGTCAACTGCTGGGGCTGGTCCCTGTCAAAAACCCACATCTGACAGTTCACAAATGCCTATACTTCCATGCCCAAGGGATCCCACTTCCCCTTCTGTCCTCCATAAGCACCGTCACACACATGTAGACAGACACCCACACACACAGCACACACACACACACACACACACACACACACACACACACACACACACACCACACAAATAAAAATGCCACTAAGATGTCTACTTGAAAGAAGTAAGATAGTCAATTTTGTGTGTTATGTGTATTTTAACACAAAATACTATTTATATGTTATTGCAACAGTAACTGAAAATCTTGGAGAATAAGATGTGCAGACTTCACAAGCAACACGAATAAACTCTAACAAACAAATGAGACCACTATTATGGAATTAAATCTTTCTCATAAGTGCAAGGGTTCTATATATTATAATTTTCTCCATAATAACATTTAATTAAATGTAATCCAAATATTCATCCCAGGAGTGTTTTATGACAGTTGGATGTTTCCATGGAATTAAATTGAAGAACAAGTTATTAAGAATAGCAAAGTTGCCGGGCAGCGGTGGCGCACGCCTTTAATCCCAGCACTCGGGAGGCAGAGCCAGGCGGATCTCCGTGAGTTCGAGGCCAGCCTGGGCTACCAAGTGAGTTCCAGGAAAGGCGCAAAGCTACACAGAGAGACCCTGTCTCGAAAAAACAAAAACAAAACAAAACAAAAAAAGAATAGCAAAGTTAATTTTGAAGTTGACAAATGTGGATGACATAAATACTACATAATGTTACAGATATAAAGTCTCTGGGGGAAGGTCTTCTATGTATTGGAGTCTAGGAGTGCATGAGTGCATATGAGACAGACAGAGACTTGTGCGTGTCTCTCTGCCTTATGAATCATGAAAATTTTAAAAAATCTAGAGTCATCCTTTACGGCCAGTTGAATGAAGAGAGAAGCATATGTACTATGAATGTTTACCAACTATCATTCAAAGATATTTGAATCCGGGACTGGGATATAGCTCAGCAGGTAAAGTGCTGGCTGTGCAAGCATGAGGACCCGAGTTCAGAACCCCAGTACCTATGTAAAAAGCCAGACATGGTGGCATACACCTGGGTTCCAAGCACTGGTAGGTATAGACAAGAGAGGGTCACTGAAGCTTGCCATCCAGCAAGCCAGCCAGCCAGCTTAGACAATTAGTGAGCTCCATGCTCAGAGCTCACCAATTTTGTTCAACAATAAGACAGAAAAGTGATAGAGGATGACATCCAGTGCTGACTTCTGACTTCCACAGGTGTGTACGTAGGTGCATGCAGCCATCCACACTGGTTTCTCTCTGTCTCTATGTTTCTGTCTGTATCTGTGTGTGTGTGTGTGTGTGTGTGTGTGTGTGTGTGTGTGTGTGTGTGTGTGTTTCTCTGTCTCATCTCTGTCTTTCCCTTTATCTCCCCATGTGTATATGTATGCATCCATTATGCTATACATGGTTTGCTTAATAGCCCACTGAACCATTTTTGACTATGCTTCCTCCAAGTGAACTTGATGCTGAGGTCAAGAGATCTCGGGCAGGATCTAGAGAGTATAGATGCTATTTCTTTCAAAGAAGCTCAAAATGGAGCAGGTAGAAAGACATTAACCAGAAACCAGGCTTATGCTGTAAAAGTTAGTAGTACTCAGTAGACCTCAAATGGTCATCTGTATGTATTCCCACAGGGCATTCCAACTAGAATGCTTAGCCCATGATGGCTCCAGCAGTTATGGCTAGCAAGAGGTATGACAGAGAACAGGAGATAATTGAAAAAGCAAACAAGAGACAAACACTCCCTTTCTCCTTTATTCCTAGACATCATTTATATTCTGCAAAGAAAAGTGTGCCTGGCATTTAATTCAGAGAGGGAAGATGTGAGAAGTCATGACAGATGTGACACAAGGTGAATGTAAGCTGAGGCATGTACAACTTCACTGGGTTTAACTTGAGCATCTACACAAAAAAAATAAAAAATATGGAGGTGGTGAATGTGAACCATATAATTTTTCCAAAATTTGCTTTAAGATTGTGTTCACTTACTATGTCAATGTTTAGGGAAATTATTGCTTAATTTAATAATATTTTTCCCACATTAAAATTATACTATATGTCTATAATCACAACCATTAATATTACTTTTATTAATTATTTATAGGCCCTGTACAAAGATTATCAAAATAATTTCACAAATAATATAAAAGAAACAGTTTTGGAAGCTATGACTTTGGACTAAAATGACTCTAGTTTTATCATTAGTTTAGAAATAATGATGATTATGGGAATATATCACTCCATCAGGTTAAAAGGACCCATTGCTATATGCATTTATTATAAAGAAAATATTTATGGACAGCTCTTGATACAATATTATTTATTAATTAAGTCCCCTTTATGTCTAGAGATCATGAGAAGTTGGCAAGAATACTAAGTTGTAAGTTTTTCTGAGGTTCAGTGGAAGGAATTTTGTGGTCTGCTACATGGTAGTTATTTAAATTGTAGCTTCCATCACTTACCAACATTTAGTTTTCTGGGTTTTAAATTTTTATTACTTAGTTTTAGTTTTTTTGTATGTGTGTGCATGTATTTGTGCTTATGCAGCTGCTCAAGCATGTGTGTGTATGGATGCATGTGGAGGCTGGAGATCAATGAAATGTCTTCCTCAATCACTTCTGTATCTTAATTTTTGAGACTAGTCTGATCTCGGAGCTCAACAATTGGCTAGACTGGCCAGCCAGTGAGCTCCAGTGACCATCTATTTCTGACCCACCCTCCGTTGCTGGTGTTACAAACCTAGCTTTTACGTGAACACTGGGGATCGGAACTCAGGTTCTTATACCTGCTCAGGAAGCACTATATCTACTAAGCCACCTCCTCAACTCTAGTTTGCTGGTTTCTAGTAACTGCTTTTCAAAGTGTAAAGTGGCAAACTCCTTGGTTGTGCTTGTCTAGCATATGGGTTCAATCCCCAGTACCGCAAAACAGACAGCAGTTCATTTTTAATCCCTTATCTGGTATTGACTGAGAAAGGTTAACAATTTTTTTTCCATGATTCCAAAGTCTAAAGGTGATTCTTGACACTTCTGTTTTTCATTTGAATTTATGTGTGTGTGTGTTTTCTAAATTTCAAAGAGCAGTGCATCCACGGGATGTTTAAAGTTTGATATAAGGTTATTCTAAAGAAAATTTCATTAATTCCCAAGTGAACTAAGTGACATTTTTCTCCATGTAATTTTGTCTCATAATTAAATTCCATCCATATGTTTTGACTCCAAACTTGTGTCTTTCAGCCACACTTTTCAATTCTTGTTTATATTCAGAATCACGTGTGATATGAAAAGTGAGCCATCTCACACTTAAAGAACCCTCAATTTCCCCCCAACCTTTCTATGGAATATATTCTTGCATTTTTTCTCTATCATTAAGTGAAAAATTACAATACTAATGAAAGGTACAGGGATAGACATTGATTATCCCACCTCCATCCTTCTTCAAGTGTGTATTTTAATCTTTAAGCAATACATACCCTCAATCTGCATACCTCTCTGTTACTGGATGCTCATTGCTCATCATTTCTTTGTGGTCTAGTATAGAAGCTTCCTATAAGTTGTACAGTTCCTTTCACAGTTACAGCAATATCCTTTCGTCTTCATTTGGTAAAATAACTCAGTGGACCCTCATTGTGCTTGGTATACAGGCATGTGATCACCAAAGTCATTTGTTCCTCCATGCTTCTCTTCCATTTCAGATATCTATATTCCTACAATTCTTTTTTGGGGGGCGGGGGGGAGGGGTTGAAACAGAGTTTCTCTGCGTAACAGTCCTGGCTGTCCTGGAACTCACTTTGTAGACCAGGCTGGCTTCGAATTCACGGATATCCACCTGCCTGTCTTCCAAGTGCTGGAATAAATGGTGTGTGCCGCCACCGCGTGGCTTCCTTCAAATCTTAAAATACACATTTTTCAGTGTTGTATATTACACTAATTCTACTTGCCCACTTCTTTTGGCCAGGTTGCCTCTAATGAGTTTTCAGTATGAATGTGACCATCTTACTAACATTACCTCACTATCAATGGGGTACTCTCTGTATGAACACACCTGCTTTGGAAGTCTCTAATATCTCCCCAGATTTCTAATCTATGCTACACAGTACACTTTTTCCTGGACATTCAGTGCTGTGTGTTTCTCTCTGATTTGATATCCTTTTGAGCATTTTGAAGTTGGTGGAGTTTTTTTCCCACCATCTTCCTCTTGCATTAAGGATTATCCTTCATGGAGTGTGAGGGGTTGGTCAGATGTGGAGATTCAAGACAAGCAGACTAGTCCTCAGTATAATTAGCTTTCCATCCTATCACACAGAAACAAAATCACTCGGCATTTATTATACTTGTCTTTGCCATAGACTCAGACAACACTTTAAATTAGATGTAACAGAAAAGCTTTAAAGTAAGGTGAATACTAGAAGTGCATATGTAGGGTCCCAAGGCTCCCGCTTTATAAAAAGGAATATGGTAGAAAGGACTCTGAGCAGCCAATGCCTATCAGTATGCTTTCTTAGACAGTGTACCCATGAGCTGAGTAATGGAGAATGGGGCAATGCACAATGTCAATGCATTATCCAGGAATTAAAAGACAGACTAGCTGATTTCCTTGCTAATTAAATTTTCTTGCTTCTTAGACACTAATTACATCTGAATCTATCTAATGAGAATATCTTAATCCTATTTCACTTATAAGTGCAATATATTTAAATGTATTTATAAAGGGAAGATGTATGACAATGTCACCAACATAACTTCAATTTGAAAGAATAGGAATGCAAGTGAAATTTATCTTAATGAATAACTAATCAGAACCCTGTGTTTAAGAATGTATCAACCATTCACAGTTGTTCCATTGAGAACATAGCTTTGTGGTTTGGTGCAGAGGACTCAACCTCCTTTATCTTCATTTTCATTGGCAAAAATTTCAGGAGGACTACAAAATGGCTGGTTCTTTGCTCTTACAAAACAATTTTATATTTATAAATGTCTTATATTTCTTTGACAGTTTAAATAGCATGGTACTCATTATTTATAGACAGACATGGCTCTCATAGGTGGCCCTTACTCTTTTTTCATGCAATATCATTTTATGCAAGTTTTTAATTTATTTAAATATTTTATTCAACCCTAGGGATTTAATATTGTTGTGGTACCTTCTGTGAATTAGAATAATTATGCCATTTTGTGATCATTCAAATGTAAAACCAGAAAAAATATTTTTTCACATAAATGATACAGTCTACTTGCCTGAAACCCACACATGCATACACACACACACACACACACACACACACACACACACGTACACACAATTTAAAATAAAGATAATTATAGATGGATTAGGGTGGAATGGAGGATAATTTTGTCATTGCAACAAATTTAAAATTTATATAATTTTTCCTACATATGTATTTCTAGCAATTTTCATTCATGTAATGTGCTGTCAGGAATGGAGTAAAAGTAGCAGGAGGAATTCATGAGGAAATAAAATATGCATTAATACCCAAAGCTAGAAATTATAATTGCTCCGTGTGTGAGGAAAAAAAACAATAAAATTTTGTCAATCATCTGTGAAATCCAGGATCTAATGTAAATGATTACAGATACACAATAAGAATTTAAAATTATGTAACTTTTCATAAATAAGTTTGAAAAGTTTGAACAGTCATTCAATAAGCAAATGCTGATCTCAATATTACACTCCAGGCCACATGCTAAGTACTTTTTATGCTCTTGGTATAATTTGCAACCATTTGGGCATCAGGGAAGTAAAGTGAATATAATATAAACACTAAGACTAAGAGGTAGTGTGTACTGTATTGAGAAATCAGGAAGACCAAGGAAACAGAAAAGAGATATTAAGAGGAGAGGTCAGCATAGGGTCAGGGAATGATAAGCATTCTATTGGTTGAACAAGTGGACTCTGGAAAGGCCCGGGAATTAAAGACACCAGAGCATGAGTCAAGAATTTCCAGAAGTGTAATATAGCTTTATAAAAGAAACAGAAGAAATAAATATAAAACATAGGTTGTTTAAGGTGGCCCTGGGACTGCATCAATGCCCCACCATTAGCACCAAGGATATATCTCCCAAGTGATCAATTTTTTATGAAGGTTTGTCAACTTATGCTCTTATTCTCTATCCCTTTTAACTTGAACAGTCATGGCAGATATTTTATTTTCTTATGAAAATTTAAAATGTAAGCTTCCACCACCATTCCAAGCGGTGTGACAATAATATAAACCTTTGTTATCCATCCACATCTCTTTTCTATAAGACACCAGTGAACAACTTGACATCCTGGTAACTCTTCAGCCTCTGGTACTGTTGGTGTCATTTATGCACATTTGACAAACTCAGTTTGTCATTGTTCAGTTGACGACTGTCCAGTCACTGGGAGATTTTTCTCAGGTCTTAAGCAGGTGATGCTCAGTTTGTGCACTCAGAACCTTTATTCTACAATATCTAATTTAGAAAATCATCTTTGAATTCTTTAGACCTCAGGGTCCTATTCGCCATTGAGAAAACATTTTGATATTAGAGATCTTGAAGATTCTCCTAAGCGTGATTTTAGGTGATTTTAAAATAGTCAAAAGTCAAAAGAAATTGAAATAATATACTGTCCTTTTCTAATGAAAAGGCAGACAGAAAATGAGACTTCATTTTTTAAAAACTACCGAAGAAAACTTGTGGGCTGGTGAAATGGCTCAGCAAGTAAAGGTGCTTGCCACCAAGCCTGAGGACCTCAGTTCAATACCTGAGACTAACTTGGTAAAAGGAGAAAATGTTCCCATAAGTTGTCCTTTGACTTTCACACATGCTCAATGGCATGAATTTCACCCCCTGCCAAATACACAACGGCACAAAATAAACAAAATGTGTTTTAAAATTTTTAAATAAATATTGTGCTATGTGATGCTTGTTGCAGTATCTGTCTTTGGTAGATAGAAACATACTCCTCTTTCTGTGTACCAACTTGGCCTGAGCATTATCTGAAGTCAAGGGTACTTTCAGACAATTTACTGAGAGTACCCAATGGGTACTTGAAGGAAGAATGCTGTAAAAATTCTGCTGTGTTAATGTTTTGGTAGCAATGACAGAGATCTGAAAACTGGAAAATAATCATTGATATCAGTAACAATTACTGTGAATGAGATCTTTTAAAGGCAACTAATGAAACTTTAATCTCCATCTGAGGGGCTGGGGAGATGTTACATTAGCTTAGAGTATTCAGCTTTTTAAAGGACTGGAGTTCAGTTCCCATCTCCCACACTTGGCAGTTCGCAAACATCTGTTAACTCCTGGCTTCCATGAGTACTGCAGTCTTGCATGGGCATACACACACACACACACACACACACACACACACACACACACACACACACACACACAAACACACACACACAAGTGAATAAATAAGTAAATAAATAAATAAAAGTACAATAGAATAGATACCTGTGGGTAGATGGGGGCCTGGAACAGGAGGATCAAGTCTGGGGAGAGGGAAAAGGAGGACAAGGTAGGGATAACAGGGAATGACAGCATAAATTAAGGGCTATTTGAGGGATAGTATGCATGGAAACCTAATACAGTGGAAACTTCCTAAAATATATACTTGTAAGTACACAATCAGTGAAATCACCAAATAATGGAGGAGACAAAGCCCCAACTGGCCATCTCCTGTCACCAAACAAAGCTTCTAATCCTGGAAGCTTCAACTCCAGTCATTGAGTTGTTGGCCAAAGAGGTCCCATGGGAAGTCCCAAACAATCTAGGCTGTTGCCAAAACTATAGGTTGTTTTTCACAAATGGACAACAAGTTCTCATTGCTCAAGACAATACCTACACAGTACACTGAACATAGAGAAGTTGAACTCATGCCTATATAGAGCCTTTACCACTACATGCTACTGCCTTTGATACAGTGAGTTTCTCTGCACTTTGTGTGTATGTGGGTGGTGGTGGTGATAGTGTGTGGGTGCACATTTGTGTATGTGTACATGTATACACAGCACACATGTAGATCAGTAGACAGTCTATAGTGTCACTCCCCAGATGCTTTCTGAATTTTGTTGGTCTCTGGTTAACCTGGAACTTCACCACGGATACCAGGTTTGCTCATAACCTTCCAACAATCTTCCATTCCCCCTTACATCTTCCAGCTCTGAAATTAATAAGCTCACATGGCCATGTCCAACTGAACTCAGATCTTAGCTTTTGCAAGACAAGTACTATAGTGCCTAAGCCCCTAAAAGGGCCTTTTTAAAACAAGGCTATCAAATTGGTACTATCCACCATTTATTAGTTGAAAATATTTTATATATCATTCTTTTATGGCAAGGACTATGGTTACAACCATGCAACCAACTAGTCTGTCAATTATGTCTTGAAATTTCTAACAAGCATCATTACACATCACTATTGAAATAAAATTTATTCTCAAGACAGGCCACAGGTTCACTTCATGGCCCCTAGCAACCCATGTACAACATGGGTTTTCATAAATTATATATATTGATTATGATATGTGTTCTTCTTTTAGTTTCTGTGCATTGCTAATGGGCATACTCACCCTACCCATATTCAGCAAACTAACATGCCTCCTTCCACTAAAACTGACCTTTTTTCAAACTGTATGAACCATCTTCAAAATATTCATTTTTTTGACTTCACAATGATACCCTACTCTTTGTTCATGACTTTTATTTAGTCTCCATAACCCAATTTAACCCACCCGCCTTTTAAAAATGAGTGTGCTTTATGGTGATGACACAAAACCTCCATTGTGCCCACCACCCACACTTTCTAAGACATCTGTAACTTGCCCATTTATGTACTTTAAGTTTTAGCAATGTTTGCAGATGACACCTATGTTTTGTGAAGGAACTTACTCCAGTTCTTGATCCTCAAGAATCAAATATTTTCTGTCCACACAATGACATTCCCAAACAGTTTTTCATGTCCAAAGCAAGTTTTCCCCAGATACAACTTAACATTCTCTGTGATAGTATCAAACAGTGTAAGCTTTGTGTCAAGTCAAAAATGAGCAGGTTCCCATTAATCATCAGGTTTATTCTATAGTCTTTACAGCCAGTACATTTCCTAATAATCCATGTTTCCTAAATATAATCTCTTATCTGGTACTTTTTCCAAGTCAATGTTGTCAACCCTAGCCACAATAGAGTGAACACTTTCAAAGTACCGTATGACAACATTTTTCAAAGTACTTTATATTGCACCCTGTAAACTAGAAAGCATGTCTATTAACATCTTTGGATTAGGGAAATTTTCTATAATTTTATTGAAATTTTTTTCTGTGCCTTTGACCTGAGTTTCTTCTCCTTCCTCTATTACTATTTTTTTTTTAAATTTTGTTCTTTTCATACTGTCCCAGGTTTCCTGGATGTTTTGTACCCAGGGTTTTTTAGACTTATTATTTTCTTTGACTGAGATATTAATTTCCTCTATCTTGTCTTCAATGCCTGAAATTCTCTCTTCTTTCTCTTGAAGTGTGTTAGTGAAACTTACAGCTGAGGTTTTTGTTTGACTTCCTAGATTTTTTTATTTTTGACTTCCTAGATTTTTAATTTCCAGCTTTCCCCCAGTTTGGGGTCTCCTTAGAGAGTCTATGTTTACTTTCATGTTTTGTACTTTTTTTTTCATTTCATTCCACATTTTTTGGTGTGTGTGTGTGTGTGTGTGTATGTGTGTGTGTGTGTGTGTTTAGATTTCATTAATGGATTTGTTCTTTCCTTTTTAAGGTCCTTGCACATATTCATAATAGCTATTTTGATGTCCTTATTTTGTTCTTCAATTATATTTCATTTTTCAGGAACTACTAAAGTAGGGGTTGCTGGGTTCTGATATAGGCATATTGTCTTGGCTGTTTTGATTGTGTTTTGGGCTGGAGCTTATGGGTTTGAGTCATATGGGTTTGAGACAATTGTGTTCTAGATGTTGATATCTGGTCTTGTCTTTGATGGATTATTATTCTGTTCCTTGTTTTCTGTTGCCCTCTCTGGATCTTAGGAATATTCTGTGACTGTGGATTGTCTGATAGTACTTCTGCATCTCTACCAGGTGTGGCCAGTGGAGGTCTCAGATAAAACTTATTTTTAGGTATTGGGGGATGATACAAAGGAATGAGAATGGTCTATAAGGTCAAGGAACTGAAAAAGTCCACAGGAAGGAGGAAATCTGCATCTGCCATCATAGTTGACAGAGTCTCAAATGAGTGAAGTCAGAGATGGAGTCTTCTGCAAGTGCTCTGCTGCAGAGCTAATGAGACCGGGACACTGGGATTGGAGGATAGAAAGTAGGGGAAAAATTAGCTACCTAATTCTGAGGCTGGAGGAAAGAAGGCTGTGTCTGCCAAGAGGATCTGCAGATATCCTAGGGAATAGAGCCTTGAGGATTGGAGGATTAATATAGTAAAAATGGCCAACCTACCAAAAGCAATCTACAAATTTAATGCATTCCCCATGAAAATTCTAATGCAATTCTTTACAGAACTTGAAAAAAAATTTTCCCTTTCATATGGAAACACACACACACACACACACACACACACACACACACACACCAGGATAGCTAAAACAATCCCTAATAATAAAAGAACTGCTGGCAGCTTCACCATCTGCAACCTCAAATTGTACTACAGAGCTATAGTAAATAAAACAGCATGGTGTTGACAAAAAGAGACATATTGATTAATGGAATTGAATATAAGATTAAGACAAAAGGCAATATAAGTATGAACTTCTGATTTTTTATAAAGAGGTCAGAAATACACACTGGAAAAAAAAGACATCATCTTTAACAAATGTTGCTTCTCAAACTGGATGTCCACATGTAAAAGAATGCAAATAGATTCCAACTTATCACTCTGCTCAATTCCCAACTCCAAATGATCAAAGACCTCTCAACATAAGGCCAGATACACTGAATCTTATTAATAGAAAGTGGGGAATAGTCTTGAACTCATTGGTAAAGGAAAAGACTTTCAGAATAGAACATGATGAGCACAGGCACTAAGAAGAACAATTAATAAATAGAACTTCATGAAACTGAGAAGCTTCTGTAAGGCAAAGGACACTATTATTTGGACAAAGCAGTAGTGTACAAAATGGGAAAAGTTTTCATAATATAGAAAGCTGAAAACCTAAAATATTTAAATAAATAAAAAAACCCTAGACATCAAGAAAATAAAGAAACTAATAAAATGGGACAGAGATTTAAACAGAATCTCCAAACAAGAAGCACAAATGGCTGAGAAGCATTTAAACTTGTGTTCACCATCCCTAGTCATTTGGGAAATGCAAATTAAGACTTCTTTGAGATTTTTACCTTACACTAGTCAGAATGGCCAAGATCAATAAAATGAATGACAGCTCACGCTGGCAAATATATGGAGTTAGGGGAACACTCATTCTTTGCTGGTGGGAGTACTAACTTCTGCAGCTACTATGAAAATCAGTGTGCTAGTTCCTCAGGAAGCTGGGAATAGATCTTCCTCAAGATCCAGCTATACCTCTCTTAGGGACATACTCACAGGACTCTACACCCTACTACAGAGACACCTGCTCAACATTGTTCATTGATGTTCTATTCATAATAACCAGAAATTGGAAACAGTCTAGATGTTCATCTATAGAAGAATGAATTTTAAAACATTACTCAGCCACTAAAAAGAAAAAAAATGAAATCTTGAAAATTGCAAGTAAATAGATGGAGCTAGAAAAAGAGCCATCCTGAGGTAATCCAAATCCAAAAGGGCAAATGTGGTGTATCTTCATTTAATGTGGTTGTTATCTGTTAGGCCATCTGTAAGGAGGCTATAATCCATTTTTCCACAGAAGTTAGATATAGAATAAAGGACTTGAGTGGAGGGATTAATATCCACAGGAAAGAGTATTAAAATAGATAGTTATAGATGGACAGGGTGGGGGTTATAATGGGAGGATCAAGTGGAGAGTTGGAGGGAAGAGGGGTGTGAGGGAGGAAATACAGGGAGGGAGGGACAGCTGAAAACTAAGGGTCATTTGAGGGGTAATATGGAAACCTAAAATAGTAGAAACTTCTTAAAATATATAAATACATGAAATATATCTAAGAGAAATCACCAAATAATGGGCAAGATGTAGCTCAAACTAGACATATCATATCACCAAATGAAACCTCCATTTCCAGAAATTGCTTACATCTAACTGAATTGTTGGCCAAAGGGACCCCATGGAAACATCCTCCCCCAAAATAAAACCCAAGGCTATTGGTTTTTCTCCAAAAACGGATAAGTCCCCATTGCTGAAGAAAACACCCACATAACTCATTGAACCCAGAGAAGTAGAGCTGATGCCTACCTAGAGCCTTCACCTCTACTCGAGTGTTCATAGTACTATAAGGTGTTCTGCATGCATGAGCCCAGCTATAAGCCCTTATATCTACAAGAGTGACCTTTCTGCTTGATACAGTGGTACAATAGTGGCACACAGCTTGTGGGGGTAACCAAACAATATCTGGTTGGATTTAAAACCCACTCCATGAGATATAGCCCAACCTCAACACTTCTCAGGTTGCCAAGAACCTGAGACTAGAGACACCAGGGACCTAGGGGAATCCAAATATTATTGTTCTCCTAAAGGAATGTAGTACTAAATGACTCCTAACAATATTCTGGTATACTCACAGATCGGTGTCTTGCTCAGCCATTATCAGAGAAGATTTTGCTGCAGTAGATGGGAAAACCAGAAACTCATGATGGGGCAATATATAGAGAATGAGAGTCCTTGAAACAGTCAATCCTAAATAGGATGTCTCTATCAAATCTCTCCCCTCAGGGCTCAGAGAACCTTGACAAAGAAGAGGCAGAAAGATTATAAGATCCAATGGGGATAGAGCACACAAAGAAAACAAGGCCTTCCAAACACAGCATGACTGATGCACACATGAACTCAGAGAGATTGTGGCAGCATGCACAGAATCTGTATAGGTCTAAGCCAGATAGAGTCCTAGCCTTGAGTGGGGACATGAACACAAGCATCCGTCCTTAGCCTAGAAACTATCACTAGTTGATAACTACTGGCAAAGGAAAATAGGTGTCTCCAATGGAGTCTCACTGGGTTTACAAATCACTCTTTTTATTTTATTTTACAATACAATTCAGTTCTACATATCAGCCACAGATTCTCTTGTTTTCCCCCCTCCTGCCCCTCTCCCCTCCCCCCCAGCCCCTCCCCCCATTCCCACCTCCTCCAGGGCAAAGCCTCCCCCAGGACTGAGATCAACCTGGTAGACTCAGTCCAGGCAAGTCCAGTCCCCTTCCTCCCAGGTCAAGCCAAGCGACCCTGCATAAGGCCCAGGTTTGTAGCTAGTGTTTTCCTGCCTTGCCCACAGTCAGGACAAATCTCTATCACCTGCCAGTCCCACAGCCACTCAGACCCGACCAAGTAAACACAGAGACTTATATTGCTTACAAACTGTATGGCCATGGCAGGCTTCTTGCTAACTGTTCTTATATCTTAAATTAATCCATTTCCATAAATCTATACCTTGCCACGTGGCTTGTGGCTTACCGGCATCTTCACATGCTGCTTGTCGTGGTGGCAGAAAATTAGAAAATTGGGAATCAATCTCCCCCAAGAGGGCATATACCCAAGGAATGCTCAATCATACCACAAGAGCACTTGCTCAGCTATGTTCATATCAGCATTGTTTGTAATAGCCAAAACCTGGAAACAACCTGGATGCCCTTCAACTGAAGAATGGATAAATAAAATGTGGTACATATACACAATGGAATACTACTCAGCAGAAAAAACAATGACATCATGAGGTTTGCAGGCAAATGGATGGATCTAGAAAAAAATCATCCTGAGTGAGGTAACCCAGATTCAGAAAGATAAACATGGTATGTACTCACTCATAGGAGGATACTAGATGTGGAACAAGGATGACTGGACTGCTACTTACATCACCAGGGAGGCTACCTGGAAAACAGGACCCCAAGAAAGACACGGGGATTGCCCAATGATGGAGAAATGGATGAGATCTACATGAACAGCCTGGACATGAGTGGGGGTAATGAAGAGCGAGAGTCGAGGGAAAGAGAGCTTGGGGGAGCAGGAGATCCCAGCTGGATCAAGAACAGAGAGGGAGAACAAGGAATAGGAGACCATGGTAAATGAAGACCACATGAGAATAGAAAGAAGCAAACTGCTAGAGAGGCCCACAGAAATCCACAAAGATACCCCCACAATAGACTGCTGGCAATGGTCGAGAGACAGCCCGAACTGACCTACTCTGGTGATGGGATGGCCAAACACCCTAATTTTCGTCCTAGAAACCCCATCCAAGGACTGAGGGATCTGGATGCAGAGACCCATGGCTAGGCCCCAGATAGAGCTCCGGGAGTCCAATTATCAAGAAAGAGGAGGGTTTATATGAGCGAGAATTGTTGAAACCAAGGTTGGATAAAGCACAGGGACAAATAGCCAAATGAATGGAAACACATGAACTATGAACTAATAGCTGAGGGGCCCCCAACTGGGTCAGGCCCTCTGAATGGGTGAGACAGTTGATTGGCTTGATCTGTTTGAGAGGCATCCAGGCAGTGGGACCGGGTCCTGTGCTCATTGCATGAGTTGGCTGTTTGAAACCGGGGGCTTATACAAACCACTCTTACGGACAGACCCCGATACCCAGCAGCAGGAGGTGAACAACACAAAGCCAATGGCATTTTTGGAGGTTCCCTGTCTCCTAATGTTTTGTCTGAACATTGCTTTATTTTCCTTACAGGTTGTTTATATATACATTATGGTTTCTGGTACTGTGTTTTTCATGAGATTTCTGTGTGTGCCATGGTGTATGTTTCTGCGTCTATATATGACCTTATGGTTATTCTTTGGCTCTTTTTCATCTGTTAATTTGCCAATTTAGTCCTGTTCTGGTTTGTTTGTTTTCATTTTAATTTTACATTATTTTATTTAATTATTTGTTGTTGTTTGTTTTTGCTTGGGGGGGGCTGCCCATCTAGCTCCCAAATAAATCACACACAAATGCTTATTTTTATTTATGAATACCTAGCCTTAGCTTAGCTTGTTTCTTTCCAGTTTTCCTTAATTTAAATTATCCCATCTACTCTTTGCCTCTGGGCCTTTCCTTTTTTTTCTTACATCTGTAAATGTTACTCTTACTCTGCGGTTTGCTGTGTAGCTGGGTGGCTGGCCCCTGGAATCCTCCTCCTTCTCTGGCTTCTCCTTTCCTCCCAGATTTCTCCTTCTATATATTCTCTCTGCCTGCCAGCACCTTTTTTCTGCCTTGCTACTAGCCATTCAGTTCTTTATTTATCAGACCATCAGGTATTTTAGACAGGCACAATAACATAGCTTCACAGAGTTAAACAAATGCAACATAAACAAAAGTAACACACCTTAAGATAATATGCTACAAAAAGTATTACTTTTAGATGCCCGTTTATAATCTAATGAGAGATAAAGGGTGTGAATTTGGGTGTGTGGGAAGTTTGGGGGAAGGAAAACCATAATCAGAATATATTTCATGGAAAAAATAATTTCAATAAAAAAGAAAGCCTTTAATTGGGGGCTTGCTTCCAGTTTAGAGGGTTATTCCATTGCCATCATGACAGGGAGTGTGGCAACCCTCAAGCAGGCAGGCATGGTGCTGGGTCGGTACCCAAGAGCTTTACATCTTGATCCATAGACAGCAGGCAGAGGGACATTGGACCTGGTATGGGCTTTTGAAACCACAAAACCCACTCCCAAAGACACACTTCCTCCAACAAGGCCAAGCCTCCTAACAGTTCCTTCCTTAACAGTTCATCAACTGGAACAAAACATGCAAATATATGAGCCTACTTTGTCCTCTCCTCCCTCTCACTCTTTGGCAGGAATCCCTCTTCCTGGCAAATTTCTCTTACTTTCATGAATTCTCTCTGTGTAATCCACTGAGTTTAATCAGTTTCTTGTCCAACAGCATTGGTGGGAGGTAATATACTGGAGCAATGGTAACTTAACTGTGGCTATTCCACTGAAGAAAATCACACCTTTCCCCCAAATCTTAAGTTCTAATATTCTCTAGGAGGATGATCATGGCCCCCTCTCCATCCAGGATGAAAACTCCCAGCACCCTGGTGATGAAGAGCTTAAACTTAAACTTAAAACTTTTTTCTAAAGTGAAGGAGATTGCAATGATGCTTCTTTTTTCTTTCTTTCTTTTTTAAGAGATTTTCTATTTACTTTACCTATCAACCACAGATTCCTTGTCCTCCCTCCTCCCACCTCCCAGCCTTCCCCCCAACTCACCCCCATTCCCACCTCCTCCAAGGCAAAGTCTCCCATGGGAGTCAGCAGAGCCTGGTACATTCATTTGAGGCAGGTCCAAGCACTCCTCCCTGCACCAAGGCTATGCAAAGTGTCTTACCATAGGCACTAGGTTCCAAAAAGAGAGCTCATGCACTAGGGACACATCTCAGTCCCACTGCCTGGTGGCCCTCTAAAGAGTTCAAGCTAAACAACTGTCTTACTTTTCCAGGGCGTCTGGTCCAGTGCCATGGGTCGCCTCAGCTATTGGTCCATAGTTCATGTATTTCCACTAGTTTGGCTAGTTGTCTCTGTACTTTTTCCAATCATGGTCTCGATATCTCTTGCTCATAGCATCCCTCTTCTCTCTTGTTGATTGGACTCCTGGAGCTCCTCCTGGGACCTCAGGCACCCTCTCGGCCATTGCCAGTAGTCTATGATGGAGTCATCTTTGTGGATTCCAGGGGACCTCCCTAGCACTCTGCTTCTCCTTAGTCCCATGGCATCATCATTTATCATGGTATCTCTTTGCTTATTTTCCCACTCTGTTCCTGATCCAGCTCAGACATCCTGTTCCCCTAGGTTCTCATTCACCTGTCCCTTGCCCTCTATTACCCCCCTCACCTCCAGTTTGCTTGTGTAGATCTCATCCATTTCTCTATCGCTGGGCAATCCCAGTGTCCATCCTAGGGTCCTACTTACAAGCTAGTCTCCCTGTAGTTGTGGGTTGCAGTCTGGTTATCCTTTGCTTTACATATAGTATCCTCCTATGAGTGAGTACATACCATGTTTATCTTTCTGAGTCTGGGTTATCTCACTCAGGAGGATATTTTCTTGTTCCCTCCATTTGCCTGCAAACCTCATGCTGTCATTGTTTTTCTCTGCTGAGTTGTAATCCATTGTGTATATGTACCACATTTTCCTTATCCATTCTTCCGTTGACGGGCATCTGCGTTGTTTCCAGCTTCTGGCTATTACAAATAGTGCTGCTATGAACATAGTTGAGCATGTGTCACAAGGATGCTTCTTTACCTCATTGCTGCTTAGCATAAAAAGTAAGGTCTAGCCACGATGGTAAAGCAAGAAAGTTAAATTAGCATAGAGATCAGAAAAGGTAAAGCAGAGCTATCTTTGTCTGTAGAGCATGTAACTATGAATGTAGACCATCCTATGTATCTAAAGCCATCTAATCACTTCGTAACCTAACAGGGCATGACACTAGTTAACAATCATTAAGTGTAAACATCTCAAACTGGTCAGTCATAATAAAAAAAATAATATGTAGGGTCACCAAGAACATGAAATAGTGAGGTTACATTTAACAAAATTAGTATAAATTCTATATATAATAAAAAGCACAAAACTTGGCTGAGGGAAATTGAATGACAGCTAAGATCTAAATACATGGAGCAGCAGACTAGCCCGAGAATTGGAAACACTAAACTATCAATGGTCCATTCATTTGTCTATAGATTCATGACAATCCCAGTCAGGATGCTTGCAGGGTTTTGTGTTTATTTGCTTTGTGTAAAAATAGAAACTGACACACTGATATTTTTCAGATGTGAGGAGGTTGGGGAGATGACTCAGTGGGCAAAGTTCTAGCTGTACAGGCACTAGAACCTGAGTTTGATCCCCAGCATATATGTGAGAGTTGTGTGCTAGGGCACGTGTCTGTAACCTCAGAGCTAAGGGTGTGGAGATGAGAGGATCCTGGGACTTTGCTGGACAGTCAGTCTAGGCAAGAGGTGGGAGACCAGACAGAGACTCTGTGTCCAAAATTGAGATGGAGAGTGATAGAAGAAGGCAGTTTCTGTCTCTAGCATCCATACAAGCTTGGACAGGTGTCTCACTCTCACTGCACAAATGCAAGGGTATGTACACACACACACACACACACACAATCACAAACACACAATAAAATAAAATAAAAAATCATGTAAGGAAACAAGGTCATAGAGGACCTAAAAGAGCCCAAACAATTTTTCCAAGTAGAACATATTGAGGAATTGAACATATCATACCTTATAGTATGTAACAGGCAATAACAATGAACAAAGCTGATCCTATAGACAATCAGAACAGAACAGACACAGGAAACAAACCCTACTCATCTGGACAATTGATTTTTTTTTAACAAGTATATGAAAGGGTATCAAAATTCAATGGGAAAAGGAGAACCTTTCAACCAATGGTTCAGGATGATTGGCCATCAGCTGTCAGTTGTGAGCTGCTTCTGCTCAGACAGGAAATAAATGACTTCAAATGCATCAAACTAGTAAATGCATCAAACCAGCAATCAGAAACCATGCTTATAAAATGTTAGAAGGGCAGGATTTTTGTTTGTTTGTTTGTTATTTGACTTGGCAAAAGTTTCTTAGGTTGGGCATAAAAATAAACTGGTAAGTTGAACTTCATTGAAATAAAAATTGGTTCTCAATAGGAAAAAAAATGATAAGACACAAGGGAGAAGAGGACATATCTCAATCTGACAAGGGCTGAAACCCAACACATGTAATATCTGTGGCCTAGGAAGACAGAAGTTCAATTGCACCATGAAGAGTTAGGACAGAGCATGCCATACAAAGATTTGTGGATTCACAACTCTCAGGAAAATATTACTGAAGGGAGCAAGACACACAAGTCCATGTGGCTATCCCATGGTTCCATAAGTACAGTCCTGAACACATAGAACTAAGCAAAAGGCAGAAAGCAGCTATGTGCTGCCTGGTTCAGGAAAGTGTAGGCGTGTGTCACTAAGTCCAAAACACAGAAAGGAACATGAAGGGACTTGAGGGAATGATAGAAATATAAGCCCCTGTCTCCTGATAGAGCTTAGGACTCATGACATAGTGCTGATGAAACTGCAGAGCCTACACATGCATGGACATATGTTCCTCAAGGGAGAAGGAGCTGAAATTCTTTCTTTTTTTTCAAGAAAAGCCCTCAGAATCCATTTGAGATTAGCATGCAACTAGGATTTCAGGAATGAACAGGAAAGAAAGATGTCTAAACATCAAATAATAGACTTTGGACACCACAAGACCCACGAAAATACACCTTGACCTATGTCTGTGGAAAGATTGCCAGAAGTCCACTTCTGGTCATCAATAAGTAGACTTTTGATCTTTCTTCTACAAATATCTGCACTATCAATAGAGACAGACTGTAATTTTATCTGCCTGCTGTCTCTTTGATAGCTGATTTGATGGCTAATATATTGAATTCTTTCAAGTGACAAGTCCATATTTATAATGATATGCATTTACTAAAACTCCTTACTACCATTACACATTAATGAAGTTCATTTTTAACAAAATATGACTATTATTTTATTGCTTAAAACTCATACATCATGGTCATAGAGATGGCTCAGTAGTTGAGACCAACACTGCTCTCAACTTTGGGTTCCAGCATCCATATCAGACAGCTCAGAACCACCTGTAACCCCAGCTACAGGGGATCAGACATATTTTTCTGACCTCCAAGTATATGTGGACTCCTGGGAACACACCTCCACAAACACACTCACATATGTACACATATTTTAAAATAAAATAAATCTTAAAAAAAACCCTATAAATCAGAAAAAACTGCAAAGCTGGGTATGGTGGGACATGTCAGATATCCCCTCACTTGGGACTTGGAGGCAGGAGAATTAGTAAATCAAGTAAAATCTGGTTGAATACAGTTAGTAGTAGGTTAAAAATGAGAAATAGAAAAACATTTTAAGTAAGAATGATCTCTCCCCATCTTCCTTTAGGTATTAGATGTTTGGATGTAATAGATTAAACACATGGATTTGCTTCCAGTGCCCAGTGTCATTGTTTTTCAGATGTGTCAGTAGCAAGACTCATTTTCCCTTCAAGTGGACTATGTATTCATAAACATTCCCAAGTCACTATGACAATTGCAGTCACAGCTCTTGAGGTCTCCACCAGCTATCTGATCTGATAGAGATCTGTTCTCTAGCTCTGTCCAGGCCATTGCTCTACATGACATGTTTGGGCTACTACAATGGTGCTCAGTTTGCTTCTGCAGCAAGTAAGAATGTGAAGGAGGGACAGCACTTTACCACTCTTGGCTTCTCCCTCCTAACAATAGATGCCAACCTTCAGCTGCATAATAAAATTTGTCACTTAAAACAAAACACGTTTTGAACTACCAAATTCCTGACAGTGCTCTGAGGCCAGCTGACTACGGGTATAGTCTACTGTGGCCTTATGGTAACAAATGCACAGGGAACAGAAAGGCATGATCTCTTTGAAAACAGGACACATTCTTCACTCTCCTCTAGGCCCTCTGACTTAATGTAATCAATCTGGGTTTTGACTGCTGTGCCTAAGGATTTACTTCTTGCTGCATTTTATTTTGTTAAAGGAATATTTTAAGCAGTTGAACATTTGCATTCGAAAAGAAGCTGTGGATGTTGCAACCCTACAGGATCTTCTTTGTAATGATCTCCAGAATTACAGAAAGGCTAGCAAGGGAGAGATTTGGGACAAAAAGAAACTCCCACTGGCTGGCTGGCTCCCAAGGCTCTTTCTACTTTGATATTATCAGTTGGTTTCTGATTCAGAGAAGGATATCCACTATAACAATTTGCCTGAGGAACTTCTGAGTATTTAAAGAAGTAAATCGTCCACATAGTAGATAAGAAATTCCTCCTTTCAGCAAGATAGACAAGAAGAACGATGCAGGGTAATTAAAATGTAGAAATAAATTAAAGATGTGTGAGAATTTAGTGTAGGTTAAAAATAGCACTCAAGCCAGAGGCAAAATATAAAGTAAGTGATTGATGATCTACAAGGAAAAATGGAATCAGGCTATGTGGGACACATTTATCCTAATTTGATCAAATTATTTCCAAGTGGATTATAGAACTAAATCTTGAAATAGCAATGTGAGAGGTCCCATTGTGGGGAAAGCTGTTCTAAACAGAACTTTTAATCCAAAAACAATAAGGAAGAGCATCCGACCTTATTAGAAACCTGCCAAGAGCTTGAGGAGATGGCTCTGTGAGTAAAGAGCTTGTTTTGCAACTGTGTAGATTTGAGTCCAGTTCTCCAGTTGCCATGGAAAGCCAGAGTGTGTTGACAATGTTCATGTTCCTCTGGCAAGATGGGAAGTAAAGGAAGGCAACTCTCTGGAGAACTGCAAGCCCACAAACCTGGTACACACATCCACAAACAAAAGATCCTGTTGCAAACAAATCAAAGACAAGGACTGACATTTGAAATTGTTCTCTGATTCCACATGTACAGGTAAGCCACTAATACATGCACACAGATACTTAACAATATGCAAAAGGAGAGCTCTTAAAGCCAAGTTCCAAATAAGCAAATGGCAACACTGATTTTAAAAAAGTCAGCACAACACCAGAAGAGCGTAAGGGCCAAGTTCAAGGCCAGCATTAGTTTAAGAAGCTGTGCAGAAACAGGCACCTCTTTATACTGCTGGTGGGAATACAACTCAATCCTATAGGAGAATTAGAATCGATGTTTTCTAAAGTAACATTGATATATATTGATTAAAAATTATGCATATGGGGATTTTCCTGGAAGGTATATATGTATTTGCATAAGTTCTTTGCACATTTATTGGAAAAAATTGTAATAGCAAAATACTGAGAGAAAACTTAAAAATATAATAATAAGGCACCAATTACTATATATATATATATATATATATATATATCCTTTGGTAACTTCATACATGAATATAATATATACTTTTAGACTCATTCCTTACCAGTTTCTTTCTTCTTTTTACCTATGAATAAGCATATTTTAAAAAAATTAAAGATTAAATTACTTTAAATTGTTACAATTAAAATGATAAAATTTTACTCTCATTTCATGAATTATAACATTACTGTAATTCAAATTACATTTATTCAAATTGTGGTTCATACTGTAACTTAAACTATGCAATTATAGTATCAGTTTATGAATAAAGCAGCATTATAATTTAAATGATATGGATTTAAGTTAAAGAATTATGTTCATTCAATATTGACATACTGGATTATACACATACACCAGGGGAGCATTTCAAGATGTAGCCTATATAAAAAGGCCTTTGAACAGTGATTATTTTCTTGTGTATAGACAAAAGAAATTATGTCTATATTTGTTTTCCTAAACAACAACAACAAAAATAACAATCTAGTTGTAGGGGGAAATAAAAAATAGCAGGTATAAGGTTAAATGTAGATGATTAACAGGTGGCAATAAAGTTAAAGTATTTACTAGAAAGCTGGCTTCAGCTTCTCTTGGTGTATAATTTTCTCAATGGGGAATGAGGTTACTTCAATCTAGCTTAAAGCACTCAGGACTTGACAGCTTCCTGTGGGTGCTACTTCTGCAGAGAATGTCTCCTCTACACTTCCTGGAATGGGAAACTTGTCCCCAGATCCCATTACAGTACATGGAGCAAGTAGATAGGATGTATCATTCCACATCAGTAAATCTGTACCTTTCCTCTAATTAAGACTCTTAATAGAGAATCACAAAGCTATGGAGGCAGAGGAAAACAGTCATAGGAACAATGATTAACCATCTAATACTCTGCTGTGATGATGCAATACTCAAGACACAACAAGTCAGGCACAAAACACTTTTCTGGCACAGATCCCTTTGGATTTTAGAAGTTAAGGGACCCAATTTGCTCTCTCAGTCTCTGGCTACCTAATGTTCCTCCCATTAGATAAAATTTATGATGAAGCTAGGAACATATTTTCTTGTTAGCAACATACAGTTACAAGTGTGAACATGTGTTTCTTCCTTTGTTTCCTATGCCAATGGGTTATGTGTTCCTCCAGGCCAAGAAGTTAGTCCTGATCAGCATGCCAGGACTCTAGGCATGGGGCTTGACTTATGGCAGCAGTGAACCACTGATGGACTGAATTCAAAGGCAGAAAAGTCCACAGTGAGCTAGGATTTTTACTCACTGACAACCAGAAAGCTTCCAAATAACCTAGAACTTCCAAATACAAAACTTTGAGTTTGTACAAATTCCTCGTATTGATTGATTTTCTCATAGCAATCTCTGGTCAATAACAGCCTGAATAATTTAAGTGGCGATCGAAATCTACATTGGCAAGGTGCCCATTGCTTCACCTTAGTGTAACACATTAGGATAATTGTTTCTTATGTGTAGCCAAACATAAAATGAGCAAAGAGGTTCTCAGAAGTCACTTACACATATTTTTTAGATGCACAATTATAAATTTTAATGCTTACTGCTGGAAATCCTCATCATTCCATGCTTCTCACATAGCATATGGAAAAGAATATCAACTCTGATAATCTTTAATTCACATAAACAAGCAAAAAACATGTACTTTTAGAGGGCGTGTGCTCTAAAATTACAATACATTTTTATTTGACAAATGAAAACTTATTGAAATTCAGTATTCCCAGAAGCCAAGCACACTGTGACAACATAAAGACCATAAAGACCTAGGATATTAGAGACGCAGGTTTGTTTTTTCTTTTAATTCAGGACCTGCACTTTTCCTAAGCACCTTCAGAAATGAATGTGGGCCAGCAAGGTAGGTCAGCAGGTAAGTGCTGTCAACTTCGATGACCTGAGTTCAATTTTCCAGACCCACATGGTAAGAGAGGACTGACTCCTGCAAATTGTCTTCTGACTTCTACACGTGTGCTGTGACACTGTGATACCCACACACATATGCCCACACAACAAATAAATAAACGTAGTTTAAATTTTTACCACATTACTGGCCTTAAAGATTAATATCTTCTTCCCTGTAATTTGCACAAAAAATAATAGTCACTTTAGATTTTATTATTTTCAAGGTATTTTTCCAGCATACAGAATTTTACAAAGAGATGTAAAGAAGTTTCAGTATATAACAATATTCCTCCACAGAGAGTGGACTTAGAGCTCTGTCGCCAAATCTCTAATTTCCACATGTAAATTTCCTTTACTAAGACACAAATAATTAATTTTAGCTTTTGGTCATTTCAACTCTGCTTGGAAGTACCCTTTTTGGCACGTTATGGGTTATCTTTGTGTCTCTTCAATAGGAATTACTTCATCTATTTGGTGACTTCAATCCATCTGGATCCTAAGTTTGCAGTTTGGTTCAATAAAATGTGAGTTTTCTTTCCACATAATGACTAACCATGTCTATCAGTTTAACATGGTTGTTGAGTTGGGGCGACAAAATTTGGAGCAAAAGTATTTTCCTTATCTTTACCTTTTGGTCAAACTTGCTTCTTATGTGAAAATTGTAACTGTATAAACACCTCATGGCTTTTCAAGGAAGGGCCACCTCCTATACTATGTCCTTGGCCTGGTCTTGTTCTTGTCCCTCCTGGTTAGATACCATCACAGCTCACTGCCCACTAACACTGACTTTATTCTTTTCACATAACTAATAATGGGTTTCCTTCAACGTTAAAACTGCAGATCTATTAAAGAGGGAAACTTTAGCTTAAAACTTCAGCCTAGGCCCATTGCCACTGATTCCTTCTTTCCATCTCAAATCTCCACATCCTAAGATAAATCTATTTCCAAACCTGAATCCACAGTATAAAGAGGAGGCTAAGCATGTGAAAGCAACCACCAGGGACATATCTCTTCAGAAATTTTCACTTCATCACATACTGAATCCCTCTACCCATTGAACACCAGGTTTTGTTGCTCTTGTTCCAGTATGTGGTGGCATGTCCTTCACTTTCAGAATCCATGAAGCTGATTGTGCTGACAACTGCATGTAAATGGCAAGTCCTAATTTTATTTCATGTTACTATGATAAAATACCCTAACAAAAAGAAACTTTGGGGGAAAGGTTTTGTTTCAGTTTGTAATTCCAGGTTACAGTTCATTATAGCATGGAAATCAAGGCAGGGAAACTTAAATAGATAAGATACACACATCCTTAGACAAGAGCAGAGGGAAATGCTCCATCTGTGCTTACATGTGTTCAGCCTCCTCTCTATACTGACACAGCTCAGGTCCCCGTATGTAGGGATTGGTGCTCACAGTTGGCTGGGTCCTCTCACATAAAGTAACATTAGTTATCAAGACAATTCTTCACAGATTTGCCCCGGGTCAACCTGATCTGGACAATTCCAGATGGAGACTGTCTCCCTCTTGATTCTCAACTATATTAACAAAACTATCACATGGTGTCTTTCTCTATCTGACTTATTTCACTTAATGTGAAAATTTCAAAGTTCACCAATCATTCAACATGTAACAGAACTTCATTGAAATTTGTGTTAAGATAATGATAATATTCTTATATATGTATATGCTATATTTTGTTGACACATCCATTGATGGATGGACATGGGATATTTGTACCTGGTAGCTACTATGACAGTAATATTATATACATACTTTGGATATACACTGGTGCACAAATACCTATTTAAGACATATTTTGTTTTAATTCTTCTAAAGATAAGCCTAGGAGGAATTGCTGAACCATACAGAAGCCTGTTTAACATCAACAGAATTGCCACTACTTCTTGCTATGGCTGTAGTGGTAAGGCCATGCTGGAGGATATTCAGGGATTCTTCTTGTGGCTTGGTTGGTATTTTTCTTAGTAATTTTTAGCAATCTTTTTAATGTACTTATCAGTCACTTGCATTGTAGAGAAATGTATTTGTATCCCCTGTCGACTTTGGAACTGGACTGCCCTTGTGAGGAATCTTTCTTCAGTATTTTCCCCTTTAACTTAGGGATTTGAGCTCCCCTGAGTTTCAATTTCATATTCATTAAAAATGACAACAATAATAATGACAAGCAACTGTTCATTGAGAGGATATATTGTGCCAACCACTTTTTTGGGGATTCTGTTTCAGAAGTGAATTAAACAGATGAACGAGTGAACCAAAGAGAAACTCTGCTACCCTAGCTCCTGTACTCTCCTTAGAGAGTTAGACATGTATGAGATGTCTGTGATGGTGACACGCAGTGTGGAGATTGTGCAGGGACAGGGAAGGAGAAAGGAGAGAGAGAAAGTGTATACATTCATGTAGCACGTTCAGGGATCTTCTTGTTGTGAAGCTGATGTTTGGATGAAGGATTTCCAGAACGACAGTCTACAGACTTCTAGCAAAAGAAGCTGAAACAGTAGAAAAATGTTGCAAAATGGGGAGAATCATACGCAGAGTTTATTATAAAGAGCCAAGGTAGCAAGGTGGCCAGAGAAGAGTGAGACTGGTAGATAGCAACAGATGGGATCAGCAAGCTGCAGAAAAATGGGGTCATGCACAGTGCCACACAACCATTAGGATTTAGCTCTCTCAGTCTAAGTGAGACTACAAGCTGTTAGAATGCTTTAGCAGCAGGACAAAGTGTTCCATTCAAATCTAAATGAACAACCCTGGTTTGGGGATTCATATCATTGTAGGGAGCAAAGATGGAAGCAAAAAAGCCATTTAGTATGTTGCTGCAATAATTCAGAGATGCTGTGATGGTGTATTAATTCCTTTTCAGATGCTGTGATTAAGTACTCCAACAAAAGCAAGTTAAGGGAGAAAGGGTGGATGCTGGCTAACACTTCCTGGTGCATACAGTCTCTCATGGCAGGAAAGACATAGCAACACACAGGGAAGGCATAATGGAAAGAACAAGAGGCTGGCTGGTCACATGGCATCTAAATTGCAAAGGACAAAAGCAAAGAAGAAGTGTGATGGACTATAAAGACTCAAGGTCTGCCCCAGTGATTCACTCCCCCCAATGAGGCTCCACCTCCTAACTGTTCCAAGACTTTCATCACCTGCCATCAGCTGGTGACCAAGTGTTCAAATAAAGTAACTTATGGGGGGGACATTTCCCATTGAAACCACAGTAGTGACAAAAGAACAACCAAATGTGCCTTGCAGTTTATTAGACTATTAACATAAAACTGTAGTTATGTGTTTGCAAGTGTCCGTGCAAACACTTTTCAAGAGGTCAAAGAACAATTTGTGGGAGTCTTGTTCTCTCCTTCTACCATGTGGTGGTATCTGAGGTTTAAATGTAGATCGTTGGTCTTCACAGCAAGCATTTTTATTCACTGAACCATCTCACCAGTTCAAAATTATTAATAATTATTTAAGTTTTTACTTTGAAAGAATAAAAAATCTTGTATTGTTTTTATTATTAAATTTTACTAATAAAATTTATTAATTTAGAGAGCACTCCAAATGTGCAATATAACATAGAGTTGGTTGGTTTTTAATTTTTGTTCATGTGTTTATTTGCAGGGTGGAACTAGAACACAGGCTAATTTTCTTCAACTGCATAGATGACATGTGTTCCTGCCTGTCAACTACTTCATTCCCTGTAAAATAATAGTGTGTTGTTCTTTACTGTTACAAATACCTCCAATAAATAAACTTATAAAGAAGTAGGGTTTATTTTGGGTCACTCCATGGTCAAGAGACTCATTGCTTTTGAGCCTGTAGTAAGGCAGCTGGTAAATGCAAAGACCATGTAGCAAGGCAGATACACTTATCTCATGACCAGAACACAAACAACAGAAATAGGAACGGATAACTGGTACAGATATTCCTCTGAGGATAATATCTGAATGACCTAAAGGCTCTAGTGCCCACTCCTCTATAGGGTCCACCATCTCACAGTGCCTTCAACACCTGTTTTTTTGTTTGTTTGTTTTTTGACACATTTCTGTGCTTTGTGAGTTATGGTAACTTGACCTGAAAATATCCACAGGAGCTATCTCTATAACTTAGGTTAAGAAGGAAATAGAATGCAAAGCTCCGACAGAGGGAAGATCATGTCACAGATACTTCCAAGCATCTTCAGCATGATAAGGCAGATTCTTGAAGTAATATGAGCACAATTTTGGTCAAAAGTCCAGAAAGACTGTGGTGGACATAGAGCAGACAGGCAATGAAATACCTGTATTTTGTCTGAAATACAAAAATAAATAAAAATAAAAATAAAAACCAAGTAAAGAGGTACAATCTTGAAAGTCAATAAAGACTACTACTACAAGATTTAACTACAACAGAACCAGATTGTTTAGCATGGGATTAATGATCTAAAGAAATACAGTAGGTAGTTAATAATGATTACTTTGAAATAAAATGACTAAGTTGAACTTTCCATGTTGCTTTAGAAGTAGCACACACAACATATAGTCTAGATACTTCATGCAAGATTAATTAAAAACTTTTAAGCTTTATAGTAGTAAAATCTCAGCTCTGAATAAAATTGGGAACTATATTTTTATCTGGATTTCTAGAGAAGGAGGAGTTTGGTTATTAAGAGGGGTAGTGTTAGTGATTCTTTACTTTCAGTGACAGACTAAGTCACGCAACCCCTATTCTACTCCACATGTCCCTTCTCATAATGTGTCTGACTTTGGTCATGTTCAACTATTCAAAAGCACAAAGTGGTTAGCAAAGGACTTGCCCTAAATGTTGACTTAAAGGACATACTTTGGCCTATCACTCCTGGGCACAAAACCAATCTAGACTGGATCATCCCTTCTTCCTTCTTTCTATTTAATGAAAATATTACAGATTATAAGTGATAATAAAATACTGATTTGTAACTACATTCACATACAACTCATCATTCAACTTAACTATCATACCACCTGTATTTCTGCATGTAATTAGAATAAAGCTTTACTTTCAGCACATTTTCACTTTCACTAACATGTTTGGGCTAGTCCTGCTATAACAGTTTCAACTGTTTTATTTTTGAAAACAGGGGCCAGGCTGTATCAGAACCAAACAACGTAAAACAGAAGAAAGAACTACATCTGTTTTCTTTCAATTTCTGTTTTAAATTTCTTGTAGCTAAACTTTGTAAAGACTTATTTAAAAGTATATGTATGTGTATATCTATATGTGCATATGTCAATATGAGTGCAGTGCCCACAGAGCTCAGGAGAGGGCAGTGATCCATTGAACTGAAAACACAGCGTTGTGCTCTGTCTGACATGGGTGTTGGAAACTGAATTTATAACCTCAGAAATAGCAACAGCCTCTCTTACCCAGTGAGCCATGTCTCACACTCCTATAGCCAAATTTAATGTTTGTTTATATTTTATTCAGTTAAGTTAATACTTATTCACCTCTCTGTCAGTGCTGTTGTTTCAGTCAATGGTTGTGTCTCTAAAATAAAATGGACTCCCACAGGCATTCATTCTGCTTTCTCCCTACAATTGTAGGCAGTTTCCACAAGACCTCATTTTGTCTTTCACGATGTCCCTCATTTTTCTATCTCCTTTAATTCCAATTTCATTTTCCTCTTTATGTTCTCCAACCCTCCAAATGAGTATTAAAGAACATGGCTTCTTTCCACCACAATTTTCACTTTTCACATTTTTCTATGTTCCCCGTCCTTAGAATTTATTAAAGATCACTTCTTCAGATGATTTCCCTGGTCCTTCAAATTGTATTCCATTCAGAGTTTTCCCTCATGAAGAAGAAAATGAGTGGGATGGTGGTTAGTTTACCCCCTTGACACACAAATTGAGTCAATTCTAGCTGACCCATCTGAACCCAAATATACTTCTCTAAATAGTTTACAAGTGACCCAGCACATAACCATGATCTTGAAGCAAAGGTTTGATACCAAATGCATGTCTGTGGTGATGTGGGCCTTGTTCTCCCACTCTCCAATCTGAAATGCTAGCTGGATTATCATGAGCTTGTCCCATTTTTCATACCGATTAGATGCTCTGGAAGGCACTTTGCTGAATAAAGCAGTGAGAGTCATGTGCACTTTGGTCAGCACTGAGATTTTCCTTCTCTACACCCAGTAGAGGCTCCACAATGACCAATGAAAAAGCAATTTTCTCCTAAAACAAGAAGCAACTTGATTTACTTTGCACAAAGGGAAATCAGTTTCTAGGAATATGACACCACTGTCTCCAGAGCCCAGGTGTCAGCACCTTGCTCACATATCTTCAGGGTACTGCATTCTAAACTATGTCCACATTTCTTTATCTCAAGGTAAATCAAACAGTCATAATTCCTAAAAATCATGTTTATAGTGTCAATATCACTTTATGGACAAGGATGGAAGTGATCATAAAATAAATCCAAGATAGCTGGAAAGAGCTGAACCGAGCATCTTTGATCTAAAGTTTAGCATGGTTAAAATAATAATAGAGTGAGCACTGGGAAAATAAGTTGAAATATTTGACAGTCAGAGATGTTGTAAAGTCCTCTGGAGGATTGTATACCTTTGACCACAGGAAAGGTTGTATTTGAAACTCTTAGTGAGTTAGATGACAATAATTCACTTACTTCCTGTTGGCTCTGCTATCAAGTAATTGGAGAGACTTACTAAACACTAATACCAAGGGATGCATGTATCTATTTCCTAGCAACCTAATAAACAACACCCGCGGGTACCAGTGCTTTCTGGGAGATGAGGTTCTAGATGCAACCTTTTAATTCTGGAAATGAAAACCAGATTAAATACATGGGTCAGTCTTCAAAGTTTGTGTTTCCTTCATACTTAATGAAGTTAATGTTTTACTTCAGTATACACCTAACCTTCTGAGATTCTGTGCCTCAGAGTCCTTAAAAATCCATTTGTTGAGAAAAGGCACACAGTGTAGTTCTTTTATGAAAGATATATTGAATTCCTTGGGAAGAGCTTAGATGAGACATTGTATGTGAGCTGCATATTACAGGAAAAAATGAGAGCAGCATACTTGAAAAAAATCAATACAAGAATTGCAGATTCCTTGCATTGGTAGGGAAAGTGAATGTTTGCATCCTGATATTTCTTTTCTAGGATAAAGGTGGAGAAAGAACTGAGACAGCTTAGCTAGCCATTCTCATTTAGAAGCAGACTATTCCTCAACTTGGAATGCTGAAAGAAAACCTTGATCACCATTCATGAAAGATTTTTAAAATATGCTAAAGCATCACATCAAATATTAGCCTGTTTCTCCAGATTGTTTTCAGGCAAATTAAATGAATAGAATCATAGTTCTGTTTTTTTTTTTTTTTTAATTTTGAAGACATTTCATTAAAGTTAAGTCAGGAATAGTA
Organism: Peromyscus maniculatus bairdii; assembly: GCF_049852395.1. Lineage (NCBI taxonomy): Eukaryota > Metazoa > Chordata > Mammalia > Rodentia > Cricetidae > Peromyscus > Peromyscus maniculatus. The sequence continues at coordinate 94,214,987 of NC_134856.1, read as the reverse complement.
GAATTAAGAGGTATTAGTCCCACCTTAATTAAATACCTGTATGTTTTGTTTGTTTTCTTTCTTGAGAAGAGGTCTCAAGAAACCCAGGCTGGTCACAAATTAAAAAAGAGCCTTGAACTTCTGATCTCCCTACTCCCACCATCTGAATGCTGGGGTTACAGGTATGAGCCACCAAGTCCAGTATGTGTGGTATAAAGGATCGACGCCAGGGCTTCACCAGGAAAACATTCTGTCAGCTGGGCCAACTTCAAAGCCCCCATTCATGCTCCAGCTACATATTCAAATTCCATAAATAAGTAAGCAAATAAATAACTCACAAGTCTCTCTAGGTCAGTCCTGTTCATGTAGGAGTGGGAGGATTAAATATGGCTACTACTGTTATATTCACTCTACAGTTATTTGAAACCTTTTCCCAGGAGGTGGGGATGTAGCTCAGCAGTACAATGAGCATATTCTTCAAGTGCATAAAGCCTTAGGCTCTATAACCAGTGCCAAAAATATGTAAATTAAGTAAAATAAAGCAAATTTAAAAAGCTGTTTTCCTAATACCTGTATGTGTGCAGCAGTGTAACACATAGGAAAGTATTTAGGGAAATGTTCTCAGACTTGATCCATCCAATTTAGATTATTATGTCCTAGATTAGCATTTTAAAATAGAATTTTGCTTTATAATTACATTACTGGCACCTGTCTTTGTGTTAAAGATTCATGAAAATAGTCCTATTTTTGAAGAAATGTATTTATAACATGTTAGGTGACAATCACTCTTCTAGGAACGAAGTTATAAAAATATTCTTAAAGATTTTGTATTGACATAAACTATCCATAAACAACAAACTCAAGTCAATCAGAAGAAGAATTTAGAGGAATTTCTGTAAAATATGAAGAAGGATGAAAGAGTGAAGTCAATATCAGGACTCAGATCTACTTTTTTCATCCTATGTTGACTTTTAGCATTTACAGTGTGACCTACATGTTTTACTGTGAAAATAGATAAAAACATAGAATGATGATTGAATCAGAAAACTGACTGAAGACTGGGATAATGGTTTGGCTAGATTTATTTATTTCACAAAAGTCCACTGAAAATCATAACTAAATTCTAAGCTTTATTGATAATCACCAAAACATCCTTCTTTTATATGTGAAATCTCCTTTGATAGTGCTTATTAAGTTAAAAATGGCCCGGTGGTGGTGGCACACGCCTTTAATCCCAGCACTCGGGAGGCAGAGCCAGGCGGATCTCTGTGAGTTCAAGGCCAGCCTGGACTACCAAGTGAGTTCCAGGAAAGGCACAAAGCTATGCAGAGAAACCCTGTCTCGAAAAAACAAACAAACAAAAAAAGTTAAAAATGTAAATTTCCATGCTAAAATACAGGAATAGTTTGGTGTTTTCACTCCTGCTCAATGGACCTTTCTAGTTGATGTGTATTCTGGCTGGCATAGGTGATGTTGTTTGCTTTGGTTTGAACATAAAATTTTCCGAAGGCTCATGTATTTGAACACTTGGTTCTCAGGTGATGCCACTATTTTGAGAGGTTATAGAAGTTTTAGGGGGTGGAGTCTTGCTGGGTGAATGCCTTCCCACCACTGTGGAGTCCTGCCATGTCTTCCCACCACTGTGGAGTCCTGCCATGCCTTCCTACCACTATGGACTATAGCCCTAAGTCATGAGGTCAAAAAGGCTCTTCCTATCTTAATTTGCTCCTTCTCATATATTCTGTCACAATAGAATATATAATGTTGTCATTATATCAATCATAATCCTGGATCTTTTCTCAGTAGCTTATGTAAATTATATCTACTATTGGCAATATTCTTTTGAGCATAAATTGGCTAGAAGTACTCCTTACATGCCATTCTAAAACTTTAATACCTTTCTTGTTTCCCTGAGTATAAAAAAAGAATACATGCCCTTGAAACTTCAAACAGTGGGAAGGTGTATAAAATAGAAAATGTAATGTAGAAATGTGCTGTGATTGGAGTGGGAGTCAGGGTCAAAGAGATTGGTGCCAAGCAAAAGCCTTGGTGAAACTTTGCCAATGCAGCTCATTTTTATATATTTTGTAAGAGTTGCTTTGAAGTAGGAAAAATTAAAAATAAAACACAGCAGCCTTTTAAAAAGAGATGTCCTTTGATAAAGGCAAGAGAAAACTCATGTAAGAGTGACAGACTCAGGACAACTGAGCTTGTTTATAAGTTAGGCAAAAGCAGGTGATGCCCTGGAGAACCACTGCCCACTCTGCATCCCTAAAATTACAGAGAAGAGAGCCTACTATATGGCAGTGGACCTTTCTAGACAGGTATAAGGATATATGAAACAGATTTGAATGACTCTACACAGAGCATTGGAAGAGAATGTGGCTCATAGTGGCCTAGAACCAGGTTACCTCTGTGAAATGAATTTTAAAAGGACTTATTAGTAAAAACAAACAAACAAACAAAAAAACACTGTGGTAAATTCTGAGAAGATGGGAGAGACAGAACAAGCCAAGAACAAGCCACAGCCAACCTCACCTCACAAACTCCTCAGCTGATCTTGTTTCCTCAGACTTAAAGCCTCTTGAGTCCTCACTGAAATGAATTTCAGCTAAACTACTGCTAAAAGTCTAAAAGCTTAAAAGCCTCTGGTTCCTGGTCCTCACACCTTGTATATCTTTCTGCTTCCTACCATCACTTCCTGGGATTAAAGTTGTGTGTCTTTCCCAAGCAAGACATGAGATCTCAAGTGCTGGGATTAAAGGTATGTGTCACCTTGCCTGGCTGTTTCCAGTGTGGCCTTGAACTTCCAGAGATCTGGATGTATCTCCGCCTCTGGGATGCTAGGATTAAAGGCATGTGCTACCACTGCCTAACCTCTGTGTTTAATATAGTGGCTGTTCTGTTCTCTGACCCCCAGATAAGTTTATTGGGGGGCATAATGTATAAACCACATAACTCTAATCAAAGTTTCTTGGCTCTTTTGTTCAATGAACTACCACCTTCCAGAAGAGCCCTGGCCTCCCACAGGGACTCAGCGTAATCCTGTGGAATAGAACACATGATCATGGAAGCGCCTTCAGGATAAGTTGCTCAATGCCCAATATCTGAGCTAATGGGAACCTCATCTTTTAGGGAAGAGGATCACACAGGATTATATCATCATTGTTCATAGCAGCATCCCTAAACTCAAAGCTTAGTATTCTACTGTCACCCCTAATCATCAGTGTGGAGGCTCCTTAACACCAATTCCTTTCCTCTGCTATGTATGCTTAAATTCAGCATCAGTGAACATGACTTCCGTTTTTATGAAGAAGTGATGAATTATGTTTAAAAAGTACTATAGATGTCCTAGAACACAAGCAAATGTGTTCAGTGATAGCCTCCACGCAAATGGGCTTTGAATATCTTTTCTTTCACTCTTTCACAATTTCATACTTATATAGTACGTAGCTATGTATTCTGGTCCCTTTCTCCTCACCCTCATCCTCTCCCATTTCCCTCTTGCCCTTACAGACCCTCCTTCTCTATAAATTCCTTTCCTTTATTTACTAAACTTGATTTTATTTAATAGTGTTCTGCAGTGTTCAGTCAGGGCAGAATTTGTGTTCATTTCTTGACCAACAAACAGGTCTTAGTGGGTTCTTCAGTGTATACACACCTAGATGTGATGCCTCCCCTACTTCCCGAACCAGCAGTGTGTGGTAGTAGCCTGTGAGTCTCTTCTCCCTCCATAGCTGTCAGGGCTTCTGACTTCTGTTGATGCAGTGTGCACAGGTAAAGTGAGCTTGTAAATCTTATGTCCATGTCTTTCTTAGAAAATGGCATATGGTGTTCCCTCTCCCCATCCTCTGAATCTTAAATTCTTTCCTCCATCTCTTCTGGAAAATTCTCTCAGCTTTAAAGAGGTGAAGTAAATATCCTGTATGAGGCTAAGCCCTCCAATGTAATTTTTTTGCCATGGGTTATTGTATTTGTCCCTACTCCTGCAAGGACGGACTTCTCTGATTAAGGCTGAGACAGGCCTTTTGTTTGTGGGCAAAGCATAGACATTTAAGGGGTGGTTTGATCCAATGTCAATGCAGTTATGTTCTCTCCTTAGGTTCCCTTCCACGGTGTCATGGTTTGGGATCAGGTTGACATTACTTGCAAGTGCCTGAAGGCATCTTGAAACTTCTTGTTGAGCCCTAGCCTCCTTTCTAAGAACAGGGCTTCCTTAAACTGAAAGAGTGCTCACAGTTTCATCCAACTTTTGCTTTTTCATAATAGCAGTCCTTTAAATTCCCATCTGATCCATGTTGAATGACCTTTACTTCCAGAAAGCACTACCCTCATTTATTTCTAGGAAAATTATCTATTCATTCAATGATATTTTATTAAATATCCATTATCTAAATTGATAAAGATATGGAAAATTCATGATTTCTATCCTCTACGAGTTTATAATTAGGCAAGAAAAATACTTCAGGTGAATGGCAGACCTGGACTGACCCAGTTGGTAACTGATTTAACTCCTGTGACTTAATTCTCTTTGCCCCGGCATGTAAACTGAGTCCTTCCCTGTTTGTCTAGCTCTTATGTCCTTCCTCAATATGAATAAGTACTCATGGGGGTGACTGGAGGTGATTACTTAAAAACTATACTTTGTTCAAACACATCTTGTCTGAACTGCACCTGAAGAGAGTCACCCAGAGCATGTATTGCTCTAGCATCCCCTGGAATGAGATTCCAGATGTCTCCTCAACAATCGGCTTAATGAAGTTCAGAGCCGCCATCCTCTCTCCCACACAGAGAACTATTTTTAAGTTGTTATGTTAATGTGTTGTTCTGTTCACTTTGACTGAATTTACTCCTCCTTAACATTCATTTTGGCAGTGATATTCTTAAGTACAAAAAATCAGAAGTATGTCTTCAGGAGAAAACGTTTCTCTACATCCATTTAAAAAGCCTGCATATATTAGTTGAGGTAAATAATTAAGATATTGTTTTCATCTTATTTATATGATGTTCCCCAAAATGCTTGTGTTCTGAAGTAAATAATTTTATCAGTATCTAGGTCACCATTAATACTTTATCCTATGTAAAGCATTATAATTATCTTATTTCTCTTGGAGTTCTTCTTACCCAGACTTTTATAACCAGCATATTTGTTGTTTTACTTCTTACCGGTCATTGCATCATTTCAAGGTCTCCCCAAGTGAGATTGCCTTCTATTTATTCATCAATACCAATTATTCAGAACATGTTGATATCTGAAAAGTGGCAAAATAAAAAACAATCAACCAATATAGAGACTTTACACCCAGGTGTAGCCATGGTAGTCACTGAATCACACACTGTTGCTGAATCACATCACTGTGTAAATGATCTTTTCTCTGAAATCACAGCAGCAATTTGAGTGCACTAAACTGGACACATCCAGTGGGTATAACATCTGGAGTCCAGAAGAAAGACTGTAATAACAAACTGTGAAAGGCAAACATGAGAACTCACAAAAGCTTGACAGTTTAGAGGCCACTGATTTGAGGTGACATCTGCTCTCATAGTGCTAGGCCTGAGTGATCTTGGGAACTAGAATATGACTCATCAATCACTAGCAGTCATCAAGAATGCAAACCTAACACAATGAACAATTCATTCATTCATGTGTTATTGTGCGTGTACATACGTGTAGATATGTCCATTTGTGAGCTTGGAGGTCAGAGGTCACCCTTTAGTATTGTTCTCCACGATCTACTTACCTCTTCTCTCTGGTGAGACAAAGTCTCTCACTGATCTGGAGCTCAGCTTGCCTGTTTAGCTAGTGAACCATAGGGACCCTCCTATATCTGCCTCTTGACCCATGAGATCACCACCTTGGCTTTTTTGTTGTCATTTTTCTCTTTCATAATGATATTGAATTCAGATCTTCATGTTTACACAGTAAATACATTCCTGACCTAGTCATCATCTCAGCCCCTTTATTTATTTCTTGTCTTAGTTAAGGTTTCATTTGCTTTGAAGGGACACCATGATCACAGCAACTCTTACAAGGGAAAATATTTATTTGGGGTGGCTAACTTACAGTTCAGAGATTTATTCCATTATCATCATGGTGGGAAATGGTGGCATATAGGCAGACATGGTGAAGAAGAAGGAACAGAGAAGTATTACATCTTAATCTGCAGGCAATAGGAAGTGACCTAAGATAGTGGATGATGGTGTCTTGAGCATAAAAGACCTCAAAGCCTGCCCCTACAGTGACACCCTTTCTCTAACAAGGCCACACCTACTTTAACAAAACCACACCTCCTAATAATGCCACTCCCTATGAGCTTATAGGGACCAATTACATTCAAACTACCACACCCCTTTACCAGGTGAAACATACAGAACAGATCTTCCTACCAGTGCCCTGTTCCACTCTAAATGAAACAGTACATGGCAATTTAGAATAATCAAATTTTGGTAGAAATTCATAGTATTTAGGAGAAAGATATAACAACATTATACTGTGGATTCTAAATAAGTAGGTAAGTAAGTAAGCAAGCTAATAAATAAATAAAAATAAATAAATAAATAAATAAATAAATAAATAAATAAATAAATAAATAAATAAATAAACAAATAAGAGGACTTTACACTCAACTAATCAGCCCACAGACTCCCATTACTCTAAGATCCTCAGTTTCACCAAACTCTGAAAGTTTCCTTTTTAGGCAAAGACCCCACTCACCTGCCCATCTTCTCATAGCTTTCCAAACAGATCTCACTCTGGATCTTGAATTGAGTAGTATTTACATAAAGAGTACTTCTACTAGAGCCACAAAAATGGTCATTGGTTTGCCCCTCTAAAAGAACATATATTCAAGATATATTTTCACACAGAATTCATATTTTCAAATATTTACCATTTTACCCTCCATTCTCTAAAATCATATACTAGGCAACAAATATGATGAAGTGTAAGTGATAGGGTAACAGATATTGACAACAACAAAAGGACCATCTGTTCAGGTGTGTTAAGTGATAGTCCTAGACTCCTGGACCTGGGCCTGGGCTACCTGCACACTCTTAGAGATATTTTCTTACATTGGCAAAACACTGTCCTCCTCAGAAAACCTCATTGATATATCAATATTCACTAGAAAATATATTTTCTTGCATGAGTTTAATTGGTAGATTTATAATCTTTGCAAGATAAACTACACACAAACAAAACTCTAGGAAAGTGCATTTGGGTAACTTTTAGAGAACTTGCTGGGGTTTTGTTCTTGTTTAAAACTGGAAATGTATGATTTTTTTTAAACACTCTGAAATCCTAGGAATAAAACCAAAGACAATTTAGACTCACACAACTCATTAGGAATTATTTCAAAAGCACTAGTTAGCTGGATCCATGTTCCTAGCACTGTTTTCTGCCCTTTGTTATTAACAGCAAGGTGCTGTCAGCAGTTACTGAACCAAAAACTAATCTATCACAGAGAGCTGTGTTTCCAAACATGAATTAATTAGTCTAATGCATTATTTTCAATGTTCAGAGCATTTCAACGTGGTACTAGAAAAACAAGTCTTTTCAACTCTACTGAAAAGAAATGCATTGGGAGTTGAGAAGTCAACTCTATGGCCTATGCTTTGCTTAAAAGAACAGAAACCAGTCAGCCACATCAAAAGCTACTTCCGTAAGTCATCCTTGGGTCATTGATTCTTTCTTATTGAAAATAATACTATGATGATAAAATGTCATTAACCAAAGATGGATAACCACAAGCATATATAAAGGTAGCTATATTTCAATTATTATATTATTCTCTTGACTTATTCAAGGTATGTTACAATTTCTATTTTATGTATCCCCAGTTTCAAATCTTGGAACTTCAGATTTAAAGGAATTGCTGCCAGCAATTTTTCCAAACTGAAAAATCAGAGAAAATCTACAATGCCTCTTGACACAAAGAAAGCCAGTAAGCCTAGAAAAAGAACAATATTGTGTGTCAATGATTGATACATTGGTCATAAAATGTTTAACACTAGACTCGACTGTTCAAAGTTAAACACAGAGATAATCATGTCAGAAAATATTCTTGTAGATGAAGTCTCTGAAAATCTGCAAGTTAGAGAAAAGAGTATTGCTGTGGATATCACTCTATATAAATAAAACCTGATGACCAGTGACCAGACAGGAAGTATAGGCGGGACAAGGAGAGAGGAGAATTGGGGAAACAGGAAGTAGGAGGGAGAGACACTGCAGCCACCTCCAGGACAAGCAGCATATAAAGACGCCTGTAAGCCACCAGCGACGTGGCAAGGTATAGATTTATAGAAATGGGTTAATTTAAGATAAAAGAACAGTTAACAAGAAGCCTGCCATGGCCATACAGTTTATAAAAAATATAAGCGTCTGAGTGATTATTTTATACATGGATTGTGGGACTGCGGGGCTTGGTGGAGCTGGAGAGAAGCCCTCCAGCAACAGAGTATATATAAAAACTAAACTTTTTTTTAATCATGAATGCCAAAACCCCAGTCGCATTATTTTCCTAGTAAAGTTAATATATAAATTAAATTGCTTTATGTCATATAAATATACAAACGAAAGGGAACACATGAACTATGAACCAATAGCTGAGGAGCCCCCAACTGGATCAGGCCCTCCGGATAAATAAGACAGTTGGTTAGCTTGATCTGCTTGGGAGGCATCCAGACAGTGTGACCCAGTCCTGTCCCCAGTGCATCAACTGGCAGTTTGGAACCTGGGGCTTATACAGGGACACTTGGCTCAGCCTGGGAGGAGGGGACTGGACCTGCCTGGACTGAATCTACCAGGTTGAACTCAATCCTCAGGGGAGTCTTTGCCCTGGAGGAGATGGGAATGGGGGGATGGCTGGGGGGAAGGGGGGGTGGGGGGTGCGAGCAGGGAGAACAAGGGAATCTGTGGCTGATATGTAAAATTAAATTTAATAAATAAATTTAAAAAATGAAAAAAATAACCCACAAATTTGAGAATGCTGATGTGTATTATATTTATTAATGCTATCTTGTTTTTATTACTATTAACTCAAAAGACTGGTGAGTTAGGAAATTCCAAGTTAGGCTATTAGATTCTACTTTTCCTATTCCCTTCTCATTTCACTACTCATTTATTGATGCCCTTACCTATACAATTCTACAAACTACATTTTACCTAGTCAGTATCTCAGTGATACTATCTGTGAACTGTGTGTGTGGGATACAGATAAAGTACACAAGTATCTTTTCCAACAAGATAATACTTTGGCTAGTATCAAGTCATCATATTTGTTACTGTAGCCATCAACCCACATACAAAATAACAGCAGAAAACTTAAATCCAACTGAATACAAATTACCAGAAGTATGCACATAAATCAAATCAAATAACAAGAAAAGCAGGAAAGTACAAACAAAATTAGAGGGTACAACCATCCTAACAGATACATAAAGCACACAGAAGAAACAACAATGTAAGACAACCTGCCACAAAGGTACCATAAGCTCATGACTCCTCAAAACTGGAGAGATACAGCTGAAGTGCTGGAAAAGGATGTTAGAATTCTTCTTTAACAAATGATCAATGGCCACAAAAAGAACATTCAAATAAAAAGATGAATAAACTCAAGAAATTAACTCAGTAACTAAACAAAAATATTGGCAAAGTTAATAGAGACACAATTTAGAGGAGAAATTCAAAAGTATGAAAGAAAATTAAAAAAGGATATGGAGGCCAAATAAAAGGGAAAACAAAAAAACAAACAAAAATGCTGGAGATAGAAGAATCATTACATCAAATAAAAAGCACAGTGTAAATCATCAACATAGAAGACCTAGAAGAAAGAAGTTCAGGGGTGAGTGTCAAGGCCAAGACAATATATTCAGATATATATATATATATATATATATATATATATATATATATATATATATATATATATATATAAAACAATATTAGCAAGCAAAATAAAGGCTTCCAAGAACTTTCAGATATACTCAAGAGACCAAACCTAAGAGCCTGTGGGGGAGAAGAAAGAACTAAAATAAGATCTAACGACACAGTCAATTTATTCAATGAAATTATAGCAGAAAGTTTCTAAAATTCAAAGAAATGGAAATTCAAGCAAAAGAGCATTAAAAAATCCAAGTAGATGTGAACAGAGAAGAACTTTTCCATATTGTAGTCAAGATGTTAAAATACAAAGCAAAGCCATGATATTAAAGGTTGTAAGGGCAAAACACCAACTCACTTATGATAGAAAAAAATAGTCATGAAATTTTGTCAGCCAAAATTGCTATATCCAGCAATTTTATCTTTTATAATAGATGGAAAACTTAATGGTTCAAAACAAATCCAAGCAAAGAAAAATGGATAAGAACCAACTCAGAATGAAAAAAAAAATTTAAAACATACTACACAAAGAGAAGAACAAAAATAAAAGTCTCATTCTGAACAGTACAAGAAAAAAATACAATTTTATGAGAGTAATACAAAGGAGAGCTAGGAACAAATCCATTATGTAAAATGTGGTAAACAAGAAAACTCTACTAATAATAGGAAAAGATTAAAAACACTGGTAAAAACCTAACCAACTAGACTACTAACCAAGAAACTCACCAGAAACAGCAAATCTCTTTCATCAATAGCCTGGAATAAAAATGGCTTTAATTTATCAAGTAAAGGAAGAAATTAAAACAACAAATTCCAGGGGTCTTTTGTTTCCAAGAAACACACATCAGGAGCAAATACAACAGAGATAGAGTTCAAGGACAGAAAGTGATCTCCAAGTAAATGGAACCACTCTCATAGGGGGTAAATTAGACTACAAACCAAAATGATCTAGAAGAGATAAAGACCATAGGATATATTTAAAAGCAACCTATGAAGAAGGAACAATTATGGTTAATATTTGTGCATCAAGTTGGGGTTTCCAGCTTTATTAGATACTGAAAGTCATGAATGGTCAAATGGCTCTTAATACAATAGCAGGATAGTTCACCACCCCAACTCATGTAGGTAAATCATCTATACTAAGTCAGTGAAGAATCTTCAGAGCTAAACTGAATCAAAAACACACAGCACCTAGCCTTCTCCAAAATTCATCTCATTATAGGCCACAAAGCAAACCTTAACACATACAAAAATAAGCAAAATATAAGTACTTTCATTTGATCAAGTCATAGTAGAATAAAACTACAATTAAACAGTAAAGGAAATTACCCAGATATTTGGAGATTGAATGATATACTTTTGAATCAATGAGGTAACTGAAGAAACCATGGAAAAATTTTTTTAAATGCTGACAATTAAAAGAAAACCATGACACAACACCCCAGGACCTGTGGGATGTGGCTAAGGTAGTGCCCATAAGAGTGTTTATAGCTATAAAACCATAAATGTTTAAATTAAAATATCAGAGAGAGAGAGAGAGATCTCTTAAAGATATAAGCTAATGAGGTACCTCAATTTTCTTTAAAAAAAAAACAAGAACAAGTAAAATCCAAATGTAATACACAGCATAAAGTAATAAATTTTAGGGTAGACATTAATAGCAAGAAGGCTGCAAGAACAATACACAAAGTCAATCAGAGAAATTTTTCTCTGAAAAGATAAATGAAATTGAAAAATCCTAGTCAAACTAACAAAAAGAAATAGAGGAGGATAAAATTAAGAAATTAGAGATGAAAAGGCAGATGTTATAACCAACTCCAGTGAAATCTGATAATTAGAGAATACTTTAAAACTTATATTCCAAAAGTTCAACACTCTTTAAGGAATGGATAAATTCCTAAACAAATATCACCTATTAAAAATAAATGAAAATACATAATCAAGTTAAATAAGTCTATGGTAATTAGATTAAGACAATATTTGGAAGTCTCAATACAAAGAAAAGCCTAGCCTGGACAAACTCACCGATGAAGTCAACCAAATGCTTAACATAAAGCTAATACCAACACTTCTCATATTGTTCTGCAAAATATAAAGAGAAAGGCACTATCAAACTCATTCTATGGAGAAAATATTACCTTTTAAAAATGGATAAGGACTCCACAATGAAGAAAAAATCTACAGAGCCATTTCCTTGAGGAACACAGATAAATTTCAAGGAAACGCTAGCAAGCTGAGTTGAAAACAGATTAAAAAGACAAACATCACAACAATGTTGGTTCTTTCCTAGGGATTCAAGGTTAGTTTAGCATATGCAAATCAATAAGTACCATACAACATGTAAACCAATTAAAAAGAAAAATCAGATGATCATTTCAATAGACAGAGAAAGGACATTTGTCAAAGGTCAACCAAAAGTCCTGAAGGAACTAGGAATAAAAGGAACATTACCATCTTAAGAAAGGCCACAAGGAGCCTGGCGGTAGTGGCACACACAGAAGCAGGTGGATATCTGTGAGGCCTGGTCTACAGAGTGAGTTCAGAAAGAAAGGCCACAAGGGACAAGCCTATTACAATATTATAATAAAGGGGGGCATTTCTCTTATGCAGTGAGTTAAGAGTGACTACTCTCTCTAATCTTAGAATAGTGTTCAAAATCTTAGCTATAGCTAGGTATGAGAAAAGTAAAAAGCATACAAATAGGAAATGAAGTACAAAAAAGTAAAATGTTGGCAGATGGCATGATTCCATACTTAAAAGACCCCCACCCAAATTCAAACTTCCACAAAGGCCATAATAGAAAACCTGAAAGGTTTAAGACAATAGAGAGGAACACTTCAAGATACAAGCAAGAACTTTCTATAAAGGACTCGATTAACAAGCAGCACAGGAAATAGCCCCAATAATTGACCAATGAGATCATATGTAATTAAAAAGTCTTCTGTACAGCCAACAGCATCATCATAGGGAAGATGCAACCTAAGAGTGCATCTCATATACTACAGAACAGTCAGGGCATGTTTAGAAAACAACTAGGCAAAAAGCAAGCAAACAAAAATCTACAGAAAATGATGAATACAATTTTGAAGTTAGACAATTTTATTCAGACACTGATTCTATTCATTCTCTAATTCTTTTCTGGCCTGGACATTTGCTCCCCTGTCATCTTCCATTAATAGAGAAGCACTTTTTCCTCTCTCTGTTGTGTTATGTAGATTAACTCAGACAGCAGATAGGTATTCCTGATCTTAGTACTTGGCACAGGATAAGTGTTCAGTAGATGCACTCTGTTTGCCTCTTCTTCCCCTTTGTAACCTCAGTCTAATTCTCTAGTTTTGGAAAGTGAAATCAAAGCTAATATAGATGAAGCCAATGTTATGCTCTATTACTAATACAACTAATAAGTGAGTTGTACTTACATGCAAATGCTTTGGAAACTAGAAAGATCTCCTTTCCTTCCGAACTAGATAATACAGAGGACAATCAACCTGTCACAGTGGAAGAGGAAAGCTATGATTTGTCTACTTATACACAGAGCATACAGTAATTCAAAAAAGTAACAAATACAGAAAATGATTTATTACTATCACTCTACTATAGAAATGCCCCATAGAATTTGCAAGTCTATTTTGTATATGTTCTATATGTTATACTCTTCATGTTTATCCTAATAATTTTGTGATTATACTTGACTATAGGGACAAGTTATCCAGACAAATATCAATCGTTAGGTACATATCAATTGTCTTGGCTTTAGGCCATACTTAGACCTTTAAAATAGCCTTTTCCCCTTTATTCTTGAGATTTCATGCATATATGCAACAAAATATGACCATATATACCCGAGTTTATCCCTTTAATTCCCTCTATATCCTCCCAACAAGTCCCACTCCCAACTATATGACTTAAAAAATATAAACTATTAAGTGCAGTCAGTATTGTCTATATACACATGGGTGTGGGGCCAGCCACTGGAACATGGGAATACTACCAGTGCACACATCTTTACCAAAAATTGATTCTCCTCCCAGCCACTATCAACTGCCAACAGTTCCTCAGCAAAGGGTGAGGCCTAGACATTACCTATCCCATCTCTGCTGGAATTTCTGACCTCTTTAAATATCTTATTATAGGACACAATAACACCATGATTCACTTTACATAGTGAGCTCAGCATGAATTATGCTCTCCTGGAAGACTGCAGTCATAGTGCTAACATAGGCTGTAGACACGTGAAGTGTCAGCTTGGACCAGGAGATTTGCTTCCCAGATGGAGGGCCGCTGGTTAGCAAGCTGGAGATGACTGTTGTCAGAATTCTTCAGTTCTTTACCATGTGATTCCCCATATAACTACATGAGATCCTCCCGATCTGCTAGCTAGGGAATCAATGTAGTGCCCACTCTAGGAAAACAAGGCAGAAGCAAAGAGAAAGACATAGTGACTTCCATGATCTAGCTGAAAAGACCACACACCATCCTATCCATAATTAGAAAAAAATATACATTATAAGGAACCATATAAGGAGATGGATACCATGTGACAGGGTCATTTAGAGCTCAGAATACTGATGAGACTGTCAATTGGGTTTTCTGACATCCAAGGGGATATTTCTTGGTTAAATCTGAATGATGGTTACATAAATGCACACATGTGAGAAATTGATTAAACTGTGTATATACTTAGGATTTGTGTATTTTAATCTTGGTATATAATTAAAGCTGGTAGATATCTTAAGGAGAAAAAAATGCACTCTCTAAAAGTTGCTATCTGTGCATGTTGCTTAAAATCCCACAAGGAAAACCAGGCATTGTGGTGTACCCCTTAATCCAAGCACTCTGAAGGAAGAACCAGGCAGATCTCTGAGTTCCATGCCAATCTGTTCTACAGAGCTATTTCCAGGACAGCCAAGGCTGCATAGAGAAACCCTGTCTCAAAAACAAACAAACAAACAAACAAACAAATAAACAATGAGTTTATAATTAAATAGTGATAAAATCCAAAAATCTTGATCAATCTGTATTTTGTCAGAATTATTTCTATATTATTTCTTTACTTCTATATCTTACATATAAGCACTGTCCGTGTTTTCTCCTTATGATTCATGACTTTGCAGGGATAGATAATTTGGGACTGGCTCATGCCAGTGTGTACCCAGTCTGCATTTTGTTGCTTTTCAATGTCTGGCATTCTTTTTGGACAAAATGTAATGGCTATTTTTTCTCCCCAGTTTCATTAAGTATTTCATAATATTAGCAAAATAAAAAATAAAAAATAAACACACAATAGGATTAACAACTTCCTCTACAAGTCCAACTTTTCTTTTTCTGATGCTCTCCATCAAGCTGGTCCAGCGCCAAGCTATCTATCCCAAGGGAGGACAGGGAGAGTGCTATAAGGATAACAACTAACAATGGGCCAAGCCTCACCAGGTTGCCCAAGGGGACATCTCAAGAGACCCTTCAATCATTAAGCTCTGTGATATCATTTTGGCTGTGTTATCCCAAAGACAACTAACTGCAAGAGACTGGCACATCTTTTTGCCAAGGAATTTTAACGCAGAGCCAATGAAAGGAAAAGCTAAGCAACAAAGGAGCAGCCACACAACCGAAAGACTGGAAATCACCTGCAGGATGCTTGCTGGGTTGGCAGCAGAGGGAATGCTCTCTGAGTTACCTTAGGAGTTAATTCCTGGGAACCTGTATCTTATGTCTTACATGAATGTGCACACAAACTTCAGCAAATGTACATGATGGCTGTCCACGACCCTATCTCACCACTGCGTGCACTTCCACACCTGCACAGAGCAGGGTGGAGGTTGTTTGACAAATATACAAAATGACTGGATTTTTAACAAATTACTAATAATAAATAATAATGATAATAGCAAAGCTTGTTTCTCTGGAACTCTGCAAGCTGAGGCAAGATGTGTGCATCTGGTTCATCTGCCATCATGTCTATGAGACCAGCTACAGCTTCAAGACTACCCCAGGAAAGGGGAGCCTGACTCTGAAGGGGCTTTTCAACCTGGGTGTCCATTATCATGGGAATGGCTAAAACTGTAGCATTTTCATACACAGTGGATTTTTTCAACCATAAAGAAAGTCATGCCATTAGCAGAAAATGGATATAATTTGATATCCATGTATGAAATAAGTGAACCAGTGTCAGATATACAAATACTCTGTTTTCTAAATTTTATATAAAGACATGAAAGTATATATAATATAGATACATACATAACATGTATATAAAATACATATGTGTGCACACTTATATCATATATACATATACTACAATTATATATATATATATATATATATATATATATATATGCATATGACATAAAAGTAGAAGTCAAGCTGCCTTGGGTAACAAAGGAAGCTAACAGGAGGGGAAGGGGAGAGTGAGGAGCCTGGGAAGGAAGGCATTCAACTTACAATATTGCTGTTTTGTTCTCTGGTTTTGCCAGGGGCTTATGCTTGGCTGCTTCTCTGTTCTCTTTTACATAACCTTAACTCTGTGCACTCCATGAGATAGAAATAGTTTCTTAGAAGCATTCAACCACTTGCAGAAAATCATACTTTTGCACAGATTTTAGACAACAAACATTCCAATAGATGTATTTTGGGGAAAGAATGATGCATCAAATTATCTAAGAAGTGGCTTATGTAATAAGTCCAAAAGATGGAGACTAAGAAAGATTCTGTGAGTCATGCCTGGACCAGAGCTTCATACAGACCAAGGGCTCTGTGTGCCTTACCTGGGGATAGAATGAAGCACCACCCAGGCAGAAAGCCTTTCTTCACAGGGCCCACGTGGCTGTCTCCAAGGCATTAACTGTCATTAGGAATCTAAGCATTCATCCATACTAAATGAATTACTTGACAGGTCATTTACAAATTAAAATATAGAGATTACCCATGTGCTATTGCAAATCTAATTTTCACTTTAATTGTCCTGATGATAAGAAGAAAGTTCTTATCGATTCAGGGCCAAGGTGTTAAGCAAATGCGGTTTATAAATCCAGTGGTCTCTATTGAAAGCTCACTGTTTACTAAACAAACAATTGTGGTTTGGAGTTTACTGTTGTGGCAGTTGATAATGTCAGCTTGACAGGCTCTAGAATAACTTAGGAGGCAAACCCCTGGCCATGGCTGTGCAGGAGCTTCCAGACTGTATTGATTAAGCTGGGAAGATGTACTCCAAAAGAGGACAGCACTGTCCCGTGGGCTGGGATCCTGGACTGAATTAAAAGGGGAAAGGAAGGAGAACACTGGCATTCATGTCTCTCTGCTCCCTGGCTGGGGATGCAATGACCAGCTGCCTCACACTGCTGCCACAGTGCCTTCCCACCAAGGCATGCTGTATCCCTCCAGTGGAAAGGTGCCACAGCGCCTTCCCACCAAGACATGCTGTATCCCTCCAGTGAAAAGGTGAAATAAAAACCCACATTCCTTATCTGGATTTTGTCACAGAAGACAAGTAACTAATCTAACTAGGTTTAAAGCTCTCTTGATTGATACTTTTCTTCCCACTAATTATTAGTTGCAATGTTTACCTAGCAATTAGAGAGTATAAAGTGTTTCACATACACATTTGTTTCTTTGTGGTTTAGGAAACATCTTTCCTTTGTTTGTTGTTTTTTCATTTACTTATTTGGGTAATACAAACAATTGAACCTAGGTCCTCAAACGTGCTTTAAATTTACATACTTATTATTTATGTATGTGGATTTCTAATAATTTACTAAGACTACCTTTGAGTTTATTCTGTAACCCAGGCAGAAGCTGAACTCTCAGTCTTCCTGGCTCATCTTCCCGAGTAGCTGGGAGTATAGGCTTGAACTTAAGCCTGGCTGTGTTTTTCTTTTGACAAAGCTGGGAACCACAGTAAGAAATACTTTGCTATCTATCATCTGGTACAAGGAGCATTTCTCCCTTGATTTTATAATGAAACGTATAAGGAAAGTGAAGGATTCTATAAGGTTGGTCCTGAATTTTCTAGACATGGCACATAGCCACCAGGGAAGGGCTATGTGCAATCATTAAGAAGGACGATGGAAGGAGGGGGATATACACAGGGCCACAGACTTCATGCATACCAGCTATCAAGTTCTTAAGTCTTATCCAGTTCATCATAATTTGACCTCAATTTTACATGTGAAGAATGATGTTAGTTTAATGCCGTCTATGATACTCTGAATAGGAAATACCCAGAATAAGCTGAAACATGTTCAAAATCAGTTTCATAGTTCTATGAATTTCGCAAATATAAAAGCTTCTCTGTTCAAAACAGCAAAGATTAAAGGGACCATTGTCAGCCCTAAAAGCTCCACTGGCAACTCTCCTGCCTATAATCACTGGAATGAGGACAACATGTTTTCCATTTGAGAGAGGCCATCCGACACCATGGACCCCAAACTGCTCCTTGTGTATCTTTAGATGGTTGTATGTAAGCAGGGATGTTGTAATTAGAAGAACTCTGCCTTTACTCTTGGTGTTGGATGCTAGAGGATTTACAGGATTCTTTGCAAAATCAGAACAGGGAACAAATCACAGTTATTATGATATACCCATAAAATAAGAACATATCCTGAGTATAAAAGCTTTGAGACTTTTATTAAATTAATCATGATATTTAAAGTTAGATGAGGAAGCCCTCTGCCAATTTGCATCATGTAGGAGGAAAATTCAATAAAACCACAACCCCACTGAGAACAACCACAACAGTCAGGTCAAATACAAAATGAATTTGTTTGATACATTGCAGAGGTTCTGAAAAAAGAAGTGTTTGAAAGACCAAGGTTGACTAGAAAAGAGAACTTCAGAAATATGACTTGTCCCTATGTCAGCTGCTTAGGATACAGCTCACATGTGGTGGGCACAGGGGCCCAATGTACCAGACAATAGAACACCAAGCTCCCTAGCCCCCAAAAGTGGCAGAGACCACATCCTCATAGCAGGGAAGCGAAGCAAAGCTTGGCGTTGGATGCTGACAAGTCATTTGTGATGGGACAACCCATCCATGACTGGACAACCCAACAACTCCAGACAGATCTGGAATATAACCCTTTTCTAGGAGCTCATGTCCCTTGATGCATTTGAGAAT
Source organism: Peromyscus maniculatus bairdii (assembly GCF_049852395.1). Lineage (NCBI taxonomy): Eukaryota > Metazoa > Chordata > Mammalia > Rodentia > Cricetidae > Peromyscus > Peromyscus maniculatus. Next base: position 94,196,019 of record NC_134856.1, on the reverse strand, counting down.
CCCCAGTGTGAGGCCCTAAAGCCTTAAGCACCTGAGACCTAGCATCCTGGAGCTACTGAGATGTGAATGAGATGGTTATAAAGAGCCTTGTGTACCGACTGATATCTGTGATCCCATTCATTCCCTACAAATGGGGCAAAGTAGAGTAGACAAAGCCGTGTCCACAACACTTATCAACTCTGAGTACATTAAATGCCTGATTAGAATAAGGCTGTCTTCAGGAATCTCCCCAATTTTCTATATTGAACATTCATTACAGCTCTGTATTTTAAGATTCCCCATCGTTATCATGCCTGTCTCCATCAGTATTTCCACCTTCACTGCTCCACCTTGTGATAATTTGGAGCTGGTAGAAAGAGATTTGATGTCTCCCTCCTTTCCCAGCACAATGCTGTCCTCATCTAGCCCACCATTAACATTCCAATAATTCTCCCACTTATAACTATCAATTTCACTTATCTCAGGAGTTCTCCAAATACTCTAATTTTTTAAGTTTACCCTTCTCTTGTTTGAGATCTCTCTAACATTCTATCTATTTGATCTCCAGGAAACTCTTCAAAATTTCTTCAAACTCTGAATCTAAAATCAAAAAAAAAAAAAAACAAAACCAAAACAAAACAAAAAAAACTCCACCTTAGAATAAAAACGTCCCCTTAGAGTAGGTGGTTACTTGATTGAATATGGGGGTGGTTATCTCCTACTCCATAATGAATTCTCCTGATCATAGTAACTAGGTTTTCCCCCTAAAATACCCCACAAGTCTCCCATTTCGCTAACTACGGTCCCATCCACTGTCAGCTTTCCTGTGGCCATCATAGTTTCCCACTAACAACTCTCTCTGTACATCCCATTTGGAGGTCCTGGAGTCATCTATCCACAGGGGCCTTTTGTACATTGCAGCCCTAATCACACCACTCCTGTGTTTGAAAACTTCAATCACTTCTGGGAGCTTTCCAGACAAAATCTGGTCACTGTCAATTGCTCTGGCAGCATGGTGTGCTATTCTCCCTCCAGCTCTTTATTCCCAACAGATTGAGCAACTCTCGGCTCCTCAAATAAACCATGTTGCCTCCTGCCTGAGATCTTTTGAACAGACTATTCCTTCTTCCCACAATGCCCTTCCCAAATCTTTTGTCTGTAGAGATAAGTAACACCTACTCATTTTCCAGGGTTGGTTCAAATAGCACTGCCTCAAGGAAGCCTTTCTGGACCCCTCTGGGTGATTTTTCTGACAGCCTCGACACATTAGGGTTTTCCTAATGGGGACTTGCGCTTTTGTATGTGTCTGTTTCCTTCCTTTATCCTAAATGTTCCGCTCACTCCAACCACATGGTAAGTCCCGTGAGGCCATTTTATTACACTGTGGTAGTCACTGACTGTGGAAGTCCTGAAGGAACACATGTAAAAGGATTGAATGAACTAATGTCTGAATGAATAGGGGAACACAAAGGGTACAGGTTCCTTGTGTGCCCTAGGCTAGCAAGGGGGAAAATGTGTTTGTGTCTTCTAAGTTTTTTTAGAAAAGTAACATTCCTCCCCAAACTAAGTCCTCTTGTTATTAAATTACAGTTAGCCACCACAGTGGTGTACTTGGAACTTATTAGAGATCTTTCACCACTGCATCCTGATGAACTACTTGGTAGCTCAGATTCCTCGATTTATATAACTCCATATGCGTGTGTGCGCACACCCCCCCCACTCCTGCCCATACACACACACACACACACACACACACACAAACACACACACACATACACACACACACACACACACACACACACACTGGAAAGGAGGGGGATGCATTATGTGCAAGGTCAGCTTCCTAAAGAAAATATTGTTCTTGCTCTGAGGCTGAAATTTCCTGCCAGTTTCTGTGTTAGTCTACTTTGTGCCTCTTGAGTAGAAAACCTGAAACTGAGTAATAAGGAACATAAATTTATTCCTTATGGTTGTAGATGATGAAGAGTCCAAGGCTGAGGGGTCAGTACCTAGCAAGGGTTTTAACATGCTGTGTTATCTCATGGTAGGAAGGAGGACAAGAGATAACCAAAAGAGAGAGGGAGAGAGAAGGGTAAAAATGCAATTAACTCACTGCAGAAGTAACAACCTCAATCCATCCTCAGCACTCAAGGACCTCTTGAAGCTTCCATACCTCACCACAGTGTAACTGGGCATTATGTTTCTAATGCAAAATCTATGGAGGAAAATTCAAACTAGAGCATCTTGTGACTTCTTATGTTGTTGTTGGGTTATTTTTATTCACAGACATTCAACATGTGAGTTTAAAAGTGAGTCCATTTGGGTCTGGAGAGATGGCTTAGTAGTTAAGAGTGCTCTACATGAGCAGAAGACCTAAGTTCAGTGCCCAACACCCACATTGGGCAGTTCAAAATTGTCTGTCACTCCAACTTTAGAAGATTCAATGACCATTTTTGACATCTGGGAGAATATATAAACAGAGACTACATAAGCACAAATAGCTGCATATACATAAATAGATGGTAGACAGATAAGAGAGATGATGTTAGATAGATAGATAGATAGATAGATAGATAGATAGATAGATAGATAGATAAATGGATAGATAGATAGAGATAGATAGATGGATGGTAGATACACAGATACATAAACATCAGAGTATCTATGAAAATACAAAATAATCTGCATTTATATTTTTTTAAAAATCTTCCCTGGTTTTGGAATCCTACACTGCTATGTTATAGAACGAATCCACTAGTTTCCAAGACAAAACTTATTCAAATTATTTTCTCTCTGCTACAAGATTTTTTCCCTCTCATTTTTCTACTTCTTTCTTCAAAATTCATATGACTAACATGTTAGAAAATAATAGGTTAAAAGACAGCATTCTTAAAATCTTCAGTTTTCTAAATCATCCGTCACTTGTTTCATAAGAAAATGTCTTCCTTCCAATCGATTATGAAGTGACATTTTGATTCAAGTGTTTCCTGTACCAAAGAAGAATCAGACTTGTGAATAAAGGAAAACCAGGAAAAATCACTGCATAATTCTGCATTTTCTTAGTGTGGATAGTACTCCCCCAAATTATTTGGTCTAGACACTTGAGCATATAAATATCATATTCTGCATAGGCAAAATCAATTTCCTCTATGGGAAAATTGTCAACTTGTGAGCATCTTAATATAGTTCATTAAATTATCTGCTGAAAGTGACAGAGAGAATTTCAATAAAACTGCCATTGCTATCTGCTAGTGGCCTATAGTTTTATGTCTTAATCGCTACAAATACAATAAGATAATTTCGTCAGAGGAAAATTTTGAATATATCATTATTTAAGAGTAAAATGTATTTAGGGAAAATAGGAGTCTTTTGTTGAGGTGCTTAGACATAGGTAAAGGTTTTTGTATTAACCGAGGCATTTTGGTGATCCATTGATACCTTGCTCTATGTATGTTGCAGAGACATTGACTCTTGTGAAGGCAGACTACTGTCTTTTGTGCTTTCTGATACTCAAATACTAGAGAGTTGATATTCAAATGTATTTATGGTGGAAGAAGAAACCATCAGACTTTTTATTGATTCTAAAAATCTTCCCTCCATTCCTAACTAATTAATTTGGTGTTTCCTTTAAAAAGTATAAAAGTCCAATACCCATTATAACCTTTCTTGTAGTACATGTAGAATTAGTGTTAAGTAAATGGATAATGGTTCTCAGCCAAATTGTAATATTTATCTTCTTCGTTATCCACAGGATCCTCTGGCAAAAAAATCCTTCATTTACAATAACCATAATGGCTCACATCCACTTACATGGGTGTACTTGTATTTGAATTCGGTTTTGTTTTGTTTTTTTGTTTTTTGTTTTTGGTTTTGTTTTTTTTTATCCAACATTGCAATTGCAGTGCTGTCTATTTTGGAGTACATTTAAATGGTGTTCATGAAAACTTTTATTATTTATTAGTGTGTACTATTAAATATGTTATACAACATAAGGTCCTATTATTTGAAAACCATGCCTATCAATATGGAAGGTGATTTAGCCTCATTAAGCTGTTTGTTCTTCTGCAGGGCTAGAGATAAAGCACATGATGTGCTGGACAGCAGTTTTGCTGCTGAGCTATATTCTATCAGACTCATCATATGGTCCCTCTTTGTCTTTCTTTTTAAGGAGTGTGTTGCTTTGTGGTGTGCATGAGTGTGCGTGTGTGCATGCACGCGCGTGCGTGCGTGTTTGTGTGTGTGTGTGTGTGTGTGTGTGTGTGTGTGTGTCTGTATCTTTTGAAAATTTTAATGACTTAGCTGGTAACTGACAGTTTAAAGCATTCCATCTTTTATTTTCCATCCCACTTTAATAATATACTAATACTTATTAATATTAGCAATGGTAATAATTAAGTGCTGGTCATCGCTCTCCACTGCATGGCTAGATAAATTGTCTTCCTCAAGGAACAATGAAAATCTGAAATCTTTAATCCTCTTTCTGTGATTTCCTGAACTTTCTAGATCATCAGCCAGTTGGTAAAACGTTTCCCACAATTTAAAAATGTGTAGCCCAGTATCCTTTTGGAACTCCTGGGATACAAAGCAGATCAAAGGTGTATTATGATCTCTATAAAATCTGTGGCTGCAATTGTTAGCAGTTTATAGAAGAAATTTTGGTTCTTCTAAAGGGAAGCCAGGATTTTATTTTTCCTAATATGAACTGTTGATAAAGAAATACAAATCAATGATTTTTTGTTGACACATAGACAAATGAGCAGAGATAAGAACACAAAGCAAGAATGGGGAAAATAGAGGATGAGAAAAAAGACTAATGTGAGCCAGCTTTATCCTGGGAAGCCAGTGTGGATATACACCCCTTTCCACCTACTCTCTTGTCAAAGCCTTACAAAAATATCAGTGGTAATGAGAAAATGAAAACCAAACATGTGACAACCTTCTTGGGCTAGAAATATGCTTAAGGCACAACCATATCCTACTCAAACCCTTTCTAAAGCCTACAGAGGTAGCCATGATCACAGCCAACTGGAGGCAGAGAGAAGATTTCCAAAACCCACATATCGTATGTTCTGAATTAACTATATTTTTGCTGTAGTTCACCACTCCTTCCTAACAGTATGTGTCCTTCTGGACATGTAATAGTAAAAAGTTACAGTTTAGATAAAAATTACCTGATGTCTGATGCCATTATTATATTAAAAACAACCCGAAGTCTGGTATTCTCATTATCTTTATTACACTTATGTACTTCCATTTGTGTGTGGTGGGGTGCATGTCATAGCCCATATGTGGATATCACAGGACAACTTGCAAGAACTTGCTTCTCTCCTTCCATCCTGTGTGTCCTGGAAATCAGTCTCTGGAGGTCAGGACTAGTGATAAGCTTCTTATCCCATGAGTCATCCCCCTAGTCCAGAGCATCATAATTTTCATTTACAAAGTTTTTTCAGAGACAAAGACTTTCAAAGGTTCCTTCTCTGATGAAATGAGATGAGTTTGATAGCATTTATTGGAACTTACTATGTTGTTTAAAGCCTATATTTCACACAATGTATCATAGTGGAAATTGATTAGCCATAGTGGTTCAGGACATGATCTGAATACCAAACTGTTCTTGAAAGGCTCAGATGTTGCAGACTTGATTCCTAGACTATGGCATGGTTGGGGAAGGTAGAACTATTTTTGGAGGTAGGAGGATCTCAGATGATCGAAGCCATGCCATTGAAGGGGATATTTGGAAACCAGACCTTCCTCTTTCTCTACTTCTTGGTTGTCATAAAGTCAGGTGCTTCCTCTGTTCTGTATTCCTGACACAATGGACTGTTTCTCCACAGTTCCCAAAGCAGCAAAGACAAAGGATCATGGACAGAAACCCCTAACAATGTAAACCAAACATTGATTATCTCGGATATTTTGTTACAGTAACTGAAAGATAAATAGAGCTTATGTATTCAGATACATCTAAACAGAAAAGATATAGTGAAAACATGACCAATTTATCCACACATGGCTTCTGTCATGAACGAAGTTGCTCTGGGTGAGTTACTGAGTGTGGGGTGAGTAAATGGGAGGCTTATGTGATGTATGTCCACTGTAGTAGACTTTATGAACACTGTCAATTAGCCTTCAGCTCTCTAAGGGTGTGGCACCCTGGTAAGTTAACCATGCTCCAGTAGATGGCCACACCTAAAAGTATATGGATAATGCAATTTGAACTTAACTTTTTTTTTTAAATAGAGAGTACTAAAAACTGGGTGATTAGACAATTGGGTGGATAGATCTGGGAGCAGTTGGAGGCCTAAGGTGAATATAACCAAAATACATTGTATGAAACATTTTCAAAGAACTAATAAAGATACATTTATTTTTAAAGTATCATTTCATCAGTAATAACTTCCTGTATTGTTTTTTACTTTATAGCCTTTTAAATTTTCTTGGCTTCTCATTCTTCTCAAGTACTGTTACACCTAACAACATAAATATTGCTGTTAGGATTTTGATTTTCCACATGTACCCACCCAGAAGCAATTTATATAGCCTAATAATGAACTTTCTTATTGAAATGTGGCTTCATGGTGCATTAACTTTACTGTCCTACACTCCAGAAGAATTTCTGATTTCTTGTATTTGGGGTAAATATTTTTAGTCACTTATCTTTCATCCTATTCATATTGAAACACAGAAAACCTAGTTCCACCATGAAAACCCTTCAAGTACACACACTACTGTAGCCAGTGAAAAATTACCAGTCTTCACTGTGGTAACACCTTTACATCACTTGAAAACAGCGATAAAATGCATTCTTCTTCACACGTGACAACATCACTTTTAAACCACAAACCCCAAAAGACCCAATTAAATCAGTAACTGCCTTTCTACTTGTACAGCCTCCCTCTGAGCAACAGTTTCCTAAGGAAGCATCAGAGAACCAGTGAGTTAGAACTGAAAGACCCCAGAAAGATACATGCAATGGACTTTCTAGACGTACTTTTCCCAGAAAACTTGTTTAAATTATTCCATGTTCTCTTCTTATATAAGGAAATACATTTTTACAACTTTGTGCTTGAAGTGTTAACGAATGACACTTTCAGAAACAAGTTTTGTTTCATTTTCTTCATCAGACTGATGTTGTTGTGAGAAAGATGACATTTTAGGAATTGTCGAAAAGGAACAGTATGCTTCACTGCAAACTATAAGTCAAGGAATTTATAGGATTTCAAGAGACATTTTAAGAACCTGATGTTTACTTTTTATATGACCTGTGTATTTCCTTTACTGTATTTCAAGCCCAGAGAATTATTCTTTTGGTCCTTATAATATGAGTCTATAGTTTCCAAGGTGCAGACTTGGAAAGGAAAACAAGCATGGAATGACCCAACAACACTCTAATTCTCTAAACATGCATATCTGATTTATGATTATCAGAATAATTGACAGATTTTTAGTTTTTTCCTTTTGTATACATACAAATTTTTCAAAGCAATCCCATATTTGAAAGTTAGTCTGCTCTAGTTGTGAGTTACTATATTTTGTTTCAGATGTGGCATTACTGTTGGAAATAAGAAGTCAACAGATTGAAACATGTGAGCTCTCCCTGAACTAAAAGAGGCTCTGGAGTCTGAGGTCTAGAAGCTCTGTTAGAGGCACCTGACTATAATACAGAAGTGTAAATGCCATGTGGCTTCTGTCCATTTTGAGTCTCATTCAGTCATTCAAATATTTTACCCAGTATTTGTGGGTAAAAATCTCTACAACTAGATTTAGTTCATTTCACAACAGATTATGAAAGTCTGTTCTATCAAGGCACTATGCTAGGCATGGAGTTCAAGCTTATTTACCTTTGGCAACCTTAAGTTTTAAAAATAGGAACCACAAAATAGATTTTTTTGTTATATATATATGAAGTAGAAATTTATAGAGACATCTCAACTGAGTAATGTGGGCAGCCATTCAACATTATACATTATATGTATATTGAGAAAGAACTCTGGCCTCTGTTGCTGTCTAAAGTTGGCAAAATATGAATGTGGTCCAAGCCACACAAAAATAACAACCAAATGTTGCTTATCCTTGATGATAAGAGCTACAGCACTCCTTCTGTCAATTATAGCCTAGCCCATCTCTGCCTCCATCTTCTACACAGAAGAAGTAGTTGTGGGATTAGTAGTCACAGAATTATCCACACCCCTAGACTACAAAACCCAGAACAAATAAATGCCTGTCATAAGCTCTACCCTTAATCTGCTGACACACATCTCAAGTGCCTAAAGGTCATTTCCAACATTTTTCATAGGGTGAATTCTCCATTTTTGAAGTGCTCTGTGGTGGTTAGCCATTCCAGCTTTGATCTGGAAGTTCCAACCCTCATTGAGGCTTCAGTAAAGGTCACACCTACAAGGCGGCCCCAAAAGAGGATCCTGAAGACCTGAGATCCAGATGCGCCATCTCTCTTGGTTCCTGGACCCTGGACACTGGAGGTAGACCAAACAGAGTTCTCCAGAGAACACTGCTGGACTGAGCCACACCTTTCCCAGACCCTGTTACCTATCCCTTCACTTGTAAGTTACCCCACAAAATAAACCTCCCTTTTAACTAGGTGGAGTGGCCTTAATAATTTCACCAATAGTGCTCAGTCAACACACATGTTCATTTTCAGGAATGTTACTGGTATGTTTTGTATCAAATTTATTGAAAACAGGATATAACAAAGGAAGCCAATAGAATTCATCTGCTCATCAAACTACCAGTTGCAGGACACACTGATATGGATGTGTTGAAAGTGAGCATTTTATAGGATGAGTCTATGTTTGTTTTAGATTGCATTTGCTTTCTGGGGTGATGAAGACATTTAACAAAAACATTGAATTTGGGGGCTGGGGATGTGGCTAAGTTAGTAGAATGCTTGCCTAGTATGCAGGCAGCCCTGCCCCTGATCCCTAGTACTTCATGAACTAGGCTCGGTGTTACATACCCATCATCTCAGCACTCAGCAGTGAAGATGGGAAGATCAGAAGTCCAAAGTTATCCTCAGCTCCATGGGAAATTAGAGGCTAGACTGGACTATAGCTCCTGTCTCAAATAATCAACAACAACAACAACAAAAACACCAAAACAACAACAAAACTCTTGTAAAAGTTGGAGTGGAAAAATATTTATTCTTGAAGGAACAGTGTTCCCTTTACAAAGAATCCTAGAGTATTATCCAAAGAAACAGCTATCTGGGATCTATATGTATATCATGCAAGTAAGGCCTCAGGAAACTTATTTGAAGTGAAATTATAATGGGTTTTTTTGGACCAGAAATTAATAAACAGTTTAAGCCCTGTGGGACAAATCTGAACCATTTCCTTCTGTTGTAAAGAGCATTTTCTTGGAAGGCAGTCATACTCGTCATTTATGGTTTTTACTGTTTGTAGCATGAATCTTAAAAGTTCTTATTAATAAAATCAAACCTGAGGCGAGTTATTGGGGTCCATGCTGGTAGATCAGAGAGACAGAACAAGCCACAACTATCTCACCTCGCCGGATCCTCAGCTGGTCTTGTCTCCTCAGACTGGAGGCCTCTGAGTCCTCATCCGGAATGGGTCTCAGCTGAATTACTGCTCAAAATCCTGAAAGCTTAACCAGCCCAATGCTTAACCAGCCAAAAGCCTCTAGTTTCTGGTCGTCACGCCTTATATATCTTTCTGCTTTCTACCACCACTCCCTGGAATTAAAGGCTGGCTTTCTGAGATTAAAGGTGTGTGTCACCATGCTTGGCTATTTCCAATGTGGCCTTGAACTCACAGAGATCCAGAGGTATTTCTGTCTCTGGAATGCTAGGATTAAAGGCGTGTGCTATCACTGCCTAACTAGTGGCTTGTCTGTTCTCTGACCCCAGGTAAGTTTATTAAGGTACACAATATTTTGGGGAACACAATACCACCACAACTGTTTGTGAATTTCATACACGTGTATGTGCTTTTATCAACTCTGCCCTCCATTCCCTCCTTTCTAATTCCTCTCCCCCCTCTCTACTATCTTTTCCTCCCAACTTCATGTGCTTTTAAAAAAAATCCACTGGGTCCAGTTTATTTATTTATTTATTTATTTATTTATTTATTTATTTATTTATTTGTTTAGTTTAGTTTTACTTTTAAGCACATGAATGTTTCGCCTGCATCTATTTGAGTGTACTATGTGCATGACTAGTGCCCATAGGATGTCAGAAGAAGGCATTGGATCCCCAGGAACTGGCATTACAAATGGTTGTGAGCCACCATGTCCTGGCTGGAATCCAAACCCAGGTCCTCTGCAAGAGCAGCCAGTGCTCCTAACTATTGAGCTATGTCTTCAGCACACACACACACACACACACACACACACACACACACACACACACACACACACACCACTCTGAATCCACCTAATGCTGCCATCATTGCATCTGAGATTATGTGGCTAGAAAGTAGCAAATATTCACTATTCTACACTTAGAGAAAAAAATTCTGACCTACTTTTAGATAGGGATAGTGAAAGTTAAACAGCTTTCTGAAATTGGAGAATGAACCTATTCTGGTTTATAGTACTTGCAAAATATTTAATGTTTGCATGAAAATCATCATTAGAACATAAATGAAACACTATGGCTCCATCTTACCCAGAGATCTGGCATCATAATCGTAGTTCTTACCCATAGAGTCACTGAGAAGATTAAGTGGAATGATGAGTTCAAAGTGCTGGCATAAAATAAAAATTAATACATATGATTTCTGGTTCCTAGTAATTTCTAACAAGGCAGTGATACCATAGATTTAAATACTTTTAGCTGCATGGTAATCCACAAAGCAAAAGACTATCAAAATCCCCACTGCTAAAAGCCAGGGGCAGTGGCAATAGGGTCTTTCCATATAGAAATATTCTAGTTAAGATAAGGTTGTGTTGCATCTAGGGAACACTGATCTGAGGTGATTGGCACTGTTATAGGATGGGGAAATCTGAGCACAGGAACATGCCTGTATAGGAATATCTCATAAGAAAAGAATTGATGCTTGCCTAAGCCAAGGTATTAGGAGGATTTGAAAGGCACCCCGAGGCAGCTACTTTCCTTGAAGGAATGCAGTTCCCCAAAGGCTTCATTGTAGACTTTGAACCTTCACAATTGTAGGAATTCATTTCTGCTGCCTACTCTCATCCTTGCTCTTTGTGGTATTTTTGTGGTCTCCAAATTCTTTGCAAACTATGACCGTAGCCATAATGACACAGAAACAACTACTGAGACTTAAGTTCAGTGTCCAACAGAGCATAAAAAGTCACCCTCACTGCTAGCCAACTTGCACATTTTAAAGTTTCATTTTCCAACCCTGGAATGTAAAATTATAAGTTATAAAGAAACTAATCAGTGAGAGAAGTATGAAAATTATTTGACAAGGTTTGTTACTATTAGTAATGACTCTTCAAATGAACTTTTATTAAGCACCAGACAGCATATTTAAAAGCTCTTACCAATACTACACACAGAAATTGAGACCATCAAAGAAGGTGAAAAATTCACTGATGTACGACAGGATCCAATTTGGATTCAAGCGCACCAATGCTCACCTAGTTGTTTTTGGTTTTGGTTTTGGTTTTGGTTTTGTTTTTAATAAAATAGCTGCTTACAACAGCCTGTAACTTCAGCTCCAGGGGATCTAATGCCCACCTCTGGCCTCTGTGGGTACTGTACTCATGTGGCATAAACTCACATAGACATACACTTACATATAAAGAAAAATAAGAATAAATCTTTCAAAATCTGAAGTGTGAAAAATTTTTAAATCCTTATTCTCTATAAAAATTATCCTCTATAAAAAGAATTTTTATAACAAGCTTTTTACTCTACTTGAAGCCTGCTGTGGGAAGTTGAAATGATTACAGAATTTATTCAACACCATGCCAGTACACATTGTGTGATTTAAAAATTCAGATAAATATAATCAAAAACATTTTGGGCTGAAGAGTTGCCTTAATTGGTCAGGTGCTTGCCACCAAGAGTGATGATCTGAGTCTAATTCCATGGGACCTACATGGTGAAGGGAGAGTTGTTCTGACCTCAACATGCCTTTCATGGCCCTCATATGAGCAAACCCACACATAAATATAAATCAAAAGATAAACAAATAGATCAATAAATGCAAATAAAAATTCTAAAGATAAACATTGCACTAAGAAAATAGTCTATGCTCAGAAATTTTGAGAAATCAGAGAAGCATTCTCAGAAATAGATCAGTAAAAAAAAAAAGGTGTTACATTCACCTCACCCTATTTGTGATTTGTACAAGATGATGAGCCACAGAGCACAGTGTTCAAATCACAGTTTCATCTGAAAATATCTAATGTCTTAATTAGCTTTAGAATGAAAAAAATATCACTAGTGATATTATAACTTAGGCCAAAGTTTTATTAGGAAAAAAATCTTCCTTTACTAGACTGTACAATGTGTCACAAGTCAGTTTTGGTCTTGTATGTGGAAATATACCAAGTCATTTTGTGAGAAAGCTTCTGATGTAGTTTTGTTATTAACATAAAGTTTCATGAACATGAAATTTTTTGTGGAAATTTGTGAGAGGATAGGACAATCCTACAGCAATGAATGACAGTGTTAACATAGTATTTTGATACATTTAGTGACCTGCTTAGACTTTTCTAACATATATTCATGTAAAGGAAATACAATATTTGAGAATTTAGTAAGATGCCTATTCCTGATAAACATAAATGTATTTTTTTCTGGATTCAGAAAGGTAGTCATGAAGGTCATGAAGTAAACTGTTTGATGCTGTCTTCTTTACTCCTATCAGAAGAAAGGTATGTGGAATGTGTGACCAAGCAAAGTTGTAGGGCCTGGGGCTGGAGCTGGAGCTCAGCTGGAGCTCTTGCCTAGCATCTGTGAGGTCCTAGGTTCAATCACCAGCACCAGAAAAATTAAAACCAAAACAATGTTATAGAGCATTAAAAATCAGATATGGCTCATCAGTAAAATCACTTGCCGTGCAAACATGGGACCAGAGTTTAGATCCCAACAACCATGTAACATGCTATAGGTGTGGTCTTATACATACCCAGAACCTCAGCAATGAGATGGGTAGAGCCAGAGGATCAATGATGCTTACTGGATGTTAGCCCAGCAACAATAACAAATCAATCAAACACAAAGACACAGGCTCTGGGTTTAGAGAGAAACCCTGGCTCAAAGGAATAAAGAGGAGGATACCCTGTGCCCTCCTCTGACCTTTACATGCACTCACAAGCTTATATGCACACACATATGCATACAACACAAATGTGTGCCACACTAATTCTCTCTCTCTCTCTCTCTCTCTCTCTCTCTCTCTCTCTCTCTCTCTCTCTCTCTCTCTCTCTCAAAACTTCAGACTAATAACAACAAAATACAGTGCAATTTAACCAAGGGAAGAAAGTCTAAAGAAACAGACTTCTGCATACAATCAGTAAGTAATGTGTTTGAAGGACAATGCCTCTTCCCATGGCCTGTCATAGTTCTAATGTAATTTAACTCAATGACTGATACAGAGAAATTTCTGCACCTCTTGCATGATGCTCTGTCTACATTTAAAATAACATTACTAACTAGTTCTTTTAGATCATTGTAATTCTTATCACTTCAGATCTGAGTTCACTGTATTCATACAATTACTCTTTAGTAAGCTGCTAAATATTAAACTGAGAACATTACTGAGTGATTCTATCCTGCAGAGCTTCTGAGAACATTGGTTGAAAAGACACATTAAGTAAAAAGTAACAAAAGCCTTGTTACTTTCAAGTAGATCTTTAATTTGAATAAGTTCTTTAGAATCATTTTTTAAGTATTAATAGAGTGTTTGGTACAATTTGTTCAATTAATTAAAAAAATCTGTGTAACTTAAGCTGGCCTCAAACTCCCTGTGTAGCTGAGGATGACCTTGAACTTCTGAATTTTTATGCAATAAAAATCCTCCTGCCTCCACCTTCCATGTGTTGGGAGTACAGGAGTGTATCACCCCTCCTACTTTATGTGGCACTGGAAATTGAACCCTGGGCTTTGGGCATGCTAGGTAAGCACTCTACCAACTGAGCTAGAGCCCTAGTCCTCAGCTACATAATATAAAAACATAAAACTGAAAAAATCACTAGACTTCATATATTGTCCCTTTCATACTGTACATGTTTTCAATATAGTAACATTAGCAAAAATCATTAAATACAGAAAAATTTGACAGAGGATAAAAATACTAAGAGAGAAAATTTATTAAAGAGATGTATCTATCCATGTTTATGTAGGATGATTGTCAAGTTTTATTACTGAATAAGAAGAAAAGTTTTGAGCATTAATGATGGACTGCCTATACAAAAATGGCTCCTCATAATCCTTGCATCTTGGCATTAAAGAGTTTTGTGAATTTTTAAGCAATATTCATACATGTATATACATTGGATCAAATCCAGCACCCATATCCTCCTCTCCAATTTCACCCCATTCCTGCTCACCACTTTTCACTGCCAACATCACATGGGAATGCTCTGTGTCTCTTTCCCTCTCTCTTTCTCATATTCACTGATTCCATTTCACACTATCTGTATGTAGAATAATTTACTGGAGCATGGGTTGAATCTCAGAGTCCTCACCCATCATCAACTACTAACAGATCCTTAGATCCTCAGAAAAGGGGTGGGCTTAATAACCACCTCTCCCACCTGTGATGGGATTTTGGCTGGCTTGATTTTGCACAGGCCTGGTGCATACAGTCCCAGCCACTGTGAGTTCATGTGTATTGTACAACTGCCCTGTCATATAAAAATAGTGTTTAGCCACAGACATCCATACCCTGTAGCTCTTACAAATTTTCTGCCCCCTCTTTAGCAATGACCTCTTAGCTTTGAGGAGGAAAGATGTGATATTGATAACCCATTTAGAGCTGAATACTCAACAGTCTTTTATTTCCTGCCTGCTGACAATTTGTAGGCCTCTGAACAGATACTCACAAGGCCTTACTCCTAGATGAAGAACTATAAGCAGTCAATGACTGCTGAAAGAGGGAAATCAGTTTTCTCCAGGCATAAGGCCCATGATACATTATTTGATGCTAAGGGATAAGTCCTAAATAAACATATATATGAGCAACACTAAATGGATTCAGGAGATTATGCAATGTAAAAAGACTCTACATCCTGCTATATAAATACTTCTTTCAACCACGTGTATTAATGCTCTATTCAAAATAGGCAGGAAATAAAAACAGCCTAGATGTCCATCAATGTATGAATAACTAAAATATGGTTCATATGTACAGTGGAAGGTTATTCAGCCTTAAATAAAAATGAATTCCAATTGTAACTATATAGAACTTCATTGGGTTGTATAGAATCGGGGTCTGGTTAATTTGGGTGTGTGGTGTTTTACTTATTTTCAATTTTTTTAAATGATAAAATTTATAAGATAATGCAAATTATAAAACATACAGGTAAACGAATGGAGCTGGAAATAATCATTCCAAGAGAGGTAATCCAAACCAGAAAGACAAACACTCCATATTCATATGTGGATGCTTGTGGTGATATTTTATTTGTGTTGAAATATGGTGATATTTTATTTGTATATTAATAAATAAAGTTTGCCTAGAGATCAGAGGAAATAGCAAGCTGTTTTAAGTAAACACACAAGTCAGGCAGTGGTAGCACTCGCCCTTAATCTGATCGATCACTTGGCAGGCAAGGTCTATGTGTGTTCAAGGTCACACTAAGGAACAGAGCCAAGTGTGGTGACACATGCCTTTAATCCCAATACCAACCATAGAGACCTGGAGGTCTGTACAGACAGGCAGTAACAGGGAAGTGGGGTAGCTGGGCTAAGAGCCAATGAAAGGCCAGAATAGCAAGGCAATAAAAGCCTGGGTGGACAGAAAGTGGTGGCGTTTTGGAAGCTACAGAGCTGGTGAGGTAAGGTGGTTGGTGGTTCTCAGTATTTCCTTGATCTTTAAGGCTTTCACCCCTATATTTGGCTCCGTGTTCTTTATCCAATAAGACCACTTAGAAATTCATCTACAGTCGCCGGCTCTGAATATTTAGATATGTGTATTTAAGTCAGAATATCCATAGAAGTTAGGAAACCAGTAAGGGATCATGAAGGAGGCCCAGTAAAAGGGTATGGAAAGCAGGTGGAATACAGGAGAAAAGGGAATTATGCAACAGGAAGAATTAAGTGGTGTAAGGCTGAAAGGGTAGGGTAGAGGAGAGAGTGCTACTTTGAAAGATAACTAAAACTAAGACTTTTGAAAGTACCATATGCATGCCTTTAGTCCCAGCACTCTGGAGGCAGAGTCAGGGGAATCTCTGTGAGTTCCAGGCCAGCCTGGTCTACAGAGTGAGGTCCAGAACAGCCAGAACTGCCTCACAGAGAGACCCTGTCTGGAAAAAGAAAAATAAGAGAGAGAGAGAGAGAGAGAGAGAGAGAGAGAGAGAGAGAGAGAGAGAGAGGAGGGAGGGAGGGAGGGAGGGAGGGAGGGAGGGAGGGAGGGAGGGAGGGAGGGAGGGAAGGAGAAAAAACAAAGTTCCATATGTAAACCTACTACTGGAGAAGATTCCTAAAATATATATACATAGATAGATAAAGGGGTTAAAATGGAGTTACCCTGTAAAGATAACTTCTCCCCAGATGTTGTAAATAAAAACCAAAGTGGCAGGTATGGGTTATCTTTTTTTGAATTGTTGGTCAATGAGGTCAATAGACAGCCCCAAAATATTTGCCCAATAAATAACCCCCAAACAGGCTATTTCCATTAGAATTAGTTACCCTCAGAACTTGATGGTAAGACACTGTTGCTGAAGACAATACATTTGAGTTATAAGACATGGAGAAATCAAGATTATACTGACCTTAAAGAATCATCCCTACTGGCTACCTTTCTTAATGCTAGAAGATTAGATACATGCTACAGTCAGAGGCTAGAAAGGTCTGGAATGTAATAATACAAAATGTCTAAGTCATATCAATCAAGCTCTTAGTAGAAGTTTAAACTTTGAAAATACTAATAAGTATCAATCCCCAGAGGAGTTTTGCCCTAGAGGAAATGGGAATGGGGAGTGGGCTGATATGTAAAATTAAATTAAATTATAAAATTAAAAAAAACTATTTAAAAAAATAAAATACAAACAATAAAGTCTCAAAAGAAGCAAGGAAAATGTTTTCTAAAATTAGAGGGAAAAGAGTCTTATCAAGTAGATAAAGCTTAGGAAATTTTATATGTCATTCACACTGGTAATATGTGTTTTACCTGATTAACTATTAAAGCACACTGTTCTGGGTGCCCCTGGTTTCTGCTTGCCACTTATGGTGTGTGCAAGAGATAATAAACTTGGGGATTAATTATTAAAGAAAAAGTTACCTAGACTGATCATCATGGGTGCTCTAAGCCTCTCCATTTGGGCAAAGAAAAAAATTGAGAAATACTTTCTAGGTGTGATAAAAAAAAATGGGCTAGGGGAGCATCCTTGGTGATAACTGGGTGTTGAGTGTGAACCTAGACTTGTTAAAAAGCTCATAAAGTTAAGACATCTGAGCA
Organism: Peromyscus maniculatus bairdii; assembly: GCF_049852395.1. Lineage (NCBI taxonomy): Eukaryota > Metazoa > Chordata > Mammalia > Rodentia > Cricetidae > Peromyscus > Peromyscus maniculatus. The sequence continues at coordinate 94,178,467 of NC_134856.1, read as the reverse complement.
CCCTGCCACAAAACCAGTCCTGTTGGAACCTGTATGGCATTGTCCCTAAACCCCCTCAGTAGAACCCAAAGTAGAAAAGGGTTTCCCCAGCTACGTGGACTGTGCCATTTCAGACCTGCAAGAAAATTATTCCATACAAACACTAATAAAAATAGTTTGAAGACAAATAGTCAGGGCAGAGGAGAACACAAGATCGAGGACTCTCAGCTAGACTTCTTGCATGATACAGACTGAGAAAATGACTACAGTGTATCACATGGCCATCTTGACTGGAAAAATTAGGAGACATAGGATAACATGGCACAGAGACAGTAGAGCCAAGACCACAGAAAGACATGCCCTGGCTTGGAAACAGAATTAAAAACACTCAACATTTGTCTAGCTCCATTTCAAAATTACTCTGGTCTCCTTCTCAATAACCATCTCCACATTCTGGAAACTGTAATGCCAGCAGTCATCATCCCATAGCCTGCTGCCCAGATCAGACTGTCTTGATAGAGAACACTTGCTTCCCTAGTGTCCCAGGCCTGCAGATTGAAGAGCTGTGTCTCAGCTGACTTCCTCAGCCAGCTGTTCTCATCACCATCAGAACCTACCTTGATGGCAAGGTCTTGCACTTAGAATAAGTTCTAAAATTAGTTTGCATTCTTGGGAGGTTGCGGTGTGTTTTTGTGCACAGAAAAGATGAAAATTTGGGGGCCTAATACAGACCTTTTTAGATAGTGTCTATCATGTCTTCCAAATTTTTCATCCTCCTTCTATTAATGAAATAAAGTAAAATCCATTCTTTACACAACTGGCTTCTAACCAGAATATTTCAGAGCTGAGAGATTGTAACTGCTCTGAGGAGAGTTATTTATGATTCTGTATCTTGCCATTTGGCTTATTCTATCTTGCCATTCAGTGTCTCTAATGGTTTTCTTAAAGTGATTTCTGAGAAGAGGAAATGAGAATGGACTCAAGAAAACTGTCAGTTCAAAATGAAAATTTTCACTAAAAAAAAAAAAAATTGAAGTTCCACCAATAAATATGAGTATTTAGAAAGCAGAACCTTCACTTGTCAATCATTCTGATTTGACACCTGAAGATGAACTGGTAGTCAGTACTATCAACAACCTTGTGAGAAACCCTGGAGGAGAGAACATGAGTAGTCCATGCCCATGTTTCTTCCTGAAGGAAAGGATACAGGTATATCATGTCTATGTTCATAGTTCATGATATGTGCTGTGAGTTAAAGTGTTTAAGCTTCCGACACTGTTTTCTTTTTTTACACAGTAATAGTTAGGAAACATACCATTGCATGCACACATTTGTTTTACTCTGTGTCAGACACTCAGATTGATAAAATAAATAAGAGATAGCAGCCACCTCAAGAAGCAAGCAGGCACCTTTGCTGCTTGGGTAAAGTCTTATTTTACTTTGTATACCCTTGAGACTTGAACATTTTTCTAAGTTTTGTATGTTACTAAAAATGTTATCTTTCATGACATAAATTAGTTTCCAATAATTTAAAATCTTATGCAGAATAATTTCATAAAATACTTGCCCTATAAGTTCTCTCCAATTACCTAAATTAGAAATCTTGAGAGCTCAGATAGGAAACTCAAATGAAAGAGCAATCAAAGCAAGGTCATACTTAAAGGTGCTGTTATAGAGCCAAGAAACAAAATGTGTGCCTATTCATGTCTAGGTTTTGATATCAGTTACAGACTTGTGACTCTATTGGGTACTTAGGAGATGTTAAATGTGTCCCTATCTGAACTTAACACCTTCAGCTGGGACTCTCTGCGATCCCTAGTTTCACATCATGATTATTGCATTTGCATGTGTGGTGAAAATCTGAATTTGGAGATGAAGTACTATACCATATTCCATTTTCTTCTTATAAATATGAGGATGAGAGGGTTCCCTGTTAAGCTTTAGGGTGTCCCCACGAAGTATGCATCAGACACTTAGACCCTGAAACATTGGCAGTTTGGGGAGATGGCACTGGTGAGATCTGACTGGGTTCCCCAAGAGTGTAGAGGGTAAAGCAATGAACTCCCATGGTATGTGTGCTGATTGTAAGGAGAATGAAGCCCCTGTCTCATTTTTTCCTTCATCTTCTACCATAGCATGATATAACAAGAAGGCCCTTACTCAACACCAGTCCCGTGACCATGGACTTCCCAGCTTCCATAATCATGAGCTATTAAATGTCTGCTTATCATAAACTACCTTGTTGAAGTTAGTCTATAAAATCAGCAGAAAGATATTCAAATGGCTTCCTGTTACAATTATTTATTTCATTGTATATATATATGATATATATACATTATATATATGATATATCATATATATATATAATATTTATTTTAAAGGTAATACACTGCCTTTAATACAACTGACACTGGGACATCAATTGTAAACTGGGAAATTTTATCCCTGAAAATGTTCAAGGGTATGAGGTGTGGTAGCTAAAGTGAGGGGAAGAAAGACACCTGAAAGAGTGCTCCAAGTCCAAGAACATGTCAGCGTGATAGATGTTATGACAGATATGAGCACCAGGAGGTTGGTGGAGGAAGAAGCGGCCCCCCTGTGAGCCTGTGGGATGAGGACTTGGGCAGTTTTCCAGAAGAGCTGTTCACCAGCTCCGGTTTCCTTTTTCCGCAGCTAATGCAATTTCACCTCTGACTTTAACATTCTGTTTGGGATTTTATTCTTACCTCTTCGCCCATGTTTTGCTTTATTTTCTGCCCAATAATCCTCTTTTCAACAACACGGCCAGCTCATTGGCTTAGCTATCAGATTAAGCCAGTGGCAAATCCTGAAAACCCTAGCCATCTTTGTCATATCCTGGGGAGGTTGGAGATGCTAGTCCATGAAACAGAGCTGGAGCAGGGGCATTGGAGAGGAACGACAACAAAAAAGAGCTTAGGGAGCCACAGGCACAGAAAGAATCTCAGCACTGGCAGGGGAGGGTTTGCTGAGCATCCCGGGGGACACGCTCTCAGTGGACGTGAACAGATGGTGGAAAGAAAAATTATATATAGACACACACATATATTTAAAAGCTGTAGAGCACGGCCCATGGAGATCGAGTAGGCTGACAATTAGCATAGCATATTATCTATTATTTTTAGTTTGCAGATCCCTATTTATTTCTCTCAAGGAGTGCTCTTAGCATGCCACAGATTTTGAAATGAGGGACACGGGGAAGGGTGGGTGAGATTAGGAGAGATCAGAGTGACTCAGTGGAAAACGAGCGCAGATGCTGTGGCGCAGTGCCATCCCATCTTCCTAGGCAAGCGCACAGACTGGCTAATGAAATTGTCGGGATTTGCTGGGGCTCCAGAGCTCAGCCCCAGGGACTCCGCAGTGAGGTGCATCCACAGCTTTTTAGCTGCCTTCTGCCTTCCACATGGCAGCATGCACGCTGAGAGACCTGAGGTTCCTGGACTCCTTCCCTGGTTTCTGAGCTTGAACATGCACACAACCATCTCAGGAATCTCACTTTCCATGTGAAGGAAAAGATCAATCATTTTTAAAAACCGTGTTGTGTGAAAATGAAAACAAATGTGAGGAATTTGCTTAAATCATGACCACTAATATCTTCTTATGTTTAGGCCAACACTATATATTGGGCAGTATACAGAAAGAGGAAATGCAGAATAGTTTATTGGGGGCAATGACATACTAGCTCCTAACTAACTAATGGGATGATATGAAAATAAACCCACTGAAGAGAAATCTTGGGCTTTCAAGGTCCATTTGAATTTTTTTCCTATCTTCATATGACTATGGTCATTTCTACTCTTCAGATTAATCTAACCAAATCAAAAGCATCGGAAGAGCAACCCATTTTAAATTATGCAAATGTGGAAAATTTAGAGACCTTACTATCAATGCAGGATCTATGTTTAATTGAAAGAATCTGTGAGAAAAGATCAGGAAGCACAGATTGTTTTTATTTTTATTTCCTTTGTTAGTCTTGTTTTCCTGTTAACTTAATCTCCCTCATTCTTTCTTTGCCAGAAATTGAGTTCCCCCCTCCCCTTTCCAAAATCCCACACAGGCCAAAATCAGTGTATACTCATATAAATTAGTCAAGCCATTCAGGCTAGATTTCCCTTTGCCTCTAAATCCAAACCAAAAATTACAGAAAATCAATGAATTGAAAACATACAGTATTAGTTGATTTGTTGCCAATGAAGGCAGACTGAAGTCAGGATATAAAAGTTGGGTATGATCAGAGTCAATGGGAAAACAAACATGGGGTCTGGGAAGATAGCTAAGTTGGTAAAGAGTAAGCATGAGGGTATGAGTTAAGTCCCTAGAACCTATGAGGTTTGGTTTCAGTTGTTTTTAAAGTCAGATTTATAGTACTTGCAGAAGTTGTACCTTACTAATGGATATCATTGTGACATCCAGTCAAACTGAAGCTTAATGATGTCCCTAACATGGACTGCATTGTCACAGATCTTCAGCACACAGCCAGAGGCAAAGGAATCAAGGTGATAGCACATAGTAATGAAATATTCAGCCATCTTCACTGGGAAAACAAAAATAAAAGCAAAGACATTGGACATCCCTTACTACTCAACAACCCTGAGAGTTCACTCACGGAAGTGTGCTATCAAGTGGATCTTACAAAACTCCTAACTAGAAAGATAAAACACAACAGACAATTCCAGAATTGCTGTTTTGCCATTCCTGAAACAAAACACCAAAATTATATCAAGAGCTTTAGACTCAAAAGAGCATTCCAACAATATAATACTGTATTAGAACATTTTGGCAGTTCCAATTCAATAGCTTTCTAAGAACAATGTGCAATGAATTAGTGCCCTTGTTCTCTGGTATTAAAGAAAAATGGCAAAAATCAATACATCTGTAAGGTATTATTAAGAAATAGATTTTGTTTAGATACTGAAGTAGATTTAAGTATTACTGTCTCCATTCCTCTCTGCATTCTTTCCCAGGAGAAGAATGTCAAGTCCCTTGGTAGTGTGTTTTCAAAGATTTTCAACTGTAGTTTCCAAAACTTTGATTAAGTTTGGTGTCCAACAGGAAGAGAAGTCATTGGTTGAACTGTGATCAGTCATGCCATACTCTAAGTTAGTCTATATTGTACATAGCAGTGTTTTTTTTTCTTTCAGGCAAAGGGTTGCCCTAAGAGACCCCATTTTACAAACAGCTTTTAATTCCATTTTGATGGTAGAGGGCTATTGCACCCCTGGGTGGGGTGGCCATCATCACTAGCAATCCCCCTCCCCCAAATGCAACTTATTTGTTCTGAGGGTGATACACAACCTATTCCTGGTAAAAGAAATGGCACTGCCCTAGATTTTTACAGAGTAAAACTGAAACTATAAGGAGACATGGGAGGGAAAGGGATGGAAGACTATCTCTATAATAAAGAAAGCTCATGCCTTGCTCTGGAGGAGGTGGGAATGGGGGGTGGGCTGGGGGGAAGGGGAGGGGGGCAGGAAGGGGGAGAACAAGGGAATCTGTGGCTGTTATGTAGAACTGAATAGTATTGTAAAATAAAATAAAATAAAATGATGAAAAAAAAAGCTGCTACCTGTAGTCTCTTCAAGTATAGGACTCAAATGAAGATTTTAAACCTAGACTGCTAATCTTGAGAGTTTGTTTTCCACCATGGGATGGTTTGATCATATCAATTTATGACAGAAATCTGCAACTAATTGTGAAGACTAATCATTATGGACAACTTGACTCACTGGAGGAGCTACCCAAAATGGGCTTGTCTGTGAGCATATTTCTAGAGATTTAACAGAGCAGGAAGACCAAGCCACGAGTGGTGGCACTTTCCATTGGCTAGGGCTCCAGACTGGATAAAAGGGGGGAAAGCACAAAGCTAGCTGAGCACCAGCTTTCCTTTCTCTTGGGTTCCTGACTGTGGATGCAATGTGACCACCCGCCTCGAAAGCCTGCTGTCATACCTCCCCATCACAGTAGATGCTAACTTCAAACTCTAAGTCAAAGAGAACTCTTTTTTCCTTGAGTTGTTTGTATAACAGTCATGAAAAAGTAAAATACAAACATTGCTTTAAAATGTAGTATCTATTCTGTTATTCTTCCCATACATCGCTACAACAGAAAAATCATTTTTGTCACATAGTCCAGGGCAATTCCTCAGAATTTTCTTAAAAATATCATATCCTGTTGTTTTAGTTACCTTTCCTGTTGCTGTCATAAAATCCCCAGACAAAAGTGAATCAGTGAGAAAAGGTTTTTCATGTTTGTTTGTTTGTTGTTTGTTTGTTTGTTTGTTTGTTTTTTCTGTCTCACTCAAAGTCTATCATGGAGTGTGAAGGTGGAGGCTTTGGAGAGTCAGAAGTTTGGGGCAGCTTGTCACCTTGAGTCCACAATTGAGAAGCAAAGAGAGATGAACACTTCTGAGTCAACTCATGTTCTCCTTTTTAAACAGCCCAGAATCTCTAGCCCAGGGAATGGAACCACCTACAGTGAGTAGGTCTCCTTTGTCAATTAACCAAATCAAGATAATTCTCCATAGGCATGCCCAGAGGCCCATCTCCTCTTATCAAGTTGACAATTGAGATTAGCAATCATGGGTGTTATTTCTTCTAAATCTTAAAGATCTGTTAATTGACTCTATACCATGAATGACCACTTGCTAGAAATTTAAATCTCTAAGAAGAGGCTATTTATAAGACACCCCCCTCCCCCGCATCTCAGGAAGGAATCACTTCAGAAGCTCTTGAGTGACAGTTACAGGCCCTCAGGAAAATGAGCTTCATTTGGAATGAAAGCTATATTCTACAGACGTCTGGGGCTTTCACTCTGAGGGGAATCATTAAGCCTACTTAATATTTATGTGAAAGATCTATTCCCAGAAGAAGAAAAAAATAACCTTTTCAAAGTTTAAAGTAAGTTTTTGAGTTTTAACAACCACAAGGAGTCTGAGCAATTCAACTGTTTAACCAGAAAGTTATCTTACTCGTTAGACAAATATCCTATTGTTGCAACTTAGGGTTGTTAAATTTTGATAAAAATGAATAGTATATTTGCTGCTACCAATGGAAAGATGTGCTACTCAGGGAATGAGTGTTCTAAGTGACAACAGGAATTCCAGACCATGAAGGCTCTTGAGTTCCAGTTTTATGATACCACCCCCATTTTTAAACATAACAATTTTACTTAGTCTTTGAGAATTTCATACACGTATACAATATATTTTGGTCACACTCACCCCCACACTTCCCCTCTAACTTCTCCTGGATCCTTTCCACTTCTATCTCCCAACTTCATGTCTTTCCATTTAATCCAATTTGTTCTATCCATATAGATCATATAGGAATGGAGCATGGTCAGCCTACCATGTCCCACACCTCTAAAGGAAACTGACTCTTGCTATCAAGCCAATAACTGTCAAGAGCTCTGCAGTTAGGACTTATGAACTCTTTCCCCACCCATGTTGGCATGTTAGCTGGCTTGATCTTGTGCAGGACATGTGTAGGCAGCTGTAGCAATTGTGAAATGGTCCTGGCATGTTCAGTAGACACTGTTTTGACCAGTTTCCCCAATATATAGCTCTTTAAATCTTTCAGCCCCCTCTTCCATGATGTTTCTTGAGCTTTAGGGGAGTGATTACAATATGGATGCACCATATACAACTGACTTTGCACTCCACAGACACTTGTTCTCTGCACTTTGACCAGTTGAGAGACTGTAATCACCATTCAATGCACAAAGATGCTTCTCTGATGCCATGATTATTGATTTAGAACAATGCAAACTACATTGAAGTCTAGAGATGCATTGATAGGAAGGACAGGGTGAGAATTTTTAGCTTCATTGACTTGTGAGTCTAGCCCAGCAGACAGATGTTGTTTAAACAGTATTTTTCCTTGTGTGAATGGCAGATTATATAATGAATAACGACCTTTACACCCAGAATGGTGAGAAATACCAGGAAATGTTTTAAAAATGTCTATGAGATCTAGGAATGCTGTAGCACACTGAAAACCAGAGATCAATGAAGCAGTGCAAGAAGGAACTTAGAATTCAGGACATATTTCCAGAGAGCGGTGTCTGCTACATCCTGAAGAGGCATCTGAGCGGCCAACACAATGAGTAGTTACTGTGGTGGGTTTCTGGGGATGGAGAATGAATCTTGGCTCCAGATTTTACCTAAGTAGAAAAGTTTGTCATTCCTCCCTTCTTGTTGTATTGAAATTTTCATATATGTATATAGCATCATATTCACTCTTCACTCCCCCAGTCCAACAATCTTCAGGAACCTCCAGCACACTTCCATCCCAATTTCATGTCCTCTTTTAAAATGTATTTGTTTATTGATTATTTTTCAACCTAGTGAGTCTAATTAGCATTTCCCACATGCACATGGGCATGAGGTAATCCACTGGGACATGGGTAACCTATCAGTACCCACACCCCCAATCTCACTACCCCATTAGCCATGAACTGCCAATAGTTCTTCAGCAACAGAGGGGGAGTAAGGAGCCTTCTCTCTTCCAAGCTGGAATTTTTAACTGACTTGATCTTGTGTGGGTAATCATAGCCTCTGTAAGTTCATGTGTACCACAGTTATGTCATGTCCAGAGAGAGGACAGCTTCTACACTCCCATGCCCATCCTCTGTCTCTTAGATTCATTTTTTTTTTCTGCCCTGGAGTCTGGGTATTTATAAAACTGAGCATGAGCCAAGTAATTTCCATGGAAGTAACACATTTGTTTTAGTATTTTTATTTTTTTACTAATTAATCAATTACTTAATTTTCCCACCTCAATCACAGTTTCTCCTCCTAGTCCTTCCCCACAATTTCACCCCTTCCCACCCAACCAACTCCCTCTCCTTTCCTTTCAGAGAAATGCAGGTCTGCTTTGTAGATCAGCAAGCCATGGCATATCAAGTTACAGCAGGACTAGGCAACTCCTCCCCTATTAAGGCCAGATGAGTCAAACCAGCAGGAGGAAAGGGTCCCAAGAGCAGGCAAAAGAAACAGCCCCCACTCCCTCTGCCAGGAGTCCCACAAAAAGACCAAGCCACACAATTGAAACACATGAACATAGATAGAGCCCAGGTCAGTCCTGTGCAAGTTCTCTGGTTGGCCTTCATTGTCTGTGAGCCCCCATGAGCCCAGGTCAGTTGACTCTGTGTGTTTTCCTGTGGTGTCCTTGGCCCCTCTGGCTACCATAATCCTCCCTCCTCTTCTTACACAGGATTTCCTGATGTCCACCTAATGTTTGGCTGTGGGCCTCTGCATCTGTTTCCAACAGTTGCCAGGTAAAGCCACCCTGATGACAATTGGGTTAGGCAACAATCTATGCATATAGCAGAATATTGTTATGAATCATTTCACTGACTTTTTTTTGGCCAGTCATGTTTGGGTCTATCCTAGGTCTCTGGTGGTCCAGCCTCTGGGCACTGGCCCTTTAGGCTTTTTAGGAGTGGGCTCCCTCTCATAGTATGGGTCTCAAGCTGTATCAGTCATTGGTTGGCCATTCCCATAATCTCTGTGCCACATTTGTCACAGTATATCTTGTAAGCAGGGCAAATTGTGGGTCAGGGGTTATATGGCTGATTTGAGGTCACAATTCCTTCACTGGAAGTCTTGCCTGGTTACAAGAGATGGCCAGTCCTGGCTCTGTATCTCCCATTGCTAGGAGTCTTAGTTAGGGTCACCATCATATATTCCTGGAAGTTTCTATTGCACTAGGCTTCTAGCTCATCCCAGAGATATCCCTGATTCCAGTTGTCTCCTCAGTACTCTCTCCCTTTATCCTCCTCTAGCTGGATCCCTCCTATTTATATGCCTACCCCCTATCCAGGCCTCTCCTCCCACCCACCTGTGATATCTATTCTATTTCCCCTTTATATTGAGATTCATGTTTTCCCCCTTGAGACTTCCTTGTTTAGATTCTTTGGGGCTGTGGATTGTAGGCTGGTTATCCTTTACCTTAAGGCTAATATCTACCTATAAGTGAATACATACCATGTTTGTCTTTCTGGTCTTGGTTACCTTACTCAGTGTGGTCTTTTCTAGTTCTAATCATTTGCCAGCAAATTTCATGATGTCACTGTTTTTAATAGAAGAGTAATGTAGCTAAAGTTTTCCTGCCTGGCCCACAGTCAGGACAAATCTCTGACACCCGCCAGTCCCCCAGCTGCTCAGACCCAACCAAGTAAACACAGAGACTTATATTGCTTATAAACTGTATGGCCATGGCAGGCTTCTTACTAACTGTTCTTATAGCTTAAATTATCCATTTCTATGAATCTATACCTTGCCACGTGACTTGTGGCTTACCAGAGTCTTCACATGCTGCTTGTTATGGCAGCGGTTGGCAGTGTCTCCCTTTCCCTTCCTGTTCCCTTGATTCTCCTCTCTGTTAGTCCCGCCTATACTTCCTGCCTGGCCACTGGCCAATCAGTGTTTTATTTATTGACCAATCAGAGCAATTTGACATATAGACCATCCCACAGCAGAGTAATACTCCATTGTGTAAATGTACTACATTTTCTTTATCCATTCTTCAACTGATGGGCATTTAGGATGTTTTCAGACCAGAAATTATAGAAACAACACCCTTCACAATATCCAAAGATAATATAAAATATCTTGGTGTAACTCTAACCGAGCAAGGAAAAGACCTATATGGCAAGAACTTCAAGTCTTTGAAGAAAGAAATTGAAGAAGATAGCAGAAGATGCAAAGATCTTCCATGCTCATGGATTAGTAGGATTAACATAGTAAAAATGACAATCTTACCAAAAGCAATCTACAGATTCAACACAATTCACATCACAATTCCAACACAATTCTTTACAGAACTTGAAAGAAAAATACTCAAATTCATATAGGAAAACAAAGACCCAGGATAACTAAAAATAGTCTTATACAATAAAAGAACTTCTGGTGGCATCACCATCTCTGATTTCAAGCTGTACTACAGAGCTATAGCAATAAAAACCACATAGTTTTAACCTAAAAACAGACAGGTTGATCAATGGAACTGAATCAAAGACAAGGTCATAAATCCACATATCTATGGACACCTTATTTTTAATAAAGAAGCCAGAAATATACCATGGAAAAAAGAAAGCATCTTCAACAAATGGTGCTGGTCTAACTAGATGTCCGTAAGTAGAAGAATGTAATAGATCCATATCTATCACCCTGTTTAAAACTCAAGTCCAAGTGGATCTAAGACCTCAACATAACACCAGATACACTGAATCTCATGAAAGAGAAAGTGGAAAATAGCCTGGAATGCATTGGCACGAAGATCAACAGTTAATAAATGGGACCTCATAAAGCTGTGGATCTTCTGCAAGGCCAAAGAAATCATCAAAAAGATAAAACAACAGCTCATAAAATGAGAAAAGGTCTTCACCATCTCCATATCTGACAAAGGGCTGATTTTCAAAACATGTAAAGAACTCAAGAAACTACACATAAAAAAATCTAATAATCCAATTTAAAAATGGGGTACAGATAGCTCTAAACAGAGAATTCTCAGCAGTGGAATCTCAAATGGCCAAGAAACACCTAAAGAAATGTTCAACATCCTTAGCCATTAGGGAAATATAAATCAAAATGACACTGAGATTCCATCTTACACCTGTCAGAAAGGCTAAGACCATAAACACAAGTAACAGCTCATGCTGGAGAGGATGTGGAACAAGGGGAGCACTTCTCCATTGCTGGTGGAAATGCAAACTTGTACAGCCACTTGGGGAATCAATATAGCAGTTTTTCAGGCTCAACCTACCTCAAGACCCAGCTATACTACTCCTGGGCATATACCCAAAGGACTCTCTACCATGCCACTAGGACACTTGCTCAACTATATTCATAGCAGTTTTATTGATAATAGCCAGAAACTAGAAACTCTTAGATTCTTTCTGCCACTTATTCCTCATGGATTGTGATGAGAGAATAAAATACTGCATCACAAAAGAGTTATTTTTATTGATTCTTTGTGAGTTTTATATCATATACCCCAATCCTCCTCACCTCCCCAATCCTCTTTATCTGCCCTCTGCCTTTGCAAACTCCTTCCAAAAGAAAGCAGAAAAATAAAAAAACAAAAAATAAAAATGCAAATGAAAGAAAATAAACAAACAAATAAAAATACCAGCATTGGAAGCTGCAGTGTTTCACGGTATGTCACCTAGTCTACCCTTTTGCCCAAACAGCTTTGCTTTCAAATGTTCATTGCAATGATTTGCTGGTCTGGTTCAAAGCCTTTGGCTCCTGCTGAACTATCAATATTGGATCCTCACTGGGACTTCTCTCTGATATCCTGTGGTTGTCCTGTATCACAGAGATCCTGCAGCTGTGGTTCTGCAGGGCTGATGCCTTCAATTGCTCCAGCAGTTCTTAGATGGGGTAGATGAGGTGGGCCAATTCAAAGCCTTGGATCTGGGCCTGAGTGGTACCTGAGTTGGTCAGTCCACCAATCCTATGCCCCTGCTACAAGGGTTAGCTCCACTGCTTTGCTCAGATGAGGGGTGTAGTCAGCTCATCCACTCTTACACATTTGGGGCCAGGTCTCCCACACTGCACAGGTGAGAGGTGAGGTAAGCTCTCCTGCACTCACACCCTTGGGGCAAGCTCATAATTGTCTATGCCAACAGGACCAGTTCTACTGTGCTGCCCAGGGGAGGAGCAGACCTGATCTCCCAAGTGCTGCAGCCAGTGAGGGGCAGTGCCAGCCAGCTCACTTTCCCCTAACAATTTGACTAACAATCTTGTGTTGACTCCTGTTCTAAAGAAAGGGTAACTCAGAACTGTACTAAGCTAAAAAGAAATTGCAGTTGAATCTCAAGTTACAATGTTCATTTTAATTATATGAAGATGAAGTTATAACATTACCATTAACAGCCACCTTTAGATATAGATTCAAATCTCTAAAGGAAGATTATAATATCCGAGACCTCAAATGACTTGTAGAGCTTTTCCCATAATTCTTCCAGTCAACAAACCAAATGAAGTCACTTGAGAAGATAAAATGGTAAGTGAATAAATAAATGCAATTAAAAAAAAAAACAAGTTTTTAAGGCTTGTTTAACTTAAGCACCTCGTATAAATTTCAAGCCAAAAGGAGCAAGGGAAATCTAAAATAACCACTCAGTAGGAAGTCCTATCTCAGGAAGTAATGTGTAGAACAATTGAAAAAGACACTAGATGATATCCTTTGTCCTGCCAGTGTGTACACATAGACACGCAGGTATTTACACACACACACACACACACACACACACACACACACACACACACACACACAATGGGAGAGGAGAGTGCCAGTCAAATCAGTTATCTCAACAATAATGTAAGAGAATGTCACAAATTTGGGAAAGGCAATATCTTACAAGATAGGGAAAGGACTACTCATAAAAGGAATTATTGGAAAATTGAAACTGAGCTTGCTCATGAAATTGCCACCATGTGAGAACTTGTTTGTTGGGTCTGGCAGGGAGCTCATCTACTCAAACACCTTTGACCCAAGAGCAGTCCTCCTCTGTCAAGAACGGATGTCTTCTTTGATTGGGTGCATACCTTTGGGAGGGACACATTTGGGATGGTGGAGGAGGAAGGGAATAACCACCTAGTCAGCCAGATCAGCAGAATCAACCCATTACTCAAAAGGAGGAAAGGTAAAATATAAAGAAATACCATGCAACATTCTGCAGAATATATAATATGTAAAATACTGGCAAGACTTTAAAATTATAGACATTTACACATACTGCTAAGAAATATACTTCTCTACTAATAACACCCAATAATAGTCTGCCATGACTAATTGTACTTAAGTTGAAATATACTTAATCACAGAGCAATCCATTAAAAATTATTACCAAAATAAATTTGTTAAAAATATGAACTAAGAGATATGTTTGTAAATGTCATAACAGCACTGAAGGTCATAAACAAAACCTACACACTTTTAAATATATAGAACTATATAAACAAGTTGTTTATAACAAGAATAACACAGATTACATAATTACATGATCTAATTTTACAAATGTCTGTTTATGTACAAAAGAGAACATAAAATAGAATATACTATGAGACACTGGTCAGTGGGTTTTCATTTTTTTGTAATCCTCTGTACTGGCTATTTATTGTGTTTTGCATATGTGCTGGAATGATGTACAAGTTTACAATTCAATTAATTTCTTTGTTTTTCTCCAAGTATTCTGTAGGATAGCATCTAACAAGAGAAACTCACTTCGTCTGGAGTTCAAGAAGTTAAATCGTTAAAATTAGAGAAGCTGGGGAGAAAAAGAAGTCAAGAGAAGATGTGATCTAAAGAGTCATTTTATGTCTAGCATTTCTGAGTCTACATGGCCAGTGTACTGTAAGTTAGAAAACAAGGAAATCAAGGGCCAGACACAAAAGGCACTGTAGACTGCTGTTAATTGTTGCTGAAACTTAGACTTGATGGGCTAGAGAGATTACTTGTAAATGCAAAGTCCTTGTTATGCACACTTAAGAACCTGAATTTGGATCCCAAGAGCCCATGAGAAATCAAGACATATCAGTGAATGTCTATAATCCCAACACTGGAGAAAAGCAGATCCTTGTAGCTTACTGGCCAAGTCTAGCCAAATCTGTGAAACCCAGGTTCAATGAGAGACCCTGACTCAAAACACAATGTGGAGAGTGAGAGGAAGACATACAACATAAATTTCTTATATCCACAGGCATGCACACACATTTGCATGGGAAGGCCCACACATGCAAAACTGTTCATATGCTGTATACACAAATTAGATTCAAAGTTATTAGACCATGAGAATTTTACACAGGAAAACTTAAGACTTGGGTTTCCAAAAGACAGTTGTTTCTTCTATGTGGTTGAATTGATTAAGATAAGACTTGAGTCATCCCAGTGAGAGTGAGACTCACCTGTGTGAGTGTTGCTATGATCCTGGAAAGCTGAACCACCTCTAAAATTAAAATGTGCCATAAACAATCAGCAATCTTTTCTTTGCATCTCTCTTTGATGTGGTAATTTGTTTGAATGAGAATGGCCCTCATAGGATCCTATGCTTCAACTTTTGATTACCAAGGTGGCGGAACTGCTTGGGAAGAATTAAGATGTGTGGGCCTTGTTGGAGGAAGTAGGTCACCAGGGATGGGCTTTGAGGTTTCAAAAGACTCAAGCCAGTTCTCCCTACCTCCTGTTTATGGTTTGAGATCTAAGCTTTCTGCTGTTTCTGCCTCTATGTCTTTGCCCCATCATCACTGACTCCAACACTCTGGAACTGTAAGCCCAATTCAACTCTTTCTTTTCTAAATCTCCCTGGACATAGTGTTTTATCACAGCAATAGAAAAATTATACAGTTGCAAAAATGATAATTTTGTGTATATATGTATACAACCATGATCCCATGTGTACACTGTGTGCAAAGGTACATATGTATGTGTGTGTATGTGTTTGTGGAAGCCTGATGTGGACCTCAGGTGTGTTCTTCAAGAGTTATCCATCTTGTTTATTAAGATAACATCTCCCACTTCTGTCTGAAATTCACCAGTTTGGCTATGCTGCCTGGTCATCTTTCTATTCCAATATAGGACTGGAAGGTTACTCAATGGGAGAAATTTTGAGCATCATGTAGAAGACTGGGTTTGACCCTCAGCAATGTAAAGAAATTGGTTAATAAATAAAAATAATAAATACTCCAACTCATATCATCATAAAGGTTTTAGGAAACCAAACATAACAGTACCTGAGTGACTGATTCTTAATTTTCTTTAAAGAGTAGTCTGTAATTTACTTTAAGAATTTAGGGAATTCCTAAGAGAGCCATTATGGAGTAGATGAGGTGAAATTTTTCAAAGATTCTGTACTTTATTTTTCTGTGTCATCCTGACAGTTTTAATGTAACCATCTTTAGCTCTTGGGCTTGGTTGGACTGATCCCATGTTGTCTGACCTTTGTCTCTTTTAAGAACAAAAGCTTCAGAAAGTTCTGAATTGCTTTTAGATCAGAAATTAAGATTTCACCATAGAATGCATTTGCATTTTTGCTTGAGCTGGAGCCTTTAAGGGAGTTTGGGTGAAGTCTTTAACAGAGAAGTAACTCCCTGTGAGTTCCCGGGGGTTAGCGTCTGACATTGAGAGGCTTGCCCCTACAAGATTTGTATTTACATGAAGAATTCTAAATCACTACAACAACAAAAACTAGTGCAATGTTCATAAAAGTTTTTAAATATTTAAATGTTTTAAGAAACATAATTATTTCATTGACATTTTCCTGGGTTGAACTATTGAGTCAGGATGCTTTAGCTAAAGCTGGGGGTTAATGCAGTGAGGTTAAAGTTCTGTTATGGCTTTCAGTTGTTTGTGCTTTCCTGTTGTTGCCAATCTTTCTACAGACAAATAGAATATTAGTCATAAGGGACTGAGGTCTGGAATATTTATTCAAATATATTCCCTTCTGACCTATAAAAATTGTGATTTTCCATAATGTATGAAAACTAAGGCCATCACTTTCCCTGAGAAGCAGACCTCTAGCAGGAAGGACCATGACTTCAGAGTCTAAGGCACTTGAGCATTAATCTCAGCGTTCAACTAGCTGTGTCCTCTACAACAAAGACTTGAAGCTAAACATCTGCCATATGGAGGTGACAAAAAGTTTCACAATGGCTAAATCAGCATGGACAGCATCAAGTCCAGTGAGGGAACACACGTGAGTTTCACCTTCATTAAGGCTTCGAGAACTTTGCAAAATGGTTTCCATGGGATACAATCTCCATCAGAGGCATGGAATGAAGATAGCCTACCATTGAAGGAATCATTTTGACATTCTGTCAAAATTCCTTTCTGTGTGAATGAATTATGTTAGATATGTTACAGTAATTCATTACTGCCAATGGACAAAATACAGGTCATGTTGTGTAAGCTTAATGGTATTTTGATCGGTGTATGGGAAATAAATATTATATAGTTTTGGTTTTATTTTATTTTTATTTATGTGTATTTACACACATGTGTTTGTATGTGTCCTTCTACATATGCCGCGTGTGTATGGATGCTCACAGAGACCAGAAGAGAACATCAGACCCTTGAGCTAGAGTTCAGGCAGTTGAAAGCCAACTGATGTGGGTTCTAATAAGTGAGCTTCAGTCTTTTTCAATAGCAGCAAATGCTCTTAACTGCTGAGCCAGCTCTCCAGCCCTTGGGGTTCCATAGTTTTAAAAGCTTTGATTCATTCACATGTCTGTATACACTTAATTGTATTAACTCTAATATCAGAACACATGTTAATGAAATACATTTTTCTGCTCCTTTTTAGAACAAAATATGGATTTTACCTTAAAGTTTTAGCATATATATTTATTCAAGTAATCATTTTTCATAAAGAAAGCATGTATGAATATAGTTCACGTTGCATGATTTCCACTATGCAATATTTGAAGACAATGTAATGAAATAGGACATTATTTTAATAATAGAAATAATGTGTTTGTATTTAAAATATAAGTAATGTAATGATAAGGGGGGAAATGGCATACAATAGAAATGAGAAGCATCAAAAGTACCAGACCATGGATCAGTAATGCAGAGAATGGAGAGGAGGTGAGCTACTTGCTCTTCAACCTCTCTGAAGAGCAGAATTCCACCTCAACCTTTGAATCTTGTGTTCTTTCCAGGGGCAGAGGTTTCGCTAAGTTCTATTCATAGCTTTAAAAGAGCCAGTGCCTAAGGGAACAGAATTCCCTCAGTTATGGCCCTTGGGGCCTAACTACTGCTGGTAGCAGCAGAGTTGCAGCTGCTCTCTCAAGCAGCCATGGCTTAAAAGGCAGCAACAATTAAATAAAAAGACAACAGACCTGCATTCCATCCCTGGACCCCACATTGTAGAAGGAGAGAACCAACCCCATCAAATTGTTCTGTGGTCATCAATGCATTCACATGGGCACACATCTGCATTCACACAGACACATGTGCACACACGTGTGAATACACACTCCCCACACGCAAAACAGCTGATGGTAAATACAGGCTTCATGGAAGAAGGGTGTAGGTCAGATATAAAATTAGACATATATAGATCAACATGACCCATAAATATGACTATTAACTAACTATTAAGAATTAAGCAGCTTATGAGAGCCAGGGGTGTAGGTCAGTGGGGGAATGTGTCCCTTACAAGCATGAAGCCCTGGGGGTTAATGCCCAGCAAAAGAAAAAGTGAATAATAACATAAACAAATAGATCTCACTATAAGAAACTAATATAACTGTTAAATCAAAGGAAAAATTTATTAGATGCAGACATTAGAATAAAATTTAAAGACATTTTAAAATAAATATTAAAAAAGTAATAGATGCCTGTGACTTACTCCAAGTAAACTGATAGGATGAGGATGGATATAACCTTACTACATAAATAAAACCTCTTATAGTGCAGAAGTTATTTGTATCTCAAAAATGACAATATTGAAATCAGTAACTTTAATATCTCCAGAAATTACAAATATTCAAGGAGTTCCAATTGAAATAAAGTTTTATTTTGATGAAACAGAAAAATAGTTAAAATGTGAAAGAACAAATAGAAAATATTATATACAAAAATGTTTTGTTTTGAGTACAATTAATTGGTTAGACAAGAAAATATTCAATAAGTCTGGGTAAGTTAGCTCTCAGGGTGAAGGGAATGTAGGATGAAAAATGACAGATTTCTGTAAGGATAACAGTGTTCTCTATCTTGATTTGAACTTGGTGAAATGCATGCAATTACTTTTCAAGCCATCGAATCATCCACTCACACTCTTTGTAGTTTATTTTGCAATTCTACATCATTTTTCTTCCAATGAACACTGTTGTAGTTTCTAAATTTCATTCTAGGAAACCTAATTACAGTGAGCTGTCTTGCATTGCATATTTCTTTCCTTCCTTTCTTTTTTTTAAATCATGAAAACCTAAATAAGCTAAATAAGAGTAGAAATTTGAAGCCATTTTTTAATTATCTCATTATGAGGCAATGGTGTTTTATTTGGCAGAATCTAACTTGAATACATTTTTACAGAATCTTCAGATTATATGAAGACATAAATGTCCATCTGATAATACTGCAATTACTTAGTATTAGCTGATCAAATTATTTGAGGGTAATGGATGTGAATCTTCCAGAGCAAATCCATCATTCTGTACTTCAGTAATTTAGATTACTTTGTTACTTCCACAGCTTAAATTAGCACAGTTGTACTTATATATTTTGTGTAACAGGCATTTTGTATATTTTTAATGTCTGTCACATTGCTGTCTGAAGCCTTTTTATGTGTTACTTACATATAAATAACTAAGAAGGCATTTGATGTTGATGGATTGTCTGGTCCTTAAGCAACTGAACATGGATTATTAGATTATATAAAAACTGATGTAATTCTAAATTCAAGATGGTTAAAATAATTGGGGAATTGAAAGTATCTAGTATAGGAATTTATATCTCAAAAATGTTTTCTTTTCCGCTTTATTCTTATTTTTAACTTAGAGATGATGTTTTTAAAAGTAAGCTAAAGTTTACTTGTAGAGACTTGTAGGTAACACTCTCTCCCTTCCTCTCTCTCTCTCTCTCTCTCTCTCTCTCTCTCTCTCTCTCTCTCTCTCTCTCGTGTGTGTGTGTGTGTGTGTGTGTGTGTGTGTGTGTGTGTGTGTGTGTGTGTGTGTGTGTGTAAAGGGCTCTGGTTTGGGTCATGACAAAAATAGACAAATATTGTTATCACCTTCCAGACTCCAATTTAAAGGTTATGCCGTGCTTATGCAGCCAAAGAAGAGGGTTTCTCTGCTTCATCAGTCTTAAAATTACTTTAACATGATACTTTGTAGTGTTCAGTAGAAATTTTATATATATAAAATACTTGGGGCAGAACAACAGCATTGCTGTGTAGCCCTTTTAATTTAACACAATCCCCCCCACACACACTAGATGCAGGATGTTAAGACTCTCAAGTATACAAAACATACAATGCCCAGGAAGCAAAGGAAACTCAGAAGAATGAGGAAGCTCAGGAAGTCTGAAGACTCACAGGCCTCTCTTCAAGGTTGTATAATTAGTAGCAATTGCTAAGAAGAGGAGACACTTGGTCTGGTTGAAGGGCCTAAAATTCATGCTGGGAGCTTGAAGGATGCAGTTTTGATGACTCACAGGCTGACAGCTGTGCTTTTCAGTGACACAGCTGCTTTTGAGTCATCAGTATTCCTGAAAGTGCCCACACTCAGCTCACTGGGTCTCCAAAGCACACGTGAGAGGAATTATTTCTCTGGTCTGTTTGAAGTGTCCTTTCTACGGTGGGTGCATGTTTGTTCATGTCTCTCTAAGAAGTCATGCAATAGGTGTTTAATTATATATTATAACTTTAAAAGTGTTTAAATGCCATTGCTAGTATGGACTATTATTCTAGCCCCTGTGTAGTCTCCATCTGTGGCATCACTCAGGTTCTCATAATTGATTCACAGACCCTAGGCCAAAACAAATGTCTTTTTTTAAATAGATAGATAGATCTAAACAATTAAGTATTTAAAACTTAACTGCTTAGGTGTCCACTAATGATTACATTAGTGAAAATCATACATAGGAATGAAAATCTTCCATATTCACTCTGGAGAAGATAAGTCACTTATTTATTAGATGTAAGGATCAGTCCATCATCTTCACCATCTCAAACTTCAGAATCAGGCTGTTTCTACTGTAGCCTATTCACACTCAATTTTACATTATCTTTACTCTTTACCACAACTTCAACAAGTGTACCTTGCCAAGATATTTTTTACTTGGATGGAAGAGAACATGTTCTAATGTTGACATTTTGAACTAACTTAAACAGGTCATTCACTCAATGTGCAAAATGTTTAATGCTGCTCCTCGTAATCTGAAAGTATCTCATGGTGCCTTGTGAATTACCATGGTAGTCTCAGGGCAGTTTGTCATGCCTAGCAATAAAAAGAAATCAACATGTTTCTCATTACCAAGCACAACTTAACAGATGCCTGATTTGATATAAGAAAACATGAAAGAGAAATTATTAGACTGAGAATACAAAATAGAATACAAGACATTGGCTTGGTGATTCCTTGAAGGGAGGCTGGAACATGAAGAGCAGAGCAACTGGAACACAGAAACAATGCTTCCATCCTGAGCACAGTATTCTCAAAACAATGTCACTTTTGTGTGAGACCTCACTGTATACTTTAGAAATTACAGCATGCGGCTTGGACCAAATGGAGTGGGTCTACATCCTCTATTCAGAATTCTAAAAGATGGAAAGCTCTGAGGAAATTTGTAAATTTGATACCAAAACTCTTTCAGTGGGGGAGCTTGTGATTCTCATGAAGATACTATAAAAGAGACCCATTTACCCTCACCTCTCAAACAATCAATCAGAAATAATATATGGTGGTGGTTTTTAAGATGTCCACCATAAGGCAATGAAAGCTACTGATCCTGGGAGACATGGTGCCAAAAAGCTGAGCCCAATGACTGCCTCTGCCTATTACCAAAATATCAGGATGGTGAAGGAAGACTTTTCTTCAGTTGAGGAACTAGGGACAGTGGTTTGCATCACTAGGTAGATGCTAAGAGTAGTTCTCCCAGGTTCTTCCTGATTCCTGTTGAGAATTTGATAGAAATATGGAAAAACAAACATACAAGTGTGTGCAAATCTGTAATTAGAGAACTAAGAAAGTGGAAGTCAGAGGTTCAGACATTCAAGGTCACTGTCAACTACAAAGTCAGTTCAAGGCCATTCAAAGCTTCTTGAGACCTTAACTCAAAAAACAAAAAGTCAAACCAAGCCATAACAAAAAAAAAAAAGAAGCAAAACAAATAAATAAACAAAACCATAGCAACAAAAAAGCATTTCCTCTCCTTTCTTTTCCTCAGGTAGCCTTCCCTTGCCCTTACAGCATAAGCTGCCCTTAAACTTGTTATATAATCAAGATCTTGAATGCCTACACTTCTATCTCTACCTCCAAGTTCTGGGATTACAAGTATGGTTCACCATGACTAGTTTATCCAGTGCTCAGGATTGATTTGAAAGTTTCACACATGAAGTGTGAGGTCATCACTCTTCCAAGTGAGCTACATTCCTAGCACCTAGACCTATTGTTAAAGTAAAGTATTCATGCACACACACATATATCACAAACACATACACACCATGCACACCACACACACACCACATACATGAATACACACCATACACACACATCATACACAACACACACACACACACACACACACACACACACACACACACCACACAAATACACACCATACCACACACATACATATATCAAACACATATGGTTTTATAAAGAGGAACAAACACTAAATAACTGATAACACTCTCAGCTTACATTCCTGAATACTAGCATCCTTAGTTTATAGTGATATGGCAGTATAGAATATTAATATTAAGAAAAAATAATTTTCTCAAGGCAATGCCAGTTTTTACTTTTTGGCAGAAAGTGATGCAGTGATACTGTTCAAATCTGCAAAGAGCTCAGAGTTCTCCATGACCATAGGTCCACATTATCCCAGTCCACTGTTGAAGACTACCACCATCTTTCCCGATCTACCATTCTTGAAATATACAATACAGTAAGCAGTGTCCATGCAACACCAGCACCCTGCCCAGGATCATCTCAAGGCAGGATGAAAATTATGTGTGCCAGTTCTCATTAGAACGCACAAGTCAATAAAATGTCTTTAAAATCCCTATGTTTACATTTTAGGGACCTTAGAGGAAGTTGATTGTTGGTTGTTCAGTTTTGATTTTGTTTATTTAAAACAGTCTAGCTATGTAGTCCTAGTTGCTCTGGCCTATAATTTTCTGTGTAGACTAGGCCTCCTTTGATCATAAGTTGATCATCTGTTTCTGCTCCCCCGCCCTGCAAGCACAGGAGTTACAGGTATGAACCATCATGTCTGGCCTCCAAAGTACAGCTTTTAAAAGCTCATTTTAACTTCGCTGTGACAAACACCCTAGAGGGACAGTATAAGGGAGGAGGGATGGATTTGGGCTCAGAGTTTAGAGGCTTGATGATTCCGTGCTATGGTAAGGCAGAATATCATGAGGAAGAATCTGAAGGAGGGTCTGGAGAGATGGCCCAGTGGTTAAGAGTGCCTACTACTCTTGCTAAGTGCAATGGCCTGTAACTCTGTGTCCAGAGCACCTGAGGACACTGGCCTCCAAGGGCATCCACACAGACACACACACACACACACACACACACACACACACACACACACACACACACACTTGAATGGAAATAATAAAGATAAATCTTTAAAAAGAGTGTGGAAGAACAAAAGCCCACTCTCTCATGGCAAGAAACAGAGGAGAAGACAGAGATAAGATACTCCTCACAGACACCACACAGGACCTATCTATGAGTGATTTCATGTCAGGTGACTTCCTGTGATACTACAGCATGGGCTCCAATGCCACAAATAGAAGTGGAACCTAAAAGTCAAGGAACCAGATTTCTCAACTTTACTTGTCTTTGATGTTGTGAATTCCAGTAACAGCACCATTCCTTGGGTCAAGTCTCTCTTGTGAGAAATAACTATATATTTTAAATCAAATGGTAAGACTTTTCTATTAAAATAAAACCCCATGTTATACATTAAGCTCTGTGCACTGTGTTTAAATGAAGTAGGCAATGAGGATGTCCTCTTTTGAAAGGATTGTGTCTGTAGATAACATGAAGCTATCCTCCTAACAGAAGGATATTCTGCCAGCATTAAAAGGAAAATCCATCAGGCTGACAGACTGTGAGCTGAATAATAGATGCAATTGTGAGCAGCATATTCCTTCTCAGAGTGTATACTTCTAAACTAGTTTAGAGAATACAGCATTAGCAGAAAAAAAAAACAATATGCAGTTGTGTTTGGCTGGTATTGCTGTCAGATTCAAGCAGGTAAATGCTTGAGTCAGGAATCCATTAAATTGCCTTTTTTTTTTTTTTAAACAAAGGCTTGTCACAAAAGTATTTCCATTAGATAACAATAGCTAAAAATACTTTAAATGCAGTGCAAGCATGTTTTCTTCTTATGTATACAATTTGTTCTGAGAAAGAAAGATAATTACGATGTATCAAATATCTACTAAGGGCTGGGAGCTGCATTTGATGGTAAACATATTCTGTCACTTGGTTCATGTAATGAACCTTTTAGGGAAGTATCTTATTGTCTCCAACTTACAGATAAGGAAAACAGGCCTCGTGTATTCAGGCTGCACTAGTATGCTTAGGAGTTCCATGTACCCAGGATGATGGTGCCTGCTTTGAGTCCTGCAGATAATGGCCGGGATTCGGTCTTTGCCTTTTACGGTTTACACGTATGAAGAAATCATTAGACAAGTTGTTAATAGTCTAAATGTGCATGTTGTTTTCCCTGTGGTTTCAATGACTGCACCACATTAGCATTAACAGGCTGGTGGGATGGCTAAGTGGTTAAAGGAGAACCTTGGTGACAAGGCTGATGACCTGAGTTCAACACTTAGGACCCACAGACTGGAGAAGAAACCTAATCCTGCAGGTTGTCCTGTGATCAGATTCACTAGGCTTCTCCCTCCATAAGGATACATAGGCAGTAAAGACTCCTTAGAGACATTCTCAGACCAGAAGAGCTGCCTAGAAGTTCCTCAGAGAAGTCAAGATGAATAGAAGAAGCAGAGAGCAGCTGAGCTACCTGCAAAGTTTCCAATCTCTCGAGCTGTTGTAGGTTATGTAATGTGTTCCAGGTTTCCAGAAACATGAGCTGTTACCCATGCTGGGGTGAGTGTTGGTGATACAGCTGTCTTTGAGTCATTTCTGTTCCTGTAAGTGCCCCCTCACCATAGCCCTGTAAGTAACTCCAATAAAGCTCATGAGTCCACTGAGATGGACTTTGGTGGTATCCATACTTTGGTCTGTTAGGTTCACTATTTGGCATGAGTCAACATTTGTTAATGTTTCCTCAGGATTAGTGTCATACAACAGTCTCTAGAGCAAAACCCCAGCTTAGAGTGGAGGTGGGCAAGAAGTCCACCCTAGCTGAGGAGTTGTTGGTGTTGATAGCTGCTGGGAAAGGCAAAGCCATCTCTTTTTTAAAAAACATGTGATACCTATTATGTCAACCACACTCAACAGTTGCTGAAAGAAGGGGAGTTCGTTTCTTTAATGGTGTGACACCATGTTAGCACATTTGGGCATGTCCCACACCTGAGAGCAGTTAGATATCGCAAACTTGACTTGGTGGGTTGGGGAAACACAATGTTGGATGGTAGGGAAGTAGGAGTAGATATAGGAGAAGCTTGGAGAAGAAGATGAATATGGTCAAAACACATTACACGAAATTCTCAAAGAATAAAATATTATTTTAAAAATGCAAGTGTAGGATGAATGGAGAAAAACCTCAAGTCAACATCTAGCATCCAAGCTCACAGCTGTATATATCTACATACACACACATAAATTCACACCCACCAAAACAAAAAAGCTGGAAAATAATATGAAATGAGCCACTGGTTAGTGTGCTGTATGTAATATGACTATACAGTACTCCATGCTAGTCAACTAATTCAGAAAAAGCTTCTATTAACAGGATGCATTTATTGACACTTTAATAATCTGCAAACAACAACAAAATAGAGAGACACCACACCTCTTGAGCACTCCCCAGAGAGAGATACAATTACATAAATGAAAAATGCTAATTCCAAGCAAGAATGCCAGCCAGTCAGCTACCCAGAGACTACAGTGTGGGCTGGAGGGATCATTAGTGAGCTGGGAAGAATATCCTATCAAAGGCACTCAGTTTCCTTCTTGGAAAAGCAATATTAATCCAAGCAAAACATGCTGAACAAAAGCACTTTGTTTTCAGCTGTGCCCCCTCAGAGAACTCAGCCCAGCACAAGAAAGAGCATACACACGGTGTTCCATTCCCAAGAACACAACAGCTCTCCAGCCAGCACAAGAAAACAGATGATCAAGAGTTGGGTTTGACACAAATGTAGATAATTATGACATTTTGTGTGGTCACAGAAGCAAAGTCCCAGGGTACTGCTTTCTCTAAGCTTCCCAATGAACATGTATCACTTCAAGGTGATAATTTCAAGTTTCTGAGTCTATCTATTTCTTTAATATTACTTTTTTTCTTTGCTTTCTACACAAGCAGAGAGAGCTATTGGATGGCAACATTGGAATGCTGATTTATTTTCATATTAAATGGATTGTTGATGAAAACAGAAAAATCAGAATACTACAGGTATTGACATTTCCTGAAGGAAAATTCTGCAAAGAAACAGCCAAATTTTTAATAAATTATAAGACTGCATCTTCAAAACTAGAACATTATTTACAATACACAGTGTAAGACAGAACCAACACCCCCTCCCCCAAAAGCTGATACCTCAGGGGAAAATGTTACTCCTTGTTGTGCTGATGAAGTTTGACAGTAACCAGGCTCAAGGCACCATGAATGCAAACACATGAGTCTTTAATTATTCAAATAAGTTTGTGTTTTGTAAGTATGTAAGTGGACATGGTGGTTAATACTGTTACCCATGGAAACCTCCCGAATGTGGAAATAAAAAAATCCTCAAACCACAGATTCTAAAGGAAATAATCATTTTCATTTTTTTCATACTTTTCAGGCTTTTCCATTTCTAAAATGGCCGTGTTGTACTTGAACTGATGCAATGGTAAAGGCAAGTGCATTTGGTGACCTCAGTGGGATCTCCTTAATGTCTGCCGGCTAGGGTGAAGGGCAGACTGAAGCATGTGCTCTACAGTTCATTAACATCATGATTTTCTTAGTTACCTTTGACTATCAACTTGACACAGCCTAAAGACACGGAGAAGACTCATTTGGCAGATTTACTAGAATGATTGACCTTTGACTGTGTCTGTGGGATTATCTTAAGTATTAGATGATATGTGGGGGCACAGACATCACTCTGGACATCACCATTTCCTGAGCAAGTGGACCTGAGCTGTATAAACCCTTTTCCTCTTGCTGGGTTGCCTTGACCAGCCTTGATATAAGGGTTTGTGCCTCGTCTTATTGCATCTTGCTATGCTGTATTTGTTTGATATCCCTGGGATGCCTGTGCTTTTCTGAAGAGAAAGGGAGGAGGAGTGGATCTGGAGGAGAGAGGGAGTGGTGGGGGCTTGCTGGGAGGAGTTGGGGGAGGGGAACGGCACTCAGGATGTAATGAATGAGAGAAGAATAAATTAAAAAAGAAAGAAAAAAGCTGGCTAGGTATTGGTGAAATTATTAAGGCCACTCCATGTAGTTAAAAGGGAGAGAAAGCCAGTAAGTAGCAGCCCTCTACAGTTTCTGCTTTGGCTTTCTGCTTTCAAGCTACTGCTGCCCCAGCTTCCCTCACTGATGGACTGTTTCCACCTATAAGCTGGAAAACAAAGCAAACTAAACCCTTCTTCTTTTAACTTGTTTTTGGTCAGAGTGTTTTAATACAGAAACGGAAAGGAAAGTGCAACACTTTATTTTTTTAATAACATACAGAAACAGGAGATACCAGAAGCCTAAGAGTGAATCACCCTGAAGTGGGTGTCAGATCTCCAGGAGCCAGAGTTACTCGCAGTTATAGGTTGCTGGATGTAGGTGCTGGGAATTGAATCTTGAAAAAGCAGCAAGTGTTCTTAACTGCTGAGCATCTTGACAATGTGCTTGGTAACACAGATCTATGGATTAATCAGAGCATCCTTTTAAGACCTAGACCTTCATTAATGATAAGATGTTTGAAAGACAAACCTCCCTCCATCTTACACCTATTGATGAGCTCTTCTGGCTTTTCCTACATCTCACAATTTGGTCTCTCATCTTCTGTTTTCCTGACTTCTGGTCTTCTGTGATATTTCAACACCTTTCTCTGTCTCTGTCTCTGTCTCTCTGTCTCTCTGTCTCTGTCTCTGTCTCTCTCTCTCTCTCTCTCTCTCTCTCTCTCTCTCTCTCTCTCTCTCTGTGTGTGTGTGTGTGTGTGTGTGTGTATGTGTGTGTGTGTGTGGTGTTGCTTGCACGTGACTATTCAGGTGCATGTGTCCATGTGCTCACATGGATGCCAGAGGAGAATGCCAAGTGTGTTCCTCCATCATACTCCACCTTATTTCCTTGGAGCATGGTCTCCCACAGAACCAGAAGTTCATTGTTTCTTTAGCTAAACTATCTGGAAAGTGAACCCAACTATCTTAGACTCTCCTATCTCTGTCCCCTACAGCACTGCAGTTATAAGCTCATGTATGGAAATTCCTTGCTTTTGTAAGTGAGTGCTGAGGAGCCTAACTCAACACACTTGTTCAGCAAGCCCTCTTACCCACTGATGCCTCTCCCCAGCCCCTGAACTTGTTTTATTACCTTCAGTGGATGAGGATTCTGAAATTGTCCACCTACTTAGTTATAGAACTTTGAGATTTGACACAAGAACCCAACTGTTTAGCATACATTTCCATGAGACTATCACACCAGAATTTTATATCTATATCAATTCTCCCTTCAACTTGTCTCTACACTACTGTCTCATCAGCTGTTTTCACTGTTCCCATTTCTACCACCTGCCCATCAACTCCTGAATCATCCTTGACTCATCTGTTGTGTTCCTCCTTCTCTACTGATCTGCTGCCATGTAATTTTTGGATGGAGCTTTGACAGGTATCTGTATAATCTTTCTACTAAATGCCACATTGCAACCCTACACTGTTCCAAGAGCCTCATGTAGGTGAACACAAGGGTAACACAGCACTCCAGTTCCACCTTGCAAGCAATCCTTCACAATCAAACCAGAGCCATGGTTGAAAAATAGTATATTTATGTGTACTTGAAAACCTTCATTGTCTCTTATAAACTCCAGAGAGACTTGAGGCGAGAACTCAGTGTTCTTAGAAAGTTGTCGTTAGCAGGTTAGGTGTGTCAGCAACAATAACAAAAGTGTCTGTCAGGTCTTAGAAAGTGTTGTCTCCTACTCTCAGTATCCATTTCACCCTTGCATCTGCTGGCCGCATCAAGCATAAACTATCCTCCAATCCCAGACCCTCCATGAAGCCTTTGACTAGTCACCTACCAGGGGTGACCATGCAGCATCCACCATTTCCTGTCATTAGATCTGTCATCTTCTTCTTCCATATGTGGTAGCTGCATCTTCTTGGCTTCTTGGATTCCCATTAGATAGTTACTGAGAACCAAAACAATGGAAAAGCAGCAAGAAAACAATCACATATAAGAATAATGGGGAAATTAATAGATATTTCTTAGAAGAAGTCAGGAGGGTCAGAAATAAAAACAATGCCTGCCAAGTGTTAAAAAGAAAAAAAGATCTACTTAGAAATATATACCTAGCAAAAATGTGCTTCCAAAGTAAAGGGAAGTTTTTAAGTCTACTGAAAATAAATGTTGGTAAAAAAGGAAACAATAGCAGATGACCTCTTGTGGAATATTAAGTAAAAAATAAAAATTAGGAGAAGTAAAAGATAGGTTCAAGGAAGATAGAGACAAGACTTGGGGTATGCAGACTGTGCTTATTCATTTACAATCATACTGATTGAAATTAGGAAAGCTTGAAGTTCAAGTTAAGTCTTTCCCTGATGTTCACACTCAGCTCTTCCTCTTAAGTTATGACTGCATGTGGATGCTCAAGGCCAGACAACAAGACAGAACTAGAACTGGTCCTGGAGCTTAGGTCTTCAGATTGAGGCTCTAGTATTCAGCTACTCATCTGCCTTGCCACATTCCTTTCCTTCTGGGAACCCCTTGCAACCTTGAGTCCTAGTCACTTATTAAGCCACACTGGCTATATGCTACTACAAGAAAATAAAAGCAATTTGTCCTAAAGCCATGTCCTGCATCAAACCCCAAAGTAATAAAAATTAAACACTTCTGTTTTAGACTTTGCCTTCCTAATTCATCCTCTCTTTGTATCATCATTTATGGAGGGTCAACTTTGTATCTTGTAAATGATTCTTTAAGGATCAGAACTGTTTGTCTTTAGATCGTCAAGCTACTCCACCATCCTTCTAAGAGTCTATGTGTGTGACCATGAAATAGCTGTTTGCATTTCTTCGGAAGGAGCCCTGACCTGGATTCAGGTAGTAATCTAAGGTGGGGAGACAGAAGTTTGCATATAGGCTAACAGAATGAGATAGAAGCCCGCTGAATGGAATGAGCTACTTCTTAGAGCTCATGACTGTATATATCTATGTCCTGACTCTACTTCCTTCCTTAAAGAAATGAGGTCCACCATAACATCTGAGAGCAGAAAGACAAGAAGCAGAGAAACAGAATCTTTGGTGAACCTTCCATTCATCCAAATGAAAAACTGCCTGATACACATAGTAGAAGGTCTGGACTCCTTCCACTCAAGATGAACAGAAAAAAATCACCCATTGATGCTGCTTCTATTGCCTTCTTTCTAATACTAATACTTTTTATCTTGGATTCCCACATATCTAGGGTGTCAAACTCAGCCTTTCCATTTGGTTTCTGTTCTTCTCACCTGTTATGTGTGAACACAGTTAATTACATTTTACTTAACACTTATGCTTTATAAAGATCAAAATGGTATCATCATTATGCTAAGAAATGGTTGGAAGCTAGGTTATGGCAGAACACAGAAACTCCACAGCATGGTAGACTTCAAAGCTATCTGCTGTTGGTTCAGATTTCTTCCTTCCTACCATGACATTAAAGCTGCTCCATGTGAACTCTCCTTATTTTAAATCCATACTTCCATAGCTTTATTCTAGTCCTTTTCTTGTACTTTAATGGTGTAACTCATTCATGTTTTAATAACTAAACACATCTAATAAGGAATCTTACCACCATCTCCATATTTTAGTTACATTTAATTTCTATGTTCACTTTGTAGTTACAACTGTGATTCCATTTATGGGGCCCATCATGGAAGACTTGGGAAATGGCTCAGTTGGTTATGTGTATGTCACATAAGCAAAAGGAAGATTTGTGTTCAGGTCCAGGGCAGCTATTAATTTATGTGGTCTAGGCTATATTACTCTCTCTCTCTCTCTCTCTCTCTCTCTCTCTCTCTCTCTCTCTCTCTCTCTCTCTCTCTCTCTCACACACACACACACACACACACACACACACACACACACCAAGAGAAAGAAAGGTAGCAAAAGAGAGAGTGAGTTACTGTGTCTGTGTACATTCACATATAAACTAATGTTATCTTCTACATTGGAGAGTCTTAAACCTTTGTTGATAGGTATCCAAAAATCTATCTAGATGTAACAAGGATTCCTATAAGGGCAGGTGGATACCTTAAGAAGACCCCTAGTCTCCACCCAGGACATGAACCAGAATACCTCCTGTCTTACTAGTTGTCTATAGAATTTCATCTAGAATTTAACTTTTAAGTACTTTGCACTTATTTGCCCAGTATTTGGACTGTTCTGTTTCTAAGTCTAAGAAATCTGCTCCTCCTATCTCCTGATAGTCACACTGATAGTACATTAAAAATACAATCCCTGGACCTTCTTGCTTATCAAGTAAATGGAAGCATGTGTATGAATAGATTGCCTGACTGAGCTGTAAACCCCAAAAGAGTTGGTACTAAGTCTACCTGATGGTCTCAAGTGGAGCAGAGTTTTGTCTAGCAGGTATTATCCCTAGCCCTCTGCTCATTGTCTTGAGGTGTTTGGTTTTTGTTTAAGGGTTACTGATCTTTTTCAGAGTTTTAAGTACTTCAACACAGCTACTTACTGAAAAAAATATTTGAAATTTAACTATAGTCACAAGAAGTCTCAATGGTTGTCTTGCCCCATACATTTATGAATAAAATGGATGGAAGTTCTGTCACAGTTTAGAGGATGAGACCAAGCCTGAGCTACTCTTTTGACTCTGAAGAGGAACCAAAAGAGACCAGAAGGCTAAACGTTTCAACTATTACTCTAACACTACATGGGCTCCCTCTTACTTTTTGTTCCTACCTCTTCCTTCAATGTCCTCCATCTCCTCAGCAGCTCTTCCTGCCTTGCTTTTCTTGCTGAAGCCAAACAGGCCATGTGTAAGCTGTTCAGCTACTCACCTATCCCTGGAACTTTCTCAACTACAGCTCATCCTCTGACAAACTCTTGTGCTTCTTTTCCCTTTAGTAGCATAATGCCTTTGAGGTTTCCTCCTCTTTGAGAAATCTAGGAAGCAGCTTGTATTCTCAGGCCTCTGTGAGTGTTCTCCATATTCCATTTCTAGCTTCATCATTACATAATGAGTATCTAGCTGAAACCCTGGTGATACTAGGTTTCCTCTTGAAAACAAGTGTGTTCTAACTGACAGGTGATACTAACTCAAAATCAGAATTGCCATGTGAATTCAAAGAAGAGAAAAGTCTGTTTTCCCCTGGTGATAGATGATAGAAGATGCTAGAATAATCCACAAAGGTCATGCATGATACTGACACCAGAGTGTAAAAGAATGTCCTTAAGGGGGCTGATAAAATGAATGGAATAAATGGAATGGCAATTTTTATTAATCAAAGTTATGGTTGATTTTAATTAGCAACTTTGCTGGGTTAAGGAACCTTTAATCCATTGATGAAGTACAGCTTGGGTATAATTATGATGTGTTTCCAGAGGTGATTAACTGAGGAGGAAAGACCCATCCTCATTGTGGGATTTATCATCCCATGGGCTGGGGGCCTAGATTGAATAAATAGTGTGGAAGGAAGCTAGCATAGTACCAGCATTCATCTCTTTTCTGCTTCCTGACCCATGGAGAAGAAAGTAATATGACTCTCTTGACTTAACACCATGATGGAATGTACCCTCAAACTGTGAATTGAAATCAATCCTTCCTTCTTCACATTTCTTCTATAGGGTATTTTGTCACAAAGTAAAAAAAAAAAAAGTGACTAATATATCAAGATATTACTGTTTCACTACTGCCTATTCATGTTTTCACTCATGGAAGATAAATACCACCACATACTTAAAACCCCATTGTGGAAGAATTCTACTTCTATTTTCTTGTGTGGATTAAGACGACAGGCTTCCCCAGCAGTCTAAGGCTAATAAACACAGACATTCTGTTTCCTGGGGGTTCAGCAGCCCAAGGCCCTGGTGAGGTTGATAAAGGTTAACATATCCTTGCAGCTTATTGGAATGGCCACTTGCTGCTGCCAGCAGTTCAGTGATGCTCCCTCCCAGCCACCACTTTCCTAATCATGTCATAAAAATATCAGGTCTTGAGCTCAGCTTCTCACCTTCAGAAGAATTTCTAGAAATAGCAGAATTACCATATGCATGATGGATGTAAGTGCTATCCCTCTATTGTTATCTACACGAATTTGAATGTAGCAAAAACCTTGAATTTCCTGGCTTTTAGCTGCAGCCTATTGTCATTAAAGAATCAATGTGTACTCTTCTTTCACATAAGCAGGAAGTGCTACATTTCACACTAGCTGTGATGTGCAGAAAGACAGCCTCCACAGAAGAAAGGAGAATGACACCTGAGCACTTAAGCAGAGCCATTTTTTGAAGTTAGATGTACAGTACCAACTCTACAATGACAGAACATACAAAGGAGAGAAGCATTTTATTATACCTCTCAAAAAGGTGCATCAGCAGATCAATACGCAGCCAGAGTGGACTCTGCTCTGCAGACACCACAGGACCAAGGTGTTCAACTAGCTTATGTCTGAGTCTTTCTCCAACTAATCTCCTCTGACAACAGCTTATTTACTGATTGACCAATTAGGAGTATGAAGACCATGGCTATTCTTCAACTACTTATGTCTTTACTATAACTGAATTGGTGACCAGCTTCCAACTCTTCACAATCTTATTTTTCTCACTCCCTTCCAGGTGTGATTTCCAAGAGCCCTCCATAGTAAACTTTCCACACACTGTTTCCACCTCTGAGTTTATTTCCAGGGAGCCTAGCCTTAGAAAACAGCCTTTTGTAAAAGATAACAATTCCAGGTCCAAACTAGGGCTCAGCTGGTGAAGTGTTTGCTGCAGAAACATGAGGATCTGGATTCACATCTCTATCCAACATTCATGTAAAGTAATTGGTTCAGCCCCACACATTTGTAACCACAAAAATCAGGGGTAGAGACAGGAAAGAGAATTCCGGGGGCTTTGTTCTCAGTCAGTCTAGCTGAATTGGTAGGATCTAGATTGAGTGAGAGACACTGTCTCAATAAAATAAGATGGAGAAGAAATAGAAGATACCAACATCAACCTCTGACTTTCATGCACACAAGTACGCACACAAGCATGCATTTATACCTGCATACATACATATCACAAAAGTGAACAAAATTTAATAATAACTTCATATACCTTACAAAAATCATTAGCAACTAATTCTTTGGAAACAGAAACAAGTACATGGATAATAACAGTATGTACATTGAAATTCACAATATAAAATTTTACATCTTGAGGGGCTGGAGAGATGGCTCAGCGGTTAAGAGCACTAGCTGCTCTTCCAGAGGTTCTGAGTTCAATTCCCAGCACCTACATGTTGGTTCACAGCCATCTGTAATGAGATTTGGCATACATGCAGACAGAATACTGTATACATAATAAAAAAAATCTTTTAAAAAAAAAATTTTACATCTTGAACTTAATTTTCTGGATCTTATATTGGACACTCTTGAAAACATGGTTATAGTTTTACAGTGTGAAATTTCAGATGAATGTGCATAATTTGAAAAGGTTGAAAAGAAAGCCTGTCAAAAGATTTAGACAATGAAAATGAAATGCACTAGAAACAGGGAGTCCTTTGAAAGAAAGGGCGAGGGACCATTTAACTTTTAATTGATCAAGTGACCAAAGTTGTAAGTTCAAGTCAAGGGGACAGGCAACAAGAAACTCATTACAGATCCTGGGCCTTGTAGCCTCCTATTATATTTCTAAACTTCCAACCTCCTGTTAGCATTTTTGGTAAAACATGGCCCATCATATCAGTCTTAGGCTTCAGTCTTTGCAGCTCTCTGTCAGTCTTTCTTTTTCCTTTTTTTTTTTTCTTTTTCCGGAGCTGAGGACTGAATCCAGGGCCTTGCACTTGCTAGGCAAGTGCTCTACCACTGAGCTAAACCTCCAACCCCGTCTTTCTTATGAATGAATTGCAGACAGCCAATGGCTTGGCCCTGTCTGCATTTAAGGTCCTACTGCCTCCCAGACTTCACTATGCAGCTTCCCTCTCTGTGTTCACCAGCATGCCACATTGGATTTGGAGGCATCCTCTAGCTGTGTTAACTGAACACAGATAGGTCCTTGCAACCACCTTCCTATTCCATAATACAGCTATGCCATGATAGTTCAACACAAGATCTTACTTTATCATTCTGAATTCTCATATTATTTACCTCTAAGCCTGTTTTATAACACATTTTCTACTACTTACTGCCTTAGTGCTTTTATAGATGTATATATTTTATGTATACATTTTATAGATGTATACAGTAGACATATAGCATATGGGAATGTATATGTCTGTTCAGATATGAATTATACAATATGAATTAATTAAATAAAGTTAGACTATAAAAACATGATAAGACTTGATTAACTTTATTTCTTCAGATTTTGTTTGCATTGAAACTCTAAAGGAAGAAAACACAGGCCAAAAATTGCAAGATTGTTATTACCTATAAAGAGAGGAAAGAGCCAACATTTCTGGGGCTCTAGACACATTTATTTTGTTATTATTTATGGGATTAATAAAACTTCCTGACTCATTATAATTCATGAACTTTACATAGGCTGACTGTGGCCATGTCAGAGGATCAGCAGGTGGCAACTCCCTGATGGGTGAATCTCAGATAGGCAAGGCATCCAAGACCATAGACCCTGGAATGTCTTTTGCTTCTGCTTCGCCTTTACATGTTTGCTGCTGCCATCTTTCTCTGGTATTTAGCACAGTGTGAATGGGTGTGGGGAGATCCCCATTGCCTGTAATGTAGTGTGTCTATCTCACAGAAGCATCCTATCCTACTGGGCATTTTTACCTGTGGATTATTATGAAGATGATTTATCCCTAAACTGTACTGAATAGCTGATAATAATGTTAGTTTAAATCGAGTTTTGATGCTAAAAAAATAAAACAAGGAAGTGTCACACAGCTAGAACACATGAGTTTCTATTGAGGAGCCATAAAGACTGTGGGTTAGTCTAATGATTAAGAAAAACAACTGAGTCCCAGTAGCCCAGCTAGTTTAAATCCTTTTAATCTTAATTTTGAGAGATGTGTTCACATGTTCAGGATATATCATGGCTGAAACAAACCTTTGAAAATAACAAAGTTAGACTAAGATGTTTTTGTTAAATAGCTTTGAGGTGAAAAAAACCAAGAAAACAATCTCAAGTTTTAGAAAGACACATAGTTGAATGGAGAACTTGTTAAGATCAGGGAACAAGAACAAAGCAGCCCAATTATTACGAGCTGATATACTTTTCTTCCTAGGATTGGTTGATGATGAAAAGTGATGATTAATTCCTTATACCCATTTCTACTCTCAATCTACACCCCCCCCCCACCAAGTTCCTTTTGGTAAGAGTGTTTATCCCAACAGCATAAAGGAAACTAGAGCACTGGAGCACCAAGCTGTGTGGGTAACACAGGAGTTTCAGCCTCACATACTGGGTCTGTAATATTATGTCAACCATTTAGTCTCAGTCACTGAGAACTCGTGTTCTGGCCAGCTGGGCAATTTTTTTCTCACTCAGTCCTTCAAATTCAGATGAACCTATAGGGGAAGGACCCCTTAGAGTTACTTCAGGTCATCCTGAGATTGCAAATGCTCTTGAGATACCAGATGTTCACCTCTATGTTTCAGAATTTACTTTCATTTCCTCAGCAAGTTCTACTCTTTACTGTCAAGCTTCTGGCCTTAGTTATCCCTCACATAGAAACTGAAGCTAACAAAACAAACAAAGGAGTTAAAGACAAATGCTGCTATGGTTTAACACATAGATAGCCATGCTTCATTTAATAGTCATTTACCATGAGTATGGCATTGACCATGTGTCTTCAAAGCTGTGGTTTTGCAGTGACTTCTTAGCTTTGTTGTTTTTTTTTTTTGTTTTGTTTTGTTTTGGTTTTTCGAGACAGGGTTTCTCTGTGTAGCTTTGCGCCTTTCCTGGGACTCACTTGGTAGCCCAGGCTGGCCTTGAACTCACAGAGATCCGCCTGGCTCTGCCTCCCGAGTGCTGGGATTAAAGGCGTGCACCACCACCGCCCGGCACTTTGTTGTTTTTATGTGGTTGCAACTGCCTCTATTTCTTTGACACCATAGCTAGTCAAAGGTGTATTTTGAATGTGTATAAATGATGCTTTGTTTTGAGGAGTTAAGTAATATTTAATGTTTATAAGAACACATTCCTTTTGTTAATTTACCTCATGCCTATCTTCTTTTGATTCAACTGTTCTGCTAATCCTATTGGAAGGAAATGCTTACTGTTGAAGTAAGATGACTACCCTCTGTATTGCCAACCTCCCAGGTATTGTAGGTCAGATTTCCAAACACTGCAGAAGAGTGATATCACATTTTTCTAAGTATCATTTCCCTTTGCTTTAATCTTGCATTTTTCTCTTTATCATGACTCTTAAGAATTCAGAATCTAATATTGCTAACATTAGCAGAAGGAGCTCCCAATGAATGATTGGCCTGGGATCATAATTGAATGTTACTAATGACCCTGTAGCTGGGAAAACAGTGACATTATTGCTTACCAGTCAGGCATGTCCTATTCCACCACCTTCACGATATTAGAGATCAGCAGAAAAGTGAGACAAGCTGTTAGAGGATTTGCTTCATTGAAGGCCATGGAGCTAAGAGAAATTCAAGAAGGGACTCTGTGAGACTAGGAGAAAATTTTAATGATTTGGATTGGAGACCAAATGTAGAAGCATATTCCTCTTGGCATCAGACTGAGCACTACCAGAACAAAAGGTTTACATGCTGAAAGAACAGGCTTGGCTCTATTACAGGCTTCAATTTGCTGCTGGCTCTGTATGGTTAAAAACAATGCAAAATGTCTTATATTTGCATGATGTGAGAGGAAATGGCAAGACTGTAAGGGCTTATGGGAAGGCAGCTGAAGGAGTTTGGGAAATGACAGTAGATACATTGATTGTCAGAAAATGTAATCACCAAAGAACATTTTTAATAAGAATGAAAGCTGTGTGCGTAACAAGAAAATTGCCCAGCCACACATTCCTCATGATCATTCTTGGCATCACTTGAGACATGACTGTTTTCAAAAGAGCAGATATGGAGACATTGTGACTTGCTAACTGTGGGTGGGTCTTGAATACTCAAGGATATTTGGTTTAGAGAAATACAGAGCTTCAGTGGCCTGATTATCGTGTGACTCTTTGCAACTGGCAGCCAGAGGAAGATCAGAGGGACACAAGGAAGAATGTAATAAATGAAAATGGAGGAAGAGAATGTTCATAGAAAATTCCTATGGCAGCACATGGTCACTGAATTTTACAACACTACATTCTTTGAGGCCAGGTGTAATGGCTTATTCATCTCTTTATGTCCAGCTCCTAACCAGCTGGTAATTTACAAAATCCTCAGCAAATGTTTGATGACTTGAATCCATTGAAATAGGTAGTCGTGTTGATAAAGTAGCCCTCTTATGCCAATAGAACTTCCTGCATACAAACGATGGCATCAAAGCTTGAAAAATTAACAGAGACAGAACCGAAAGGAACTGGAAGGAACTTGAGCATCATCTTTATGGATCAAAACTCATAACATAGCTGGGCAGTGGTGGTGCACACCTTTAATCCCAGCACTCAGGAGGCAGATCCAGGTGGATCTCTGTAAGTTCGAGGACAGCCTGGTCTACAGAGCAAGATCCAGGACAGGCACCAAAACTACATAAAGAAACCCTGTCTCAAAAAACAAACAAACAAAAAAACCTCATAACATTTCCATTATAAAAAAGATACTTCAAACTAGGTCTTCAGTTCTATGTGAGAGCTATAGAGAGGAGAGCTCATTGTTGATGATCCTAGGGAATCTCATATTCCTTGCTGCCCCTTCCAAATGGTCATAATACATGTTAAAATTTCTGATAAAATGTCAATTAGGCAATGGGCCTGTTTGCAGTAGCCATTCCCCAAACAGACTTCTCACACTTTTTATATCATTTTAACTAGTTTCTCTCTCTCTTTTTAAGGGTGTGAAGATAACAGCAGCAAATGAACACCATCTATCATGCTAAGAGAGATCCCATCACTGGCTCGGACATGATCGAGTAGAGTCATTACATTCTGGAACGAAATAATTCAACTTACTAGACATTGTTCAGAAAGTATAAACCAGTGTTTTCTAAATTTGGAATACTCAGAGGTGCATTTTTTATAGGTGTAATTTGCTATCTATTCAAGCTTCCTATAATGACAGGATCTCTAACTGAAAACATATGTATTTTTAGCATGTACTACTTATCGGAACTAAAATGGGCAGACATGTATTATTATTTCTTAACTTGTGCAAATATGTGTCATTGAATTTTTCATTAACTTTATATTTGAGATTATGAAGTGGCTTTATTTTTGGCTTATGAATTTATTTTGCTATAGCATATAGGCTGCTTGCTCTCCATATAGTTCAAATGGGTTAAGATTTAGGCAAAGTTAAAAATAATAGTCATTTAGAGAGGTGGCTGGAAGTGAATTGATTCCTAAGTAAGCAATTGGATTGTAGAAACTAAACATTAAAAATACTTAGTGCTTCAGAATGTCAAGTTATGAATATAGGGTCAGACAAGGGGCAGGGCTGGTATTAGTGCTATTGATTCCAAAGAGGCCTAGACAGACAGATAGATATAGAGACAGAGACAGACAGACAGACAGAGAGCAGTAATGAAATATTTAACTCAATGTCAACAAAATAATGGTCATTTGTACTGATTTGTGTTGATTTAAAGTAAAACAATACTGTAAGAGATTAGGCAGTCTAGACGAACAATATATTAAGACTCTGGCACTTGAATAATGTATATATATACATGTATTTCATAGGAAATATATCATTGTCTTATCTACCCAGACTTTCCACATTAGAAAGAAAAAAGTACAACTCAATTTACCTCCAGAATAACAACATACTTTTTAATAATGTATTTACTATATTCAATACAATTAATTAACTACTATTTAATAATGAATTTCACTGAATGTTCATCACATGAGGAGCTGCAAAAGTGGAAGTTGAAGAACAAACAAGGTAAACATGTAAAGGACGGATGATTGGGTTGATGGTACTTTTTAAATTGATCATTAGGTTATTAACTACAGCATGTTATATTAAAAATATATCAGACTCAGTTACAGACTCAGTAACTAGCACATTAAACACTAAATATATTATTGTCCACAGGAAAAAAAACCAAACAAGTGTTATAAAAAAATGCAAGCATTAATGACTAAGAAACCCAAGACAGGGAAGTGGCATAACAGATCAACCAGAAAACCTCAAAAACAGCGGAGATTGGATTTGAGCCTGCAGGTTTATAACATAAGGATTCTAGAAGGCTTCAGAACTACCAATTAAGACCAAGTCATTAGAGACGTGACTACATAAAGATGATGAGAGAACAGGATGGGGGAAATGGCAGAAGACCATTGTTAGTTTGATGACACAAGAAAGTTCCTGGTTGGAAATAAAGACAGTATTTATATATTAGGAGACGATATGGAGAGGAACTAAAGTCAAAGCCAGGGAAAATCTCCCAAGATACTCAACTTAGCAATTGAACATTTTTTTAAATCAGGGTGTGAAGTTCATTTTCAATTTTCAAAGTCTGTGTGTATGCCAGAAAAGAGTGGTATAAATTACTAGACACTAAGTAGATTTGAAAAGTCATTCTGAAAAACATTGGTTGAGGTGATTGAGAACCCTGGGGAAAGGGAACTTCAGATAGCATTCAAGCTTATTAGGTACAGCAAGTACAAGATGCTTTTGACATTCTACAGGACTTGCCAATTATTTAAATTATTAAAAAAGCAAGTTCACTGATGGTAAGATCAGTATAAGGAAATCAACTTTATTTCTGCCCATATGATCATAAGAAACTTTATGACTTATAGTAGCAGTAACAATAAATATTAGTGCACCAAAACATAAATCTAAATGCTACTATTGAAAGCATATAAATGTTGTTAAATTGATATTTTATGGTGACAACAATAAGTACTTATGAATATTTCAAGCAAGTACAGTTATGCAAAACTTTTATAAACAAAATCATAAATCTTTATAATTAATATTAAATTAAAGCCAACATAAAACATTCTTATTAGATGTCATAACAATGTTAATTCTTTGGAAAATCATGAATCACATTTGTTAATCTGAAATAGAATAGAACAAACTATTTTTAATTTACAAAGATAGTTATGAAAATTATATGTAAGCATGAGTAAGGGAAACTTTCTTAATTTTGTCTAAAATATCAAGTATGCAGCATTCAAAATAGCATGCTTCAGGAAAAAGGATAGAAATGATCAGATCTAATGACCTTCAAGAATGTTATAGATGGTGAACAGGATGCTTCATAATAAAGCCTAGCAATATGAAAAATATATCTAAGATCTTTATTCATACAATATACAAAAACATAAAAGCAAAAATTTAGGAAAGAAGCAGGAAATTAACCTTGGATTTGGTATGAATTTCATAAACCAAATAAGCAAAATGTTCTTAAAATAAGCCTTTGTTATTGGATAGGAGGCATGGCTGGGGATGACTCAGTCAGTAAAGCATTTATTCTCCCAAGTATGAGGACTTCCATTCAAGCCTCAGAACTCCTCCAAAACAGCCAGGAATGGTGGCATGTGTTTATAATAACAGTGCTGGGAAGGTGGAGACAGGCAGATGCTTGTGGCCCATGGACAACCACTCTAACTGATGATCACCAGGCAAATGAGAGACCTTGCCTCAAAGAGGTGGATGGTGCTCCTTTGAGGATGATATCCCAAGTTGTCCTCTGGTATCCACATGAATGCACACACATGTACATTCACAAAGAAGCACATGTGTACCTACACACAAAGGTGTGCACACATGCATATATGTCAACAAAGGCATTGATAGGTTTAGGTTCATGCAACCTAAACTTTATGTTCAATTTTGAAGTTATATAAAGAATCTATAAAATCTAAAACTCAGTAAGGAAGAGACAATAAGCCCAACCAATCAAAAGACATGGCATTTCATAGAGGACATGTGAGTGACTGATAGATGAATGTGAATCCTTTCAACATAAAGTCATTCAAGGCATTAAACTAAAATAAGATAGCAGTTCATACTTAGTGTATTAGCAGAAGCTGAAAAATGTAAGAATGTTAGGGTTGTAGAATAGGAGAGCAGAAAACACGTGGAACCTACCCATGGGTTATAGTTTGATGTAGCTCCTTAGACAAACATGAGACTCCTTACCTAGCACTTCATGGGAACCGGTCCTGACCTACAATTCTTGATACTCAGTGGGTTCCTTACAAAGCCCGTTTCATGTCTGTAAGGAGAATGTTTTCAGTAACATTCTTTTTTTTTTTTTTTTTTTTTTCTTTTTTTTTTTCTTTCTTTTTTTAAATTATCTTAATCTACATTCAGATCAATTCTGAACTAAAACTATCATCTCAGTTTATCTGTTGAGGTCAACCAGGAAACCCTAGAATATACTTTGATTTTTGCAAAAAACAAAATAGGGGGAGGGGTTTCTTCAGCATTTCAGTCCACGAGTAACAGTATCCTAACAGGCAAAGTGTTTTCTCACTGTCAACATAGAATGAACTGCTGCTGGAGGTCAACTTGGGCTTTAATTTGCATTAGTACTTACATGCATAGTAGTCCAAGTTGTTGATCTCATGACTTTAAAAAGTAACTCTAAAAAAGTAAAATGGTCCTTCTTGGAAGACTAAAGAAAGACATCCAGCCACAGTTGTAGAGAGTCTCATCAAAACAATATACCCTTTTATGGATTACGCCTCAATTAAAAAAAATAGCCCCAAATAAGAAGCAGCTCTGAAAAAGAAAATATAACTTAAGATATTTGAAAAAAACAAGGTGAATACAGGTTCAAAAATAATTAAGATACATTTTCTTAAGACTACCTAGAATTAGGCTTTAAAGAATTCTACCATTTCAAGTTTACCACTAGCTACTAGATACCCATTTACAAACAAGATGTTCACTTTTTTTGTTCCTTTATCGAAAGAAAAATCTACCTTCAGACTATGAGGGTGGTGATGGGGAGGGACTAGAAAACAAAATTCAAACAATCCCATGCAAATATCACATTTTTCAAATGGAAGAGCTCCAAACTGCACTAGAAGTTCCAATCACTAAGACACTTTCCATTGAAATGATTTAAGTACAACTACATGGCACCAAGGTTTAGGCCTAACATAGGCCTGACAACCAAGTCCCTGTTCTCTGGAAGAAAAGCCTCAAAAGTCCCCCTCAATTCCACATAACAATACTTCAAAGATCAATTAGGTTTTCCTTTCCTTAATATTTTTGTTTTCGACTTCTAATCTTAAAGACTAGATTAAAACTTAGCTCATTTCCCAGAAGGCATTGCTTCCCTTTGCTCCATGAAAGAGTCCACCAAGACCTCTTCCTCAAAACCATCTAGCCCCCAGCCTCCAGCCTGTGCTTGTGATGCATCTTTCTCAACATCAGCTTGATCTGCACTGACAATGATTGTCGAAGCCTAGAATTCAACATTTACAAATTGTCATTCACACACACAAAACACACTATTATCACACAACTTGTGTCTTGAGAGAATCTTCTGCTTTTTAAATCTTTGGCCTCCCAGTCAATCCCAAGTTCAACCAACTTTAACTAAAACTTCACTCAGAATTTCACCAAGCTTTTCACCCACACATTAATGCTTGTCGTATCTTTCATCAACTGTCAAAATCTGAAGCCTGCTCAGAGATCTCCAGGTATAGGTGAGTTGAGACTATTGATATTGATGGATATTAATGACCAGTGATTGTTAATTCCTGTTATTTTTTGTGGTTGTGTTGTGTTGTCCTTCTGTGGTGTATGTTGGTGTGGGATTATCTATTGCTTGATTTTTCATGGATGTGTTGAGCTTCTTTGGGTTGAATTTTCCCTTCTAGTGCTTTCTGTAGGGCTGGGTTTGTAGAGAGGTATTGATTAAATTTGGTTTTATCCTGGAATATTTTGTTTATTCCACCTATGGTGATTAAGAGTTTTGCTGGGTATAATAGTCTGGGTTGGCATCCATGGTCTCTTAGTGTCTGCATGAGATTTGTCCATGATCTTCTAGCTTTCATAGTCTCTATTGAGTAGTCTGGTGTTATTCTGATGGGTTTACCTTTATATGTTACTTGGTCTTTTTCCTTTGCGGCTCTTAATATTTTTTCTTT
The DNA here is from genome assembly GCF_049852395.1 of Peromyscus maniculatus bairdii. Taxonomy (NCBI): domain Eukaryota; kingdom Metazoa; phylum Chordata; class Mammalia; order Rodentia; family Cricetidae; genus Peromyscus; species Peromyscus maniculatus. Next base: position 94,134,071 of record NC_134856.1, on the reverse strand, counting down.
GTTCTGTGTGTTTAGTGTTTTGATTATTATGTGGCGAGGGGACGTTTTTTTTGGATCCAGCCTATTCGGTGTTCTATAAGCTTCTTGTATCTTCATAGGTATTTCTTTCTTTAGGTTAGGAAAGTTTTCTTCTATGATTGTGTTGAATATATTTTCTGTGCCTTTGAGTTGGCATTCTTCTTCTTCTTCTATCCCTATTATTCTTAGGTTTGGTCTTTTCATGGTGTCCCAAATTTCCTGGACGTTTTGTGTTATGACTTTTTTGTCTTTAGTATTTTCTTTGACTGACGAATCTATTTTCTCTATCATGTCTTCAGTGTCAGAGATTCTCTGTTCCATCTCTTGCAATCGGTTGGTTATGCTTGTTTCTGTAGTTCCTGTTCGTTTAGTCAGGATTTCTATTTCCAGCATTCCCTCAGCATGTGTTTTCTTTATTGTCTCAAATTCATTTTTCAGGTCTTGGAATGTTTCTTTCATCTGTTTAATTGCTTTTTCTTGGCTTGATTTGATTTCTTCCCATTTTTTGTTCGTTTTTTCTTCCATTTCTTTAAAGGAGTTTTTTATTTCCTCTTTAAGAGAGTTTTTCATTTCCTCTTTAAGGGAAGTTTTTATTTCCTCTTTAAGAGAGTTTTTCATTTCCTCTTTAAGGAAAGTTTTTATTTCCTCTTTAAGGCAGTTTTTCATTTCCTCTTTAAGGAAAGTTTTTATTTCCTCATTGAGGGAATGTTTTATTTCTTCTTTAAGGGCCTCTATCATCTTCTTAAAGTCATTTTTAGGGTTGATTTCTTCTGTTTCTCCTGTCATGGTATGTTTAGGTCTTGCAGGTGTAGAATCACTAGGTTCTGATGTTGCCATATAGGTCTTTATGTTGTTGCCTGTATTTTTGCACTGGCGTCTACTCATCTTTTCCTCTGTGCGGTGCAGGTGGTGTCTGTGTCTGAGAGTGCCTCTCTTGTTCTAATTTTTAGTCTTGGTTTAGTAGGGGTTCTTGGTTAAATTGGTGCTATTGGGCTGTTTCTTCAGGGACAGCTGATTTCAGTCGGTGAAGTATATACTTATGATTCTGGTGATCTGGTTTAGTGGCTGGGTAGCGCCTTCTTCTGTGTTCCCAGATCACGTTTTGTTCATTTGTCAACTCCTCAGCTGATCTTGTTTCTTCAGACTTCAAACTGTAGGCATCTGAATCCTCTCCCAGATGGGTTTCAGCTGAGCAGGGTAGTCTGACCAACACCTCCAAGTTGTTGGGTTTCACAGGATCAGCAGTTGGGCCCTGGGTTGTCCCCAGACGGAGTGTCCAGACTCGCCCTGGTTCTGACCCACGGAGATAGCCTCTTCCCCAGATGTTGGGGCTAGGGGCGTCCCCATTCCAAGCTGCGTCCGCCCCTCTCTGTCCCCGGGCCTGTCCACCCCTGTGGCCTGCCGCCACAGGCCCACCTGCCTCTGCCCGTCTCCACCGCTGGGCCTGTATGTCCCTGTCAGCTGCCGCTGGCTCCGTCCACCTCTGTGGGCCACCAACGGGCCTGTATATCTCTGCCGGCTGCCGCTGCGGGCCTACCCACCTCTGCTTGTCACTGCTGCTGGGCCCATCCACCTCTGCGGGCCGCCACCGGGCCTGTATGTCTCCACAGGTTGCTGCTGGGCCTGTATGTCCCTGTCGGCCGCTGCCACTGGGCCGTCCACCTCCGAAGGTCGCCGACCTGCGTCCGCCCGTCTCCCCCGTGCGCGGCCCGTCTATTTCTGTGGGCCGCCGCCGCCGGGCCTGAATGTCTCTGTCAGCCGCTGGCGCCGGGCTGTTGACCTCCGTCTACTTATCTCTGCCATAGGGCCTGTCCACCTCTGTGGGCCGCCACTGGGCCTGAATGTCTCCGCCAGCTGCCACCGGGTCTAAATGTCCCTGTCGGCTGTTGCCGCCGGGCCCATCCACCTCCGCCGGCCGCTGCCACAGGCCTACCTGCGTCTGCTTGTCTCCGCCATCTACTCAGTAACATTCTTAATGATAAAACATGTGTAGCAACTACTATTTGTTACTGGGAAAATTCATAGAACATAACAGAATATAAAATAGAATGCAGAATGTGTGTAAATTAAAATACAGCAGTCCCCAACAATGACAGGAAAGAGTTGTAGCACAGCAGACAAACAAAACATCACAAAATTAATATTGAACAGAATTATGAAATTTGTCAGAAAAGAATGTATACACTTACATTTGTCAAAACAAGAAAATAAGAAAAGTAAACAATGTCTTACTGAAGGATAAAGCCATGGGAGAAAACAATGAAGAAACTGGAGGAGTGAGAGGCAGACAATAACTAATGGTTACCATTAGCTAACAAGAGAAACTAGGGCAGAACCTCACAGAGGGTCCCAAGAAGATGCTAATGCTGTTTCTTAAGCTCATTGGTGACTTTTGATATATATTGTTTGAATATGTTTGACTTAATTTTAGTAAAAAGAAGAAGAAAACCCCAGAATCATAGATTAGAATTTTGTTTTTTTTAATACTTTTCTATTAAGAGATTTTCTATTCATTTTACATATCAACCTCAGATTCCCCTTTCCTCCATCCTCTCCTGCCCCAGCCTTCCCCCACAACCCTCCTCCATCCCCACCTCCTCCATGGAAAGGTCTCCCATGAGGAGTCAGCAGAGCCTGGTGCATTCAGTTGAGGCAGGTCCTGAATTTTGATGTGAAGTGCTTCTGAGTGCGACAATGGAATGATGGTTTACATTTTTATATTGATTTTGGACTAACAATAGGATAGTTAATGCACTTCATATTATTCATGTAAGTGGTTGGAAATATCAGGACAATTTTTACAGATTTAGCAAGCATGACAAAGTGGATGGGACACCATGCAGCCAGCTAAGCCTGCAGCTCTGCATCATGTCACTTTCCTTCTGTCTACAGCAATTCTGATAGGCCTGGCTGACTGAGACGGGCAGGCACATCTCTCTGCACTTCTAACTTGATTACATAATGGTAATATTCTTTTTTCCTCATATTTTGCTTGATTGTTGACTTGCATATTATATCTTCTCTAGACAACAGATTTTTGTGTATGCATGTGTGTGTTCACGGGTATGTACATTAGTGTGAAGGCTACAGACAACCTCAGCTATCATTCCTAGGGCCTCACCAAGTGAGCCTTTCTGTCTGGTTTCTCTTGATCAGGCTAATTGAGATATGGAAATCCATCCACTGTGAGTGGTACCCTTCTCTGAGTTGGGATTATGGTCTTTATAAATACAAGAATGTGAGCTGATAACAATCACCCATCCGATTACGGATGCAATATGATCCATGGCCTCAGATACCTGTCCTTGAGCCTTCTCTGGAATGAGAGACTATAATCTCTAATTGTGACCCAAATTAAACCCGTGCTTCCTAAGTTGCTGTTGTTAGTGTATTTTATCACAGTAACAGCAAAACAATTAAGAATTAGCTTTTTAAGGCCGGGTGGTGGTGGCGCACACCTTTAATCCTAGCACCTGGGAGGCAGAGGCAGGCGAATCTCTGTGAGTTCGAGGCCAGCCTGGGCTACCAAGTGAGTTCCAGGAAAGGCGCAAAGCTACACAGAGAAACCCTGTCTCGGAAAAACCACAAAAAAAAAAAAAAAAAAAAAAAAGAATTAAAAGAATTAGCTTTTTAAAAACAGAATCCTAAAGATCAAACTAATTCCTTATGATTGCAGGACAAGCATTTTACTATCAACCATCTTCCCAGCCCTGTTAACAGCAAATTTTTCCAAAGTAGAAAATATTTCTTTCATTTGTAGTTGCATACCTAATCAAAATCTTCATAGAATTAACATTTGGAGAATGAGTGAATCGAGGCTAATAGAAGACAATGAGGACTTAGAGCAAAGAGCTAATTTGTCATTTTCTAAGTCAGTAAGAGCCAGTCTAGTTCTTGAAGGTAAGGGCCTTTCTCAGTGAAATAAATCTACCTGACCACATTGTGGTTCACTCAGTAACCATTGCTTTTATTAGGGGTAAGATAAAAATACTTAAATACTGGTCCTTTTCCAAGTGGAGAGGCTGAGGTCCTCCTCAGCATCCATTCTCTGGAACTTCCCTGATCCTCCCCCTTCTCCAAAGAGGAGGAGTGATAAGGATTCAGAATCATGCTGGGTTAGCTGATAAACCCCCTCCTGGAGTTTTCTTCTTTTCAATGAATTTGCACCTTTTGTATATAAATATATTTGTATGCTATTTATCCTATTCCCTCTTTCTCAGTTTATTCCTAGAAATTTCCAGAGGCTAAGGCTGGAATTTCCTTTACCCCCAAGTGTTCAAGGGATGGACACTAGCTATACATGATTGCTTCCTTGAGCACCATATTTCTGTGAAGTGAGGATTCCTTAGGAATCCTGCTCGAATGCTAGGATACTCAGAATTCCCTAAAATTGCTGCCATACATAAATCTCCCTTTAGGTTCAGCTCTGGGGTCAGAATATTGGTTGCCAGAGCACTTCATACATGCATTTAAATTTTTGTCATTAATATATGCACTCTTTTAGTTCCTAAGTCCTTCAGATCAAGACTGTTAGCCATGTCCTGAATTGTGACAAGACGTTAATTTATATCTGCACTGGGGTCTGGGTATTTATAAAACTGAGCATGAGCCTGGTAATTTCCATGGAAGTAACACATTTGTTTTAGTATTTTTAGATGCAGACTGCAAAGCTACCACTATCAACCACCATTCATTTCCAGCCTTTAGGGATCTGTCTGGACTTCGGTGCTGTGTGGAAATGGAAATTCAACTCTCTATTACCAGTACTGGTTAGCTTATCAGAGTTCTTGTTCATTTGCTTGCTTGTGGCCCCTCTGCGCCCGTGAGATGTTATACTTTCACCTAAGTGTGTTACACTCGATAGATCTCCATGATGAATAGGTTGTGATCCTGATGAATGGTGTAGGAAGGGCTTGAGAGATGGCTCATGGTTAAGAGCAGTTATGAGGACCTGGGTTTGGTTCCAGTGCCCCCATCAAATGACCCACAACTGTCTATAACCCCAGTTCCATGGTATCTTAAATACTGCTCAGGCCTCTCTGGGCACCAGAAATGAAATGAGGTATGTATACACATATGCAGGCATTCACACATACACATATCTACCCCAGAAATGAAATGTGATACATATATATACACACAAGCATTCATACATACACATATGTGCACAAGAAATGAAATGTGGTACATATACACACAACACAGGCATTCATACATACACATAAATCTTGAGAACATAAATCTTAAAAAAGAGCATTACAGTAAATAATATGATATCCCATTAATCTCCATGACCAGAAATGTGGAGCTAAAAGTTTTGAACAATTTCTTTATGATTCTCAAATGTCATTATTATAATTAAAAAAAATACTGATTGTTTTATTTCAACTGTACTATACTACAGAAGAATGCCAATATGTATTATATGATTAATGTTCCATACACATTTGAAACTTGAAGTAACGGTTCTCAGTGGTACTATATTGAAACATTTACATCTGTATCCCAGCAAAATCTTTTAGGAAACATAAAAATTACAATGTGGTTACATTCTGCTTTTCAAGTGAATGATTACAATGAATACAAGTAAAAAAAAACAGTATGTTTTCTATATCCCTTATATGATGAAACATTTTATGTATTGCAGGTGAAAAACAAATTATCCCAAGAACCCACATACATTCATACCCAAGCAACTTGTTATAGATTAGCAATGTGTAAACAAGATATTCTTCTCAGACAGGTCTTATATTGGCAAGCTGTAGTTCTGTGGTTACAAAGAGCGAATTACTTTATTACTTATCTTGGAAGGTAATCTTGTAAGAAATTTTAAAGAATCACAAACCTAAATGTTTATATATGAAAAATAATCAGTCTGGCTAGGTGGTGGTAGTGCATGCCTTTAATTCCAGCACTTGTGAGTTTGAGGCCAGCCTGGTCTACAGAGCAAGATCCAGGATAGGCACCAAAACAACACAGAGAAACCCTGTCTCGAAGAAACAAACAAAAAAAGAAAATAAAAGAAAGAAAAAAGAAAAAGAAAAACATAATCAGTCCAGGTCACAGTCTATCACTGAAGGAAGTCATCGCAGTAGTAACTCAAGCAGGAACTTGAAGCAGAGCCATGGAAGACTACTGTGTTCTGGCTCTTCTTCTGAACAAGGCTTAGCTAGTTTTCTTATGCAGCCCATGACCACCATCTCAGGGAGTGGTGCCACCCACAATTTCCTGGGCCCGCCTCCATCAATTAACAATCAGGACAATGCCCACAGTCCAATTTTATCTGGGCAATGTCTCAGTTGAGAACCCCTTCACAGGTGATCCAATGGTGTATCAGATTTACAATTAAAATGAAGTAAGTCATATAGATTTCATAATATGATATTAATAGCTTCACTTTTCCCACTTTTCCAAGTCATGTGAATGCCAAATCTCTTTAATTGAATCTACCTGGACTACTTCTGGCAAGAAAATATAGGAGCAGACTCCAGCAAGCATTTCCTTTGGCAGTGAGAAGAAGAAAGAGAAGGCAACAATTCTCAATGAAAATATTCTCTACATTTCACAACAATGATTTAGAGTTAGAAAGCATCCCAAATATTATCAAATAGTCTCCATGGCATTTTCATTTCACCTCCTGAAACATCATAGTAGTTATTAAAATTATTTCATTTCTTCTATGGATTTTTTTAAAAAATTAGGTGTAAAGTCACCAAGAAAAGATGGCTAGATTTTACTGATGGGACTCATAAAGGGGCATGATTGTTACGTGGTACTAACTGTCCAGAGTCCTACATGTTCTGCCCAAAGAAGGAGAAATTGCCAAAGGACAGAGATTTCATAAGAAGCTTAGGTACCAGTGATGGGCCAGTTACTACACCCCTAGCTCAGCACAGCTCATAAGTCAAACAGTGTCCAGCCAGGTGACCCCTTCTCAAATGCCCATCAATCTTAGGATTATGAAGTTCAATCATCTGTCCCTTATGCCTCTGAATTATCCCAGATCAACAGTATATTAAGACATTCCTTGCAATTCTGCATTTAAACAGAAGATCACACTCTACAAGTAACTTCATTCTGTCACTTTGGTTCCTGTCTGCATCCCCATCAACAAACGTCAGACCTGACACACACCATACAGAGCTTCATTCTCTGCTGCCTTCTGCTGGGAGATAAAGGTCTTTCTCAAACCACACATGTATATTAATAATGACAAAACATCAAACTCCAGTCATCCCTCTTGGGTGTGAAGGAGTGCAAAGTAAACTGTGCCACCCCAAGCAGAACACAGTTAGGGTTTTCCTCTATGTCTAGACAAGGGCACTGTGCATGTTTCAAACAGTATGTATCCCAGTCTACCCAGCTGTCCTCGCCAAACACACACACACACACACACACACACACACACACACACACACACACACACGAGAGAGAGAGACAGAGAGAGAGAGAGAGAGACAGAGACAGAGAGAGAGACAGAGACAGAGAGAGACAGACAGAGACAGACAGAGAGAGAGAGAGACAGACAGAGAGAGACAGAGAGAGAGAGAGAGACAGAGACGGAGATGCACAGACTCCTTGTCAGTGAGGCTCCCTCACAATAAGACTGTTGACTTGTTCAGTGCTTGCCCAGGAATTTCTTTGCTTTCTGCTCATTCTGTCACTCACTCTGATGCTATGTGAAAAGCAGCCAGCTCCTGAATCTTTTGATTAGAGCTGTGGCAGAAGAGGAAGACAAATGACCTTATAAAACAATTAGATAGAAATCCCACAAGGAAAATATTAATTGCTTTGGAAAATAAATTCAGTTTTTGTTTTCAGAAAAGATGAGTGAGATTTTTTTTATTTCCATATTTCTATATAGGAACTTGAGAAATTCATAGATTATATCCCCTGCCTATGATCATGTTTGCATACATGTTGGGCTGATGAACATGGTGAATATATGCCTTACTTCTGGTTAGTGTATGCAATATTATTTAGAGGGTTAAGGTTTGATGTTTTGGTTCAGCAAAGATTGAGAAGTCTTCAAAATCACATCATGAAAAAAAAAATTCCTCCTTTAATTTATTGTCCTCTTAGTACAATACATCTCAACTGCAGCTTATGGACATCTTGCAGGAAGAGCTTGATGTGAGTTCACTGTTAGTCATCTATTTGTTCAATTTACCTCTTAAGGACTGCAATGCTTTGAATGTGAAGTACCCCTCAAAGGTTCATATGTTTGACACTTGAGTTCGGGGGAGGTTGGAAAAATTTGCAGGAGATTAGGGAACTTTGGGGACATGTAGTTCAGCTAGGAGAAGTGGGTTGCTGGACATAAGAATTGAGGATTATATCTTCTTCTGGTTTCTGCCCCAGCTTTCTGCCTCCTGAGCTCTTCAGCTCCCACTGCCACAGACCAGTCTACTCAAATCACTATCTTTCTGCATCACAGTGGACTACAACCTCAAACTGTGAGCCAGAGTAAGCTCTTCCTGCCTTCAGTTCTTCTGTCAAATATTTTTGTCACATACTGAAAAAAAAAATCTACCACAGATAGTTAATTTGAATTTTTTCCATTCTATGTGACAATAGCAATAAACAGGCTATGGACATTCAGCAAGAATGAAGCTCCTCAAGCCCTCCTTTTATTTGTTGACTAGATTGACTAACACACTGTTCACCTACTATAATCCCTTACAATATACAAATGCTTAGTATATTTATATTCATTATACTGTTCTTGTCTAATTCTAGGTTCGTTCCCCTCCAAAAACCCATACTCATTAGCAGTCATGATGACTTTTCCCTTGTCCAGTCCCTGCCAATCACTAACCTTCCTTCTGAGTCTGGATTTGCATATTCATATATTCTACCCGATTCCCTTCTTTACAAGGTTCCTAAGTTTATTTTCTCAGCTGCTTCCCATGTTTCCCTTGAGGATTCAAGTCAGAGTCATATCTTTATTAGTGCAGGAAGCACATATCACAAACCTCTCTAGAGAAGAAAAAAATACAGTGTAAGGAACAGTGTGTTTTAAAGGACAAAGGTTTCGTGGACAAGTTGATTCATTTCAGCAAATTATGGGTCTCCAGGTGCGATTCAAAATGACCTGTGTTGGGGGCTCCTTCTCCTTATCACTATGCACCGCCTCAGAAACACCTGGGTGTTTATTAAAGATTATATATATATATATATATATATATATATATATATATATGATGTGTCTCTCAGTTTCTGAGTTAGACTTTGGAGACGGGAGCAAGGGAGTCTGCAGTCTGTCTGCCAAATCCCAGGTTCTGTTCTTACACATTCTAACATGTGCTTTAGTAGAGTCTCACCCCGCACTGAGGCCTGGAAATACAATACAAAGATGTTATATTTGATCTAGGATGGTGTCAACACATTGAGTCCATACACTGTGCCAATAATGTGACAAATTATGCAAAAGCATTTATAGAACTTTCATGCTAAGACTTCTATCAACTATTTCCACTTCCTATGAAATTCTCTAAATAAACAAATAAATAAATAAAACGGTGCAGAAAATTGGCTCTGCAGTTAATAGAATTTGTTATTTATGTAGAACAGGGTTCAATTCCCCAGCAACCCCACATAGTGGCTCACAACTGTTTGTAATGCCAGTCCCAGGACATCCAGTACCCTCTCCTTATCTCAGAGGGTACCAGGTACAGAGGTGTTGCACATATATACCTGCAATCAAAATGTGCTTATACAAAAAATAATAAAATAATTTTTCAAAGAAATTGTCCACAAATTTGGTAATATATTATTGTTATTAGTCATCTTTAAATTTGTACACAAATAATGGGTTTTCATTATGGCAATTTTCATTAATATTTTGTTCCTTTTTATCCTCATCCCCCACTTCTCTTGCCCAGCTGTGGTTGATATATTGTTCACCCCAATATCATTTTTATCCATCTTTGAGATACATCCTGTGCTAGGCAAGAATTTCTTCTAAAGAATTTGAATTTATAATTTTTGGCAGTGTCTGAAAAAATAAATAATTCTTACATATCTAAGTAAATATGATGCATCTGACACCCCTGTGATATTTCTTTATAATAACAGGATTTTTTTATTGTCACAGTTTATTCCGGTTCATATAATAGCCAAGTTATTTTCCAAAATATAATTTTAAACCTGTGAAAATACACATGAAGAGTTAAAATAGTAGTGATCCATAAGTAAGTGCATAAGTTGCAAAATATACTACTGAATGCATGTGATCTTAACTACCAATAACTGAAAAAAATCAAGTGTAATGATACATCATGTATTGATGTCTAGATACAGTTTTAAATTCACTCTGATGAGATTTATGGTACCACTAGGCATTTACAACCTATAGGCATAGATCAAATATACTAGCAAAGCCAATCTGTCTTGTGGAGCTGCTAATAAAGTTCAGCAGATGAAGTACTTGGAGTACAAGCCTGAAGACCTGAGTTCAGTTCCCAGAACCTACATAAAGGTGGAAAGAGAGACAGGACTCCACAGAGTTATCCTCTGATCTCCATACACATGCTGTTGCTAAGTATGTGTCCACACACATCATCGTGATGCACACACAAAAGAGATAAGAATTTCAATCCCTGTGTGCATGCTAGTGCAGGTACTCATAGGCCATAGTCAGCATGGGGAGGTAGGACAACCTCAGCCAGTTTTAAGTCCTTGTCTTCTGCATTGTTGGAAACAGGAGCTCTTGTTTGTTTCCTAAAACAGGCTCGCTGGCCTGTTAGCTTCCAGGAATTTTTCTGTCTCCATGTCTCACCCAGCTTTATCTCGTGCTGGTACTCCAGCTCAGGTCCTCCCACTAGGTGGCAAGTACTTTACCCCTGAAAACATCTGTCTCTACAGTTCCTGTGATGACAAATTCCTCAACATCATCCCAGAACCATTGTTATGACCATTAATGAAACTATTACAAGGAACTCTGCTTCTTTTCAAAGGAATGTTAACTTCTCTCTATTTAAAAAAAAAAATCTAAAATAGCTTTTTGGCTTCTATTGATGAATGCAATGAACAGTCACTTAGTGGTTATTTTTACATTTTACACATGTTAATTTACTTTCTTTGAATTTATATGAATTTGTTGAATGATTTTTGAATGAACTTCTCTGGGGTTCAAGTACACTTGAATGAAAACTCAGGAATCCAGGCAGCACTCCATGTCTGTGTGACTTTTTAATGGGTCCAGCGCTACCTGAGAACTGAGGCTTAGTTAAAAATAAATAAATAAAAGTACAAATAAAAACCAGGAGTTTTGAACTATAGATTGATTCTGCATTATGATCAGTAATGACCTGAAAAGTTTGTACACAACTGAAATTAAGTACAAAGGGTACATTGGAAAAAAAAAAGAGAGAGAGAGAGAGAGAGAGAGCATTTGAGAAATGGAAGCTAATCTTTGAAATTTTTTTCTAAAGCTATGTTTCATGTGTAATTGACAAGTAGAGACAAAATAGTCACCACATTGGCAAGGGGAGAATGCTACCTATATGTTAATATAAAGTCTGGTGCTGATCAGAAGTGCGATACCATTGGAGTACAGTTAAAAAAACACACTACATTATTCAAAACACATCACCTTAGAATAGACTAAATCAAAGTATAGCAGACTATAAAATAGTCATAGAGACTGGAAAGGACAGTGGGGTACAGATGGCATTTTCCCTGATTTGATAACAACACAGTGTTATTAATGTATCCAATTCTACTCTCACCAACATTTTGCATGACTGTGACATGTCAATCAAAAACTTGAAAAACTGAACATCTTCATCTCTCCTGGCATTTGAGAGCCCTTATGTAACTGACAAAGGATAAATGGTGTGTTTTTAAGATAAAAGTGAAGTGAAGTCATCTATTTTTAAGATGATTCTTGTGATGGTTGGCTTTGATCAACTTGATACAACTTAGAGTCATTTTTGGAAAAGGAAATCTCTCCAATAGATTGACCTAAAGACAAAGTCCGTGGGATCATTTTCTTAATTAATGATTGATATGGTGTGCCCAGCTTATTGTGGCCCTTGCTACCTCTGAGCATATGGTCCTGGTTTGCATAACAAAGCAAGCTGACTAAGCCCTGAGAGGCAAGCCAGCAGGCAGCTTTCCTCCATGGCCTTTTCCCTGGGTCTTGACTCCAGGTTCCAGTCCTGAGCTCCTGCTCTGAGTTGCTGCCCAGACTTCCCTTCACAATGGACTAGGATGGGAAGTGTGTGAGCCAAATAAACTCTTTGTTTCCCAAGCTGTTTTTGGTCATGCTGTTTTGTCATAGCAACAGAAACCTTAACTAAGGTACTTCCTATGCACAGTCTATCACTGGGATTTAGCGAGAAACATGTACAAAAATTATTGAAATGAAAGTAGAACTGGTGTCTCTGTCATGTCCATTACCCAGCTTAGCCAAATGGAGGGAAATAAATTCCTCAGTTTCAAGTGACATATTTACAGGCTAGCAATATACTCACTTTGGAATGATATTGGCTTTTTTCTGCTTCTCTGACTGTCTTTACTTTTTGAACATGTAAAGTATTTTACAGCAGCTTTTTTGAGAATTGAGACCTATTTCCCTGCTTTTTGAATCTGGGAATGATCACATGAAAAACAAAATGAGAATTAAAGAAATATGAAGAAGCAAACAGAGATTAATGTCATTTACTCAAATGTAACTCATTTAAATAACAATGTGTCACATGTATGGACAAATCGCTAGGCAGGAGGTTTATCCAAAGCCCTCTTGGGAAGAATGGCCAATTTCTGCAAAATTTGGTTTCCTTCCAAAAATGAAGGAGAGAATAAGACTGAGAATTATTTAAAAAGACTTTCAACTATTTTTATAACTTTGAAACACATTATATCCCCTTTTTACGAAATGTGTGGACACATGTAAATATACAAAGAGACATATACACATACATTATGATACTGCATGTGGCATACCCCAGCTGGCCAGGGTGTCCCACACATGAGGGAAAACATGCTGGGCAGATGTAGTGGTGAGAGGAGGCATGTTATTCACAACTCAGGCACTGCATCTGCTCAGAAATGAGTTTATTATAATAGAGAGATGAAGACAAAGATAGGAAAAGAAGGAAAGACAGAAAGAAGAGAGAGGAAGAGGGGGAGGGGTGAAGGTGCATACCTCTTGGGAGTGGAGAGAAGGAGAGTGGAAGAGAGGGAAGAAGGGAGGGGGTTTTCCTTAAATCAGGCTTTCACATCAAGAAGCAGAGTGGCTTCAAGGGGTAGATTTCTAAGGGGTGGGTCAGAATATTAATAATATGCTCACATACACACACATGAGGTGAGTATAAAGCTATATTATATTATGTTATGTTATGGTATGGTATGGTATGGTATGTCATGTCATGTCATGTCATATCATATCATATCATATCATATTATATTATATTATATTATATTATGTGTGTAAAATTTGTCTAATTTAAATGAAAAGAGCTTAATGAAGTGCATACCTCCAAGCAAACTATAAATAAGGAGCAACAGTACACATGAAGACTTGCAATGGATTACATTAAAGATTAACCATTTCTTTGATACCAACTTTAACCAGATAGAATTTATAAGGAAGAAAATACCATCATTCAACATGATACAAAATATGAAATTCTTTTGAAATTGTTATATGAAAAGTTTTAAATTTTGGCTTCTTTTAGTCAAATATTTTTAGGCAACTGCAAATAAATCTCAATGAGGATGAATTCACTACCCCACAGTGAGACTGGTACTTTCAGTGGAAATGGTGATGATCACAACAGGTAAGATGATTTTTAATAAGAAAATATGAAAAGAAAGTCCTAGGAGCATCAATAATGAAAAAAAGTGCTGCTAAATCTTTAATAAACCCTGATCCTGAAGAAACAACCTGCAGTACTTCGAGTTCTGAGTCATGGGCGTTTACTTTGTAACCCTGTTGTGCAAGACATGAAAACAAAGACCTTTTCATTGCACGCAGCTGTGGAATGGAGCTGATCAACAGTTCACTGTGCACTGACTAAACTGTAGGCAAGCTAATCACCTGCAGGAGAAGGAAGCAACAACCACGTGCTAAGTCTCCAGGACCTGCCTCAAAGATATAAATGCAGGATAAAGAGAAACACAGTTCTTCAAGACTGAAGACAAGGATGCACACACTCAAACACACATACATAAGTGCACAAATAAATATACAGAGAGATATGCACACAGACACATAGAAACACATGTGGGGAGGGGGAAGAAAATGGGTGAGTTCATTCAAATATAAACAATAGCTCTCAGGGAAGGAGAAATCTCTGGTCATGAAATCTGCAGGAGCCAACAGTCAATCTCTAAATTATGAGTTTCTCTTTCATTTTGTTTTTTAAGGCAGGGTCTTTCTATGTAGCTTCCATTCCCCAAAGTAGGTCTTAATTATGTAGTCCAGGATGACCTTCTGGAATTTCAGATGTGCCCCACCATACCTGGTGTCTTAGTTAGGGTTTTTATTGCTGTAAAGAGATACCATGACCACAGCAACTTTTATCAAGAGAAAAACATTTAATTGTGGTGAATTACATTGTCAGAGGTTTAGTCCATTATCATCACGGTGCAACACGATGGTGTGTAGGCAGACATGGTGCTAGAGCAGGAGCTGAGAGTCCTCCTTACATATTGACTCACTAGCAACTGGAAGTGGTCTGAGAGGCTGGGTGTGACTTGAGCACATATGAGATGTGCTCAAAGCCTCCCAAAGCCTGCCTCCACAGTGACACACTTCCTCCAATAACAACACACCTACTGCAACAAGGCTACAATTTCTAATAGGGCCACTCCTGTTGGGGGCCATTTTCTTTCAAACCACAAAACCTGGTCTCCTTTGTATTGCATATATCTGAGCAATTAGCAAAACACAGGCCACCTGAGGAAACAGGAACTCCAAGACTCCAATAGAGCAACCCCTTTAGAAAAATCAGGATTAATAAAAAAAGAGAGTGGACTTTGAAATATCTAATGTTAATGGTAATGACATTTTTCTCAGACTCAAGGCAATGGTAACAAGAAACACAAGAGAGGGGTCTCGAAGAGGCTCAGCTCTTGCTTGCTCTTCTTGCCTTGTACTCTATCTTCCTTATATTTCTACTTCTGTCCAGGAGGTTCCTTTTTTTAATCCAGATAGTCTAATATCAAAAAACACGATAGGAAAAAAGAAGGAATTGATAAGTAATCAAAGAAAATGTGTGTGAGAAATATCTAGAGCAAAGACAGCACAGGATCCTTTCAACACACATTTGTACATAAATACAGACACACACACACACACACACACACACACACACACACACACACACACCACATCTTGCTTTTGTCCCTGTGTTTGTGTGTTAATTTATTTTTTTTTTTCAGAGTGTCACTGCTGGCCTCAAACTCTCAAAATTGCTGTGTAGCCAAGGGTAGCCTTGAATTCTAGCCCTCCTTTGTCTGTTTGCTGGGAACTGGGATAACAGGACTGTGCCACTATCTTTCTCTGATGTTAAATATTTCCATTACAAATATAAAGTTGAAATGCTGTGTGTTTTCACATTCATTGGCATCTCCATGGTAAAGAAGAAAAAGAAGAAATCTCCCAAATAAACCAAAACAGTGAGCAAGAAATGAACTGAAGGACATAGAGCTCCAAAGTTGAGAGAATCATTGTGGCTCCATTGTTCTGATCTGCAGCCACCAAAGGTGGGTGGGTCATTTACAGAGCTGCATAGAAAAGTAAATTGAAAAGTGAAAAAAAATAAAATGTTTGATTTGGGGTTGTTGTTACTATGTTTTGCACACAGAAATGTCTCCTGTCAGGGATTATGGCAGATATTTGACTTTTTAGATATTTTAAAGTAAATTTATTTTTAGTTATGTGGTGTACATATATGTGAGTGCAATTACCTGCAGAGGACAGAAGGTGTTGATTCCTCTAGGGCTGGAGTTATAGGTGGCTGTGAGCAGCCTGGCATGGGTCCTGGGAGCAGAACATCGGTCCTCTAGAAGAGCAGCAAATGCTTTTAACCACTGAGCCGTCTCCCCATCTTGGTCACTTTAACAAATTAATACAGTGCAATTTATTAACACATATTGGTTGGGGCTGATCATTGTGATTTTTCCTGCCCTCCAGAAACTCATATTCTCAGACACTAGACAGGAAACAAACAAGGCAGCCAAAAATGGACAGCAATAAGGATGAATTTCCCCTGTGTGGTGCATGTAGTATGGAGGGGTATATCAAAGGGCTCCTGATCCACCCTCATGCAAGTATGTGAGAAGGACAAGTCTCAGAATCTACAGCAGAGGAAAAGAACAACCTGGGCAGAAGCAGAAATGCAAGGCAGATGGAGCATAAGCCAACAAGAAAGGTAAGAGCTGAACCATCTCCAGACCCTTCAAAACATGAATCACTGCACAGAGAGAAAGGAACTGAATACGTTATGTGGGTTCAAGCCACACACAGTCTCATATTCCAATGCTCAGTAACTTTAAGTATCTTCTGCAGGGTGCAACTCCTCAATATTTATGGATGAAATGCCCCTTTAAATTATCTAGAAATCAAATACATAAAATCATGAAAACATTGCCTCCTGTGAATTTAATTACAAGGACTTACATGGTCATGAATACAGGCAATGAGGTGGGGCTGAGAGGTGGCTCAGCAGTTAAGAGAGCTGGCTGTCCTTGCAGAGGACCTGGGCACTGTTCCCAGCACCCATATTTGGCAGCTCAAAACTGCCTGAACTCCAGAGGATCAGATGCCCCTTCAAGGCATCTGTGAGCAACTAAACCCGGCACAGACACATATGGAAATACATAATTAAAAAGAAAATAAAATCTTAAATGTTAAATGCTCTGTATCTGTATGCAAAATACAACACTCAGTATAAAACTTGTTTTTGAGTTTCATTTCAGTTCACAGTTTCAAAAATATTGTCATGAGTCAACATGATGAGCCTATTAATATTAATATCCACAGTTTAGAATGCATTGTCTAGGCCTTATGTTGAGTCATCCAAATGATCTCCCTGGATTTGATAGCCTTTTATTAATAGATTTAAGTATGCACTTAATGATAACTAATGGAAGGAGTGTTGATTTTAAAACACTATGTTTAGTTTGGGGAAAATTTTATTTTTGAAGGATTTGTTTTATTTTTAGTTATGTGTCCATCAGACGTCCTGGAGCTGGAGTTACAGGTAGTCATGAACCATACTGGGGACTAAACTCCTGTCTTCTGCAAGAGCAGCATGTGCTCCTGAGAGCCATCTCTCCAGCCTGCAGGGGTATGTGGTTTTTATGTTTTATTTTTGCTGTTGTGTTTTGTTTTTCTTGGCTTTTGGTGTTTTAGTTAATTGTTGTTTTGAGCACTGGCATTGCTGGTGGACCACCATTCTACCTGGCATTCACACATGTTCTGGATGAAGGTTAGAACACTGATCCTCAAGCTCACATAACAAGGGTTTTATCATTAAGCCATATCCCTAGCCCTGTTTTGTTTTGATTTATGGTGTGTGTGTGTGTGTGTGTGTGTGTGTGTGTGTGTGTGTGTGTGTTTACTTTTGAAACAGTCTCAAGGGTCTCATATAGCTAGTGTAATCTAGAATTCACTATCTAGCTGATAGCGACCTTGAACTCTTGATCCTCCTGCCTCCACTTTCTAAGTGCTGGGATTACAGGCATGCACATTTTTATGAATTGCAGCAAATTGAACTCAGGGCTTTGTGCATTTTGGATAAGCACTCTAGCAACTGAGCCACACTCCCAACCTAGTGTACTATGTTTTTGAAGCTTCACACCCCATGACCACCTGGATACACAGCTGAATTTCTGGATGCCATCATTTTCATTTCTTTGAGCCTTAAGCTTATGTTTAATTTTACTCTATTTTAGAAGTATCTTCTTAATTTCAATATTACTTATAATAGAAGAGTCTATTATTCACAAAGTCATAATCCAGATATAACTCTTTCAGGGCACCTTAGTTCTTAATTTTTATGTTAATTAACATAAAGGACCTTGAAAATGTCCAAAAGGTACCCATTGCCCAGCATGCTGCTCAGTCGGATCCATTGAGCCTAGAGCCTTCCAGATTCTGCAGCAGATAGCAGCATCCAGGCTCAGAATTCAAAAGCAGACCACTTTGGCAAATAATGACACCCATTTCCTCCACCTCACCAGAGGTTTAACTGAACCATGCTATGGACACATGATCTCATTCTCCTTGGGTGAACATTGTGTGCAAAATGCAAAAACAAAGACCTGGAACCTCAAGCAGCCCAAGAAGATAAGACTTGTGTGAATTCTTACTAAGGTGTACATGTGACAGAACTTGACAGAACAGAGATGGCATTCATTTGAACATATTCTGTGTTTGCCAAACAGAGGGGCTGGAAAACCAGAGTTATCGCCCACCAGGAGAAATTCGAGTCTGCCCATGGGAGTCTAACCAAGGAAGGGGAAATGCAGAATCATGTAGTGTGTTCATCCATTTCCAGCAGACCAGCGTGGCCGGCATGTGAGTCTGGGCTGGTTGTGGAAATAGTAAGCAGAGATAAGTGAGAATCAGAGAGGATTACTATGTTGCTGTTCCCTCCAGCTTGTTTTGGATTTAGAGCTTAAAATACTTGGGGAAAAGAGGGATAATTTGTATTTTGCTGCTGCTGATGGCATTTCCTTTTGGAAATTCACGTGGACCAGGCCATGAGGTTCCTGTTCTAACAGGCTGTTCCTGTGCTGCTGGCACGTCATGCCCTGAGCAGCCATCCTCTAGCTTCATTGTCCTTCCCTCATTGCTAATGTTGAGACATTAGTAGATTTTATTTAATCTTTTGTGTTGTTGATGTTTTAAAGATGAAATATTGTAACTATATTCTGCTGATGTTGTAATGGATCAGCCTCACCATCTTTGAAGCACCTGCACATTGCAAGAATGTCAAAGCTGCTGATGGAACCAAAGGGTCCCTTTGGGAACGATCTGAGAAGTGGAGGGCTGCTCAGATGTGCCTTTGGAATCCAGGCTTACCATTTGTGGAAAGTGCAATGTTCATGAGAAAGAGACAAAACACAAATTTCTGCTAAGACTGATAGATTAGAGCACAGTTTCCCTCTATTTCAATAGTTCTCAACCTATGGGTTGTGACCCTTCAGGGGCAGCATATCAGATATTGTGCAATCAGATATTTAGTTTATGATTCATAACAGAAGCAAAATTACATTAATGAAGTAGCAACAAAATACTTTTATGGTTTGGGGTCCCCACAACATGAGGAATTGTATTAAAGGGTCACAGCATTAGGAAGTTTGAGAACCACTGCTCTACTGTGATATAGAATTGCTCAATTCATTTGAATTTGTTTGTTTTGTCACAGTTTAACTGCATTGTAAATTCCAGGAGACAAGGGGCTGCATCTGTAATATTTGCTGTGACCACTGTGCTGGATACAGTTCTCATCAACATTTAGGCTTCTTGGATGAAAGCATGGAAAAGCAAAACTAGAATTATATTTAAAATAGGCATTCACCTTGAGAATGTGGAGCATGAAGTTTTCTAATATTTCTATTTATTACTTGGCAATTTTATGCATGTATACAATTTATCGGATCTTATCCATTCCCTACTGTCTTTCTCCATGTTCCCTTGGAACCTGCCAACTTATTTCCACTGTATTACCATCATTTTATTAATAGCCACCTGAATTCCAATCAGCACTGGCCATGCATAAATGAGGGCAAAGACACCCAATAGAGCATGGAAAACATACAGCCTCCTCAAGGAAACACGAGTCTCCTTCCCTCATCAGAAATTAATTGTCTATAGCACCTCAGGAGTGCTCACTCAGTGCATGTTAGAATTTTAACTTTCTTAAACTTAAAATTTTAGTGAGAAAGTGACCATTTATTGAAGTAATCCTTTACATCATTGTGAAGATTGCCCTCTTATTAGATGTTTATAGTTATTTGTTATTTTAGCTCAACTGAAGAAACACCTGAGCTTAGGAACACATACAAAGTTCTTAAATATGTTGGTCTCAGATGGTATCATTGATTGATAAAAATTACTATCACAACCAACCAATAAAGTCATCAATCAATCAATAATAACTCATTGTGCTGTAAGTTACCAAAAAGTGATTTTAGACACATGAGAAGCTAAAAATGTGATTGCACAAGATGTGAGAGTAAGGGACTAGAGATTATATTTTGACGGCAAGACCACTGAGCATAAGCTTCTGGGTCAACAAAAGCCCAGTGCCACTCTGGCAAAATGAGATTCTGGTGAATTTCATAATAAACTATTTTATCACAGTATCAGACTGAAACGAACAACAAAAAAAATGGTAAAAATCCATCACTCCTGTCAGAAAAATAGAATCAAAACCCAAACTGTGTGCTTGTTGGTGACTATTAAAGGTCAACATCATCTATCATTGCAATTATATGATGAAAATGTCATTAGATAACAAAAACTTATTGTAATAAATTGGTCAAAACTGACTGCTCCATGGGGACAGCTTCCTCCTTGTAATTTCAAATGACAAAAGGGTACTAATATAGGTGCCCTATCTATTTTAGGGAACATAATCTATAACATATATCATAGGAACTTCTAGAAGAGAGGCATATTATTTTATGCACTAAGATAACAGACACACACACACACACACACACACACACACACACACACACACACACCAGAGAAGAATCCAAATTTCTGAAAATTAGTAAAACCATCAGAATTGAAGTGTGCTTTGGACCAAATAGACATAACAAGCATTCACAAAACATCTGATTCAATAATGCCTAGATACACATCTTCCTAATTGGATGTGGAATGCTCTCTAGCATAGACCATGATAGGCCATAAAACAAAGCTGCCCAATGTAAGAAGACAGAAGTTATATCAAGTATATTTCTGATGGAAATGGGAGAAAACTACACATTAATGAAAGGGAAAAAAATCAGCAACTTTATAAACATATGGATATCAACCATATGCTTCTAACAATGAGGAAATGAGATGAAAAGAAAAATTTAACACTTCCCTGAGGCCAACAAACATGGAAACACACCAAACCCAAAACAACTGATGATTGCTGTGTCACAAAGAAAAGATCTCAAATTAATAGTGTATCAATTATATGTCAATAAGCTAGGAAGACAAGAGCAAACTCAACCCTCAATACAGGGAAAGAAATAAGAAACATTATCACAGAAATAAATAAAATAGGGCTTAGGCAAATAAGGAAAAAGGTTAACAAAGCAAGCCATGGTGTTTGTGGTTTGTTTTGAGAAGATAAAGTTCACAAAACTTTAATTACATTAACTAAGAAAAACAGAGACGATTCAAATAAATAAGAAATGAAAAATAAGACATTTCAAGTGACCACAAAAAGAACAAAGAATGAAGGGCAACATCATGGGTAATTATATACCAACAAACCAGAAAACTTAGAGGAAATGGACTAATTAGGAGAAAGTGAGAAATTCCCAGACACATTCAGCCTTCATTAAATAATGAGGGAAAAAGTTCAGAAAGTCTGAATAGACCAATAATGAGATGGAAATTGAACACTAATAAAAAATAAATATCCCATCAAAAGGGAAGCTTGGGGTGGATGGTTTCACTGCTGAATTCTACAAAACAATTAAACAAGAAATAATACTAATTCTTCACAAATCAGTTCATAAAATCAAAGGGTATTAATCCATCCAGACTTTTTCTATGAAACCAGTATTAAGCTGATATCAGAACCAGATGAAAGTATAACAAAAATAAATAAATAAAACTTGAGAATACTATCTTTAATTAGTATGAAAATATTCAACAAGATACTGGAAAAAGAAATCTAACATCACATAAAAATGATCACTCCCATGATCCAGTGAGTAGTCACAGGGACTCAGTAATGACTGCCAGTAAAAACAGGATACCTCACATTAAAAGGATGAAGAATAAAACATAAATGAGCATATCTATAGGTACAGGAAAGATGTATCACATAATTCAGCATTCTTCTCAGGACAATAGCTCACAATCTAGATATAAGAATCCTGAAACATAAGGGCCATATACACAGATCTATAGCTAACATCAAATCACAGTGACTGAGAAAAAAAGTGAAAACATTTCTCTTGAGAGTCAGAATCAGGCAAGAAGAGCACCTTTATTCAGCACAGTAATGGGGTATACTCAATATAGCCAGAGCCTCTAAGGGAGAGAAATAAATAAAGTTAGCCACTAGAAAAAAAACATAAATTGTTCCTTTGCAGGTAACATATTCGTGTACAAAGAAAACTCTAGCAACTACATTTTTAAAAAGCTACTCGGTCTAATAAATAAATTCAAGGAAGTGAGAAATATGCAAAAGCTATATGCAAAAGCTAATATTGTTCCTGTGTACTATTAGTGGGGTACCAGAATAAGAACTTCAGAAAATAATTCCATTTACAATGATATAGTATGATATATACCTAGGAATAAATTTAACCAAGGGGGTAAGATATTTCCCCACTAAAATATATATAACAGACATGAAATAAATTTAAATAGGTACAAAGAAATGAAAAATATCTCATGTCCCTACATTGGAAAAATAAAGCCTGAAATGTCATTACTACATATAGTATCCTATAAATCTAATGTAATTATCATCAAAATACAAATGAAATTTTTCAGAGAAATATAAAAGCAGTCCAAAAAAGTCTATTATACCACAAAAGACTCCAAAGCAATTTCAAGTAAAAATAACAAAATGGGAAACATCACAGGATCTAATCTCAGATAACAACACTATAGTAACCATCACAGAAGGGTGCTGATATTAAAACAGACATGTGAACAAAGGGTAGAAAATAGATAGCCCCATATTCTATTTCTAGACAAAAGAATTTCAACTGAGGTGCCAGGAACATGATGGTTAAAGGAAAATGTCTTCAAGAAAGTGACAGAGAAACTGGATATGCAGGTGCAAAAGAATGTAATCAGACCTTTACATCTCACCATGAGCACAGGTCATCTCAAACTGAATTAAAATATATGACATGAAAATACTAGAAGAAACTACACAGGGACACTCCAAGAAGTTAATCTCTTCATTTTAGGAACATAAATCTTTATCTGCAAATGTCTAGTTTGGTTGAGAAAAGCCTATTTAGCAGAAAAGAATAAAACTTTTGAGGGAGTAGAGAATGCATCACATTGCAGGTCATTCCTGGAAAATAATGACGAAGGAGCTGGCTTAGATTTGGCCAAGAAAATGAAGATGAAATTGCTTACTCTTGGGCATTAAGAGAATGGTATTTGACATCCTCCTACTACAGTCCTGGAACCCTGTTGGGGCTGACGGATAAAGTTAAGAAAGTACTTTCTGTGACATCTTCATGGTGAACAGAGCTAATGAGATGTCAGTCATCATCTTGAGTGACCACACATAGACCACTTATTATAGAGAGCTAGAGAGGGGGCAGAGGCTGTAATGGTGATTTAACAGAAGTAACTAACTCTCCACATTCAATAGCAATTTTTTTTTATTATTTTTCCAATGTCCCATTGTGTTATAATGAATAACCTTAGAGAGAGAAAAAAGATGACTATGCTTTCGCTGTTGTAATAGTTAAGCCAAGCTTCAATGTACTTGATTGTCTTCCTTTGTCCTAATCTCTCTCTGTGTCTCTGTCTCTCTGTCTCTCTGTCTCTCTCTCTCTCTCTCTCTCTCTCTCTCTCTCTCTCTCTTACACACACACACACACACACACACACACACACACACACACACACACTCACACACACCTTGTCTCTTCTTGGTAAAAGAAAATCCTAAAGTCAATTTGATCAATTTCATATATGTCACCATTAAAATATTTTGTGTTTTCTTAGCAATCTACCCAAAAGTTAGTCTTATTCAGTACCATCTAGCACACAATCTGCAATAATGAAAATTATCTTATACCTCTTTAATAAAAATAGATCCTCCTTGGATTGTGATCTGGTATTGTGATCATCCATGACTGAGAATAGGGAGAATAAAACTTGATGGAGGGTAGCCCTATGATTAATACCACCCACAAGACTACTAGGAATCAAAGGCATGAGAATTGCGTATAAGCTTTGGACTTTTGACTAGAAACACATAAAATAAAGTTCTTAGCATGAATGGAAAATCTTAAGCATGAATTTTCATGAGTCTAACATTGGGATTTTGCCTAGAAAACATGTATGTACCTCAGAAAATCATAGATCATAATGCTGTCTGGAGAATGGTGAACCAAAAAAATCTATGCTCTAGTCTCTTCATTCTACAGCAGTGTGCTCCACTGCCATTCTTGTGGTTCAAGAGGGTTGAGTGCTCTAAAGCACAAATCTTCAGTAGAATATGTAGTCCTCATTAAATTTTTACTCTTCTAAACATGGAAAGCTACCTCCGTGCTAAGCAAAAGAATTATTCCTTTCACAGCCTCTTCATAAAGAACAACTGTTTGATGATGAGGCTGAGTGGAAAGCAGCTGTCGCCCCTCACAAAGGAGGCTTGACAGTATTGCTAGAGGAGTCATGAGTCACCCATGAATATGGAATTAGCAAAATGATCATTTGTTGGATTGTCAAGTCTTGTCTCTATGAAATGAAAGTTTGTTGTTTTAAAGAAAAGCTCTTCGACAAGTTAAATACACCCTGGTTTAATTAAGCAAAGAATATTCATGAAACAGGACTAGTTTGGAAAACTTTAGCAAGTGGTGTGGTCAAAATGGCATTATGGACAGAAGATGAAAGGCAGGCACTTGTTGGCAAGTGATTGGCCAACAGCTCTCATTTAGATCAGTGGCTGCCTGGGATTCACTGACACCTGGCTTTACTGCCTTGGCCCTGCTACATGCTACACAAATCTACTCCCTTAGTCTGCTTTCAGTTAGCTTGTGTCCCTAGTTAACAGTTCACTAATACAAGCTCTGAGCCAGGATCAGTTCATAAGCCAAATTCAGACGAACAGCTCCCTGCTCTTGATCACCCCTCTAACACTAAGAAATTTACCACATTTTAATGCTTGGACCATTTTTTTTTGTCTCCACCATGAACAGACTAATTTGGTTTTAGTAAGAACTCCAAAGGCCCCAGGTTCCAAACAGCCAGTTCATGCACTGAGGACAGGTCCCGGTTCCACTACCTGTGGGGCTCCCAAACAGTTCAAGCTAATCAACTGTCTGACTTATCCAGAGGGCCTGATCCAGTTGGGGGCTCCTCTGCTATTGGTTCATAGTCCATGTGTTTCCATTCGTTTGACTATTTGTCCCTGTGCCTTTTCCAATCTTGGTCTCAACAATTCTCACTCATACAAACCCTCCTCATCTGGATCAAGAACAGAGAGGGAGAATAAGAAATAAGAGACCATGATAAATGAAGACCACATGAGAATAGGAAGAAGCAAAGTGCCAGAGAGGTCCACAGAAATCCACAAAGATACTTCCACAATAGACTACTGGCAATGGGTGAAAGCCCGAACTGACATACTCTGGTGATAGGATGGCCAAACACCCTAATTTTTCGTGCTAGAAACCCTATCCAATGACTGAGGGAACCAGATGCAGAGATCCACGGCCAGGCCCCAGGTGGAGCTCCAGGAGTCCAATTGGTGAGAAAGAGGAGGGTTTGTATGAGTGAGAATTGTTGAGGTCATTATTATCTTTTATCTCAATCTAAACTCCAAACTCCGATTCCATTAGGAATCTGTTTATGGTGATGTCTCATGGTGTTTGAAACTTAACATGTCCATTCAAAACTAAACCCATACTTGTCTCTTATTTTCTATTCCTCTTAGTATTTCCCATGGTTTTTACTATCTTGGAGAATGGCATCTTTGTTTATCTGGACATTAAACTAGCCTTGTTCCTACACTTTGGAAGAAACTTGCTTATAAGCCGTTCACATTTGTCTTCAGAATGTTCTCTGAATTTAACTGCCTTCTCTCCTTCCCTTATGCTGTCATTCAAGATACCATCAGACTAGTTTTTCTAGAATATGGAAATGGCTTACTGAGTTTTCAATTGCCTGCTCTTGGTGCCTCCTTGTAGTTTACAGAGCATCTACAAAGGTGTGTCAATCCAAGATTCCCCTCCAGAATGCCCTACTATACTCTAGATAAAGCACAAACTTTCTCCTCAGTCAGACCAGTTCCTTTTGACATAAAAATGTGGTTTTGCAGTAATGTGTCTTCATTGTATTTATCTATTTTTATTATTTGTGTGCATATGTAAATGTCTGCATATGAGTCTGTGTACATGAGCGTAGTGCCAACATAGGCCAGAGAGGATGCTGAACCCTTGGAACTGAGGTTATGAGGAATTGTGAACTGCTCAGCGGGAGGGGGGAGAACAAAGGAATCCATGGCTAATATGTAAAATTAAATTAAATTATAAAATAAAAAAGAAAGAAAAAACTCCAAAGGCATGATACCCCCTCATTTTATCCACTATTTAGTGTATTCTTGGTGGTTGACTACTGTCTACATACACATGTTTAACACTTGAAACTGTATGTTCCACATACAGTGCCTTGAGAGGTACTATTACATGGCTTTCCGGAGAATAATGGTAAAGGCTGTGGTGTAGCCCTTAACAGGAGTCCCTATGAACCCCACAACCTTACAGTCAAATAAATCCAAGCTCTGACAACTACAGAGTTCAATGGTACTTAAGGCCAAGTAGCCACAGTCCTTACTTGGGTTTGAGAGCAATTAAGACACAAAGCTTACTCAGGGCCCCTGTCTTACAGATGTTCCCAACTTTTTCATTATCCTGCAGTCATAAGTTAAAAGAAACAGAAGACAAACAGCACAGAAATATTAGGAAATATCGGAAAAAAACAGAGCAGTCCTCCACCACTTAGGATCCTGGCACACCAGCCATGTCTGTCAGATTTCATAAGCTCAAGGTCCGCTGTACACAATATAACCCACTCCACAAAGAAACATGAGACCGAAAAAGAGGCACAATCCGCATCTACAGCTCTAAAGTCAATCCTGAAGCACTCCCCACCATCCGGTCAATCAGCAGCCCCTCTTTCCTTTCTCTAAGACCTCCAGGACCAACTGACAAAAAAAGGCAGAGTTGGCCATTTTATTTTTTGCCATTATAAATAACTGATTTCTCAAAAATGCATTTACATTTAAAAACAAAACAACAACAACAAAACAAATAAAAAACAAACAAACACAAAAATCAGCACCATAAAGTTGGCTTCTGTGTATACTGGGCATTAGCTTTATCTACTAGTTGCTTCCTTTTTCATTTTCAAGTCGTGGCCATGTCAATCAAAATACACTCAATGCTTCTGGGGTATTTGGGACCTCTGCTATGTTGTTTTCCTACACTCATCATAACTCTAAGTTACTTTGGCAAAGGTGAAATTGTGCATTTACCTAAAACAGCATAGGTTCTGATTGCTGTAGCTCCCAGAAAGCACATGCAATGAAGCCACAGAGGCATCTCAGTGTGGAGGGCCTTCTGGAACCTTCTCTGATCTCAGAGATTAGGTTGACTAAGGACAGATACAGAACCAAATCTGGGAGATAACTCCTCAGTGGGTTTTGAATTAAATTTTAGTTACTTTTCTCAGTTTGGATGGCCTCTTTCAGGCTTACTATGGTTAGAACAAGCATACCATTCCCTTAAGTCCCAAGTTTATATGCTGACATCTTTCTTACCCACCAAAGGCAATAGAGGGTGCCTTACAGGATGGTGGTTCAGTCATGAGGGTAGCACTCTTATGAATGGGACTAGTTCCTTATAAAAAGAGTTTCCTGGTAGACTCCTCATGTAGTCCACATGCAGGAACCAGAAGAAAGTGCCCCATATGAAGGAGGAAGCAGGACCTTGGGAGACATTCTTCATATCAGCACCATGAACTTGGACTTCTCAGCCTCCAAAACAATGAGAAATCATTTTCTGTAAATTATTGACTGTGCATTATCTCTAGTGTCCCAAGCTAACTGTGACCATCATAACTGAAACAGCTTGGCGTGAACTCAAGCCAATCCACCTCCAGAGGAGTTAGATACTGGGAAAATAGTGTGAGCTCTGGTGAAAGAATCAGGCTCCTCGGAGGTTTAAACATTAAAGAATGGCTGTGCTTGATTGATCAGAAATTCTTTTTCTTACCACTCAGAGAGGTTAATATTCATTAGTGTAAGCTTGACAGTTTTTGAAAACATATATTACATTTTGTGTGTGTGAGAAACATTACAAATCAACTGGCAAGTGAATGTTCTTGACATTTTTTCAAGTATTATTTCTAACATTTTCCCCTAAAATATGTCTATGAAAATAAAAAAGATAAATTTTTCTCAAATTATACAGGTTATGTTCAAAGTTTGGAAGGTTAATTAGACATTAAATTTGTACACTGCTATTGAAGTGATTTTTATTTTATTTTTCTTTTATCTCTTTTTCTCTCTCTATCTGTGTGTGTCTGTGTGTGTCTCTGTGTGTGTGTGTGTGTGTGTGTGTGTGTGTGTGTGTGTGTGTGTGTCTGTGTCTGTGTGTGTGCTGGGGGGGGGTGGCCTGGAGACCAGAAGAGGGTATTGTATACATGTCTTCAATCAGTACTTAAATGTTCACTTGTGCTATCTAGAGATAAATAAAGATGAAGCAGTTAAGGTTCTAAACCCTATAGAGTTACACTGTGAACAGCAGTGTGTGCTAATCTAAGTTTTGGTGTTTCATTTCTCTGATGGTCCCAGTCAAATGAGGACAGTTTGATTTCACTGATAACTGGTGGGAGTACAAAGCATTACTTGCTCAGATGGAAGGAAAGCATCTACTTTAAAAGGAAAACAAACACCCAAGAAGTCATTTGAGGAAAGGCAGGCAGGGATTAGAAAACATATTTTTTGCTCTGTTACCAGACTCTTTCCAAAATTGAGATTTTAGCATTGGCTGACAGCATATGTTTAGCATTCCAGAATGTCATTATATAATTGACTTGATTGACATTTTCACTGTGATTTCTGACTATGAAACCATTTCACATTCACTGCATCCTTTAGGACTGGGAGGATCCCTTTGGAAACAGATCCTCCTTGCAGTAACTACTTTCTTTCATGAAGGCATTTGGACTGCCTGAAGGTAAATGGCGTCCCCAAATTAGATGGGGAAAGAGTCAAATCAGAGACGCCAATTCAAAGTGCTCTGTCATTTCCCCTGTGCTATGCTTCCCTTGGCTGGGGGATTAAAAGGCTGCAAATGAGGAAGACTTGTATATCTTAAATTTTCTAGAATTTGGGGGTTTTGTTTTCCCTTCAATGTTTCCTCCAGCACATCCTCCTACAGACTGCACTTATGGAAGCAGAAGCAATGAAGCCACCACCTGCTCAGGAGGCTCTGAGTCTACGACCAGGAATGAACAGTCTTAAAATGCATCCGAAACCATTTCCGACAACAGTAACAGTGATTGCTTACATCTTTGTTTCCTTTGAATGGCATTCCAGGGACCTCATCAAGAGTTTTACATTTACATTTATGCATTCCATTTTTATTTATCTGCTTTATTTATTTGTTTGTTTGTTTATTGAGATAGGTTATCTCTACATAGCTCTGGCTGTCCTGGAATTTACAACACAGACTGGGGACCTCAAAATCACAAAGATCTGCCTGCCTCTGCCTCTCAGTTGCTGGGATTACAAGTGTGTGTCACTGTGCCTGGCTAGTGCATTCCATTTCAAGGATGAAAGCTTCTGCCTTGGGAAGTGCTCTGTCAGCTCTGTAGCGGAGGACATGTGGACCAATGAAGGGGGAAGTCACCTGCTTGGGAGGTCATGCCTCCTCTTCCTTGCTTCATGGTACTCTGCCTTTTTTTCTATTCAGTTTCCCTCCCAACTACAGATAACTCTCTATCCAAGTCTATGGCAAACTCTGAATTCTTCTGTGTTTCACCGTTCTGAGTAATGGGACCTACCTGTGCATGGCCACCAAAGTTTTACCTTCATGACTCCTTTGAAGCCATCCTGCATTCAGAGGATGTGGAAAATTCTGGAAACACTTCTCCTTGTAGTTCTTCTATGGCAGGATTAGACTCCCGAGTTCTATAGCTGATTTTGAGATTGGAGCTGACTATTTTCTCCCCTGCAATGGCAATTAGAGTTTGTGCTTGAGTGAGCATCGGTGTAAAGCACTGTGTGTACATTGATGAATCTGGAAGAATGTGTGTTTGAGAGTTTGTGCATATGTAGATAGATGTGTGAATAAATATGGTTTTCAATGTGTGGGTGGATGTGTGTCTTCTGAACTCTGTGAAAGTTAGTGTATAGTATGTGTTATTGTAAGCACGTGTATGATTTTGAAGTGTGTATTGAGCTTGTATAAATGTGTGTGAGTGATGGGAGTTTTTTAATGTGTGAATATATGTGATTGAGTGTTTGTAAGTGTGTATCCATGAGTGTCAGCATGCATGTGTATGAAAATGTGTGCCTATATGAGAGTGTTTGAATAGGAGTGACTGTGTGTGTGTGTGTGTGTATGTGTGTGTGTGTGTGTGTGTGTGTGTGTGTGTGTGTGTGATTTTTGGAAATTCCATATAAACAACCATGTTTAACTTTCTTAACATACAACTTCTAGACATTTTTAAAAATTTAATGTGGTAGCTGGAGAGACAGCTCAGCAATTAAAAGAACTGACTGCTCTTCCAGAGGACCTAGGTTCAATTCCCAGCAACCTTCTGAAATTCCAGTTTCAGGGGATTCAATGTCTTCATCAGGTCTCCATTGGCACCAGACACCCAAGTGGTAAACTGACATATAGGCAAGAAAAACACCATCCACATGAGTTTTTTTTAAGTAGAATGAATGTACATCATTTATAATAAGATCTACTTCAGAAATCACAGCCCAGATTTGTAAGGTGGAGTCTATCTATTAAAATGAACAAACAAACAAAAAGAAAACAAGATAACACAAAGGAGACCCTCATTAATCTGCCTTGATAAATACCCAGTTTACTGTGATATAAACAACTTCACTGTGGCCCCATAACATAGCTAAGAATACACATGCACCCAAATGCTGGGCCCTGCAACACTCATTTCTGCTTTTAAACAAAGCCCAGCAGCCAACAGATGCACCTTTCTAAACTGGGTCTTCTTCATAGACTTCAGTGATACTCTACAGAGAGCAGAAAACATGCCTGAGATAAACATCATGCTCCATTGTAATCCTTAGCTACATGGTTTCCATCCTCGTTTGTTCAGCCCAAATAAACACAGAAACAAAAGCTCTCACTTCTGGACTGGGGAGACCGCCCTGCAGGTGAAAGCGTTTGCCTTCAAGCCTAGTGAACAGAGTTCAATCCCTAGCTTCCACAGGATGGAGGGAGAAAAATGGTACCTGCACATTCTCTGACCTCCACTCCCACATGGCAGCAAATTCTCCAAACTCTACATGCAAATCAATTAATAGTTTTTAAATCCTCACTTCTTCAGATAGTGAGAATATTTTCTTCCTCATAACTGACACAGAAATATCTTACTGGTTTGAGCTCAAATAGACAATCATACAAATCAATATTTCTCTCACCCAAGAGATAAAAGATCTTGGTGAGCCACTAATCCATTTGGAGTGATCACCCAATTTCTGATAATGAAAAACACAATGAACTGAGCAAAATGAGACAAGTTTATGTTGATGGGAGCAAATACTTGTGGTTTCAAATGGTCTCCTTTTAAACACAAAGTCTTTATAGACTTCATTCTTTTGGTTGAAGGATCCTTCCTCCACTGAGAGCTGGATGGATGAAGTCTAAAGGACTTCCCCAGCCTTGGGAGGCTGGGATCCTACTGCTCTGTGTAGTATTGTGCAAAATGTCCTAGTCTGACACCTTTGCCTATGGCTCATTGCCCCTATTAATAGAATTAGGCTGAATAAAATATAGTAGTTGAAATAAATGAGTGGCTGTTCCTTGATTTAAAAGAAGGGAGGCACTCACCTCCACACTGTTCCTCATTCAGAAGATAATTAGGCAGATTTTTAACATTTCTAATTTAATCACAATTTTAATGATACTAACTTGCTAATACTAGGAACTTTGATTTAGGAAGACGAATTCATTTTGAAACCTGAGACTCATCCATCTGCATACACAAATGAGACTCATTTGTGAAACTCCTTTTCATTCATGATTTTTCATACATTCTACCTACTGTAGTTCTGTTGTGTCAAGTGAGCACATTTATTCAGTGTACAGGCAGCACGGCTTCCCCTTGCTACCTTCAGCAGAACCGAGGAAATGCTGATTCTGATTTTAAGGATTTACTTATGGGCTTTACTAGAAATATTGTCAGAAACTTCATATCACATACAAGAAATTATTTTAGTAATATGTTTTGTGGGTGAATATCACTCAGTTGTCATAGGGAATTTTTAGCAAGTGGGAGTCACAGGATGAGTGATTTTTCAGATATATTTCATCACACTCACAACATCAATTATTGTGAATTCTCTTTTGACAAAGAATACAGGTATTCATATTAGAAAGTGGATACATAGATATAGATATATATCTATAACTGGTATGATATATAAAATACAATAATTTTTATTTCTTGTATTATCATCAATGTATAACAAGGTATACTTTGGGCATCCATGTAAGTTCTTTTCAATTGCCTATTCATTTCCATATTCTAACGGTTGATAGTGAGCTCCCTAAGGTCATTTGAATGGCAAATAACTTTTAGTGTACCAAATAACATGTCATAAGGATGCCATAGTACAGAACTATGACATATGTCTCCTTCTGCTAGAATCCAGCATAGAAGTTGTCCTCTGACAAGTAAAACAGTGTGAAGTTTGGCAATCGTCTGGTATAGAAAGTGTCAAGAGAATCATATGAATTGGGAGTCAGGAAAAACCACCCCAGAAATAAGGTTCTAGTACAGACTGAAGAGTAAGTCACTCCAGTGAAGAAGGACAGAGTTTCCACTGGCAGAAACTGGGAATAAATCCCTGAGGATGGGAAGAGTAGATTATGCTTAGATGCATTATTTGTTTATCCATTAATATATGTAAAATGAATAATATAATTTATAATGAAAGATACACAACTTATTCACCTATAATATCTAATATAATGATGCAGATAACCTAAAATATGTATATATATTCTATAATATATGGTATATCACAGTTTAGCTAAGCTCTTGTTTTGTTTCAATTGTTTTGCCTAATGGAAGTTTCTTTCAAATCTCATCATTAACTTTATAAATATTTCATAGTTTTAATTTTTAAAGTTGTGCCTAGATAGAGTTAGAGTGTCACTTACTTTTATTTCCTTCCTGTACTTTTTTCTTCTTCCAAGTTTTAAACAAAATTGAAAGCATCTGGTTATAGAGTTTTAAATGACTTTTTAACATGAATTTGCAATTTTCTTTTTCTGTGGTGTGGGCGATCCAACCTCAACAACTCAATCTAGCAGAAGGAATGTAACCTCAGTGCTGAGCTACACTATCAACTCTCATTTCTCTGTCAAACGTTTACATTATCCAGAGGATTGCACAAGCTCAACACAGAGCCTTTTAAAGCAATTATCTATCTCCTGGCACACAGAGGCTTTCTCTTCCACAGTGGTATACTCCACAGACACAGCCCCCTCAGCCCCTTCTCTACCATTGGCCCCACCTGCCAGCTCCCCAGACCCCACACTTCTGACTTATATCACAATATCTCTTATAAAATTCTTACATTCCACTTCATTCATGATGATTCTCCAAAACAAGATCAAATTCATGAAGTTCTTTGCTGAACTTCCAGGTAAGAAGCTAAAAAAAGTTATTAAATGCAAAAAAGAAGCTAATATCCATTCATATTAACATAAAATATAAATAAAAGTATAATTCACCTTCTTTGTGTTTTGTCACTTACCACTCAGCAAATGCTTTCATTGCCTTTATGTTATAATTTTTCAGAAATAACTAAGAACAAAGGAATACATTTTAAAAACTATTGACACCCACGTGACATGAAATTAGGACAATAAAATAAAATAATTGAGAAAGTGAACTTGAATAACAAGAGAATTTGGCTATCCTTTGGAGAGCTGAGGAGGATTAACATAACCCTGAAGCAATGGGATTTACTGGATTCTGAAAACACAAATACCTGTGCTTGTCACAGCGTGAAGTCTGGCAGATGGCGACCAGGTATTACCTGGAATATGAAACAAATATCATTAAGTGTGCTTCATGTTTTTAGAGGCAATTCAGCTCAAATTGCTACAGCAAATATGAGTTAGTTTTTAAAACTTACAACTAAAATAATGATTACACAAGTAAGAATATACGGTTCTCACAAAATTTATTTTCTGTTTTATTCTTCTCTTTAAAGGGGAGCAACGGTGAGTGGAATAGCAGGGCACAGGTTTTCTGATCGGGTAAATGGGAAATGAAGGTTCTAACTACGGGTGAGGGGAGGAAGACGAATGCAGCAGAAGGAGAGAAGGAGGGAGGAGAGTGACATAACAGTAAGGATATGTGAAAAGTTCTAGGGAATCCTACTAGTAACTATTTAATTTTTAGAAACACCTATAATACACGTAAGTCTGTATATAAACATACATCTATAGTTTAAATGAAAATTTCCCATCTGGGATGACAAGATCCCCACAAGAGCCATAGACCATCTAATAAAAACCTTCACACCAGGTGTGAGAAGCCCTGCTTTGAGTTGCTGGTGTGGGCTGTCCAAGAAACTCCCAAAACATTACTGTCTCTTGCTATTGCCCTTGGTTGGCTCACAGAGGTGGAAGATGAGTTCCTGTTGCTGAAGACAACAAGCACTTCAATCAAACACAAGGCTCAGAGGCTCCTAAACTGTAACTGACCTGAAAGCATCCTCCCTGAGGACTAGCTTCGATAGTACCTGAAGGCACCAAGCAAGCTTCCAAAGGCAGGAAACAACCAACAGTCCACCTATCTATGATGCCTATGAATTGCAACAACCAGCATGGTACAATAAGCCTCAAGGTGCAGTAGTAGCACACATACCTTGTTGGTAACCAGCTGCTCTCTAATTGGACTTAAGGTCCACTTGGCAAGAGGGAAACCATGCCTGGTACTGGAAACCTAGCCAACTACCCAGGGCTACTGAAGTTATGAATCTTGGAGGACCTACAACCACTATTTTACTAAAGTAGCATAATCCCTAGCTACATACTAAATATATGTCTTTATACCCACAGATAAGTGTAGTCCTCACCCCTCATCAAGGAAACTTCTTTTTGCACCAGATGGAGACCATTACAGAGAACTACAAGCAATCGAAATGAAGAGTTATGGAAGTCAGTCCTAATGGATGTATCTACAACACAAACACACCTAAGGCCCAGGAATGATTGCAGAAGAGAGTGTTTAAAGGTTATAAGAACCAGAGAAGTAGGGAGTTTGCTGTGAGATTGTGTCTTCTAGGAATGTCAGAAGCTACACCCATAAAATCTCCCCAACATGGTTGCCTAAACATGAGCTGAACAAAACCAACATCAATAGACGTGCTACTATGGATGAGGGAAAGCTCACAAGGTCTCATCCATGCACAAAGAACTACAAGGAGCTAAGGAACTGAGAATGGCAAAAATAGCCTTCCCCATGGAAGAGCACACCAATTAACTACCAACTACCAACACCAAGTGGCCAGCCCTGAAAAAATTCCTAAAAGGAACATTATACAGACTGCACAAATTGCACTTATGTATTTAGGAATATATAAATATGGGTATATTACAACAATTAAGGGGAAAAGAGACTGAATTTGAAAAACAAGGAAACTGGGACATGAGAAGCTTTGAAGGGAAGAAAGGGAAGGGGAAACTGATGCAATTATATTATAATCACCAAAAAGGTTTTTAAAATGGTATGCATGTGTGTATACCTGTGTGTACAGGTACTCAAGAAAGCCAGAATAGTGTATGAGGTTGTTGGATTCCTCTGCAGCTGGGATTACAAGCTGTTGTGAGCTGCCTGACGTTGACTCTGGAAATGGGTCCTCTGGAAAAAATAGTGTATATTGAGCTATCTCTCTTGCCCTCTCTTCTGTTTTTTTATTTGTTTATTTTGGTTTTTTTTTTTTTTTTTTTTGTGTGTGTGTGTGTGTGTGTGTGTAAAAATCATAGAGATTCACAATCAGTCACAAAATTCGTAATTCTTACAATAATAATAACTCCAATACATGGACATGTTTATAATGTCTCTGCACTCTAGTGCACTCCACCTATGATCTGATTGTGACTGTTCTGGGGTAATGTCTCCACACTTTGGTGTGCTCCATCTATGTTCTAATCTTGACTGCTCTAGGGAAGAACACAGATTCAGAGATATATGGCCTTTCTTGGTCAGCAAAAGCAAGAATTACAAATAAGTATTTCTTGATCATTTATTTTCATTAGCAAGCCTGCTAGACATTTAACATTTCTGAATTGAGTTAATAAAGAATAAATCAATCTGCTTTTGACAAAAGTCACCAAATAGAACTATTTTCTGGGCAATTATCTTGTAGTAATTCTCTGGATCATTTGTCCACTTCCTGTCTCCCAGAAAGTATACTTCCAGCACATGCTAGGGTTGAAAAAAGCCAGATGACCCCTGATAAAGTCTGAAAGCCAGATAACCCCTGATGAGATTTGCTACCTCTAAGACCTAGCTTTCTTCAAGTATTCAAAATCAAACCCAAAAAGGAAAAATTATGCACTCGTTGTATTTACCAGCAGATTTAAAATGTGTTTCAGATGGGTTTTCAAAACTATTAAGCATTTTCCATTAAATCTGTACAACTTGTTGAACATAATAATCAAGAAAACTTTTGGTAATGAATGATTAAGAGAGCTTTGATTAAGTTATTTGGGCAGTGAAGGATAGAAACATCATTAGAACTTGTTTATATTTCATCCTTCACAGCACATTACCCACCTTGGAAATTCTAGGGAGTCTTGCTTTTGTATGCAGAAAAGGCCTCACTCCAGTTACAAATTCAGCTTTTGTCCTCTCAACCATGTAACATGACAAGCTGAAAGTGCATTATTGAAGCACAAATTCACTGTTAAATTAATTGTCACTGTGAACAATAACACAGAACCCATAAACAAAACAAAGAAAATCCCACTTAGCTCAGAGACCATAATAATGGAATAGATGGTTTTTCTATTACATGTTTACCATGGTGTGTGGCCTTCCTTCCTTCCTTCCTTCCTTCCTTCCTTCCTTCCTTCCTTCCTTCCTTCCTTCCTTCCTTCCTTTCTTCCTTCCTTTCTTTTCTTTCTTTCTTTCCTTGTTGCTTCTGTGAATTCTTGTGTGTGTGTGTGTGTGTGTGTGTGTGTGATAAAGTTATATTTGCAAGACACCCACTGGTTATATGTGTGCAGGAGACCTGAACCCTGGTTCTCATAACTGTGCACAAAGTACAAAACAACAACTGAACAATTCCCATATACCTATATATCTTATTCTTTGGAGAAAGGGTCTTTTGCTGACTCTGGAGTGCACTAATTAGTCTGGACTGGTTAGCCTGTGAGAACTAGGAAGGAATAGAGTTAGAATTACAGATATACATCCTAATGCTTGGCTCTTTATGTAGGTGCTGGGGATCAATCAGTTGTGTGGCAAAGCTTTTGACTAGCTGAGCCATCCTCCAACCCTGTTATCATTTATTCTTACTATTAGTGCTTACTTATAATGACTTAGAGTATGCTATTTGCCCACATGATGATGTAAATGATCAGTCTCATGTCATACTAATTGTAATAAATAGTACACAAATTCATTGCTTTGTTTTATTGATGCTTTTTACTTCTAGCTTTTAATTTTGTAATATTATTTATAAGAGAATCTATTAAAAATGAGCAGATCTGGGATGGGGGTATTCACTTAGCATACACACAAAGCCATGGGTTCAATCCACAGTATCACATAAACCAAGTATAATGGTGCATGACTATAATTTCAGCTCTCATGAAGGTGGAGTCAGGAGGTTCAGCAGTTCAAGGTCATCTTCAGCTGCACGAGTTTGAGACAAGCCTGTCTCAAAAACAAAACTAAAACTAAACAAGAAAAATGAATGAATGCATACTACAGGAGATATTTTAGCCTACACACACACACACACACACACACACACACACACACACACACACACACACACACAATACATTGCTGGAGAAGACATCTTAGTCTATAGGATTATATACACTACAGGAAGAGAATTGACCATCTCAGCAGAGGCACAGCTTACCTTGACTGCTTGAGGCTGCATTTGGCCTTCCTATGTTTTCTCCTCCATACATCACAATATTTCAGGATCAAAGCACCATTACCATGCCACTAACATTCTGCACAAATGTTACACAATTTTGACCTTGACTTTTCTCCCTGGGCTCCTCCAGTGACCAGCAAAGCTTCAGAACATTGCAAGTTTATTCAATAAGGACATGCATGAATGTCACTGTGAGTGGGTAACAGTGGTGCAGATTTAGATGACTAATTCCCACATGGATTTAAAGCCATTAATTATTGAAGCCATTGCCCTTAGCTCTTGCTAAAAGGAATGGTCACTGGACAACCGTCAAAGTCAATTGACATGAACATAAAAGATTTACACAGTGTTTTCCTCACATTTAAAATAGTTTCAAGACAAATACTACAAAACCATTGATTTGGTTTTGTCTTGAGGTTTTTAGATAAACAGGACTTTTATAGCAATGGATCTGTGGTTGACATGTAAAATGAATAAAAAAGTCTTAATAAAAAAAAGTAAATAAAAAGACATTAGCTCAGCCTTAAAATTCATTATTTTAAATCATGATGAAGTTGATCTGCCAGTAAATTAAGAGAAGGGGGGCAAAGTTTAGCTTAAAAACCTCAAAGTTACACCATGATAACTCAAAAGTTTGAACAGTTGTGTAATTAAAATCATCTCTAGGAGAACTGGGATATGTGTATTACTATGTATCAATGCTAAATAACCATTAATAATGCTGTGTAATTTCTTAAAAATTAATTTACACACAATTCACATTACCTATATAATCTAATAGCATACTATACAAAATTTCAAATTAGCCATTCAAAAAATGATGCTACAGAATTATCATCCTTATTAGTTAATACCCTCATTAGTTAATGAGTTCATTTCCATTCACACCTGTAGGGTGTAAAAGGAATCTGGCCATGTTCTCAGTCAAGAGAAGGTTGTAATTTAGATACCTATGGTTTACTTCTTTAAGTGAAATGCAAATTTGGATAGCTTGACCTAATTACATATCATTTTTAAAACTCTGAAAAAATATTTGAAACACATTTATAAAAGTTCCCATATGCTTACCTATTTATCTCTTTGTGACAATGCAGAACTTTCTATCTTAAAATAAATGTAAAAACTAGAAAGCTCTAGGTTCAACCAGCTTTCTTCAAGAGTGCAAGAAAGACTGTAATGAATATAAGGAAGTTTCTTTATTTGGTTTTTAAAGATTAGGTGTGTGTGTGTGTGTGTGTGTGTGTGTGTGTGTGTGTGTGTGTGTGTGTGTCTAAAGAGGCCAGAAGAGAGTATCAGATCTTCTGAGGCTGGAGTTACAGTCAGTTGTGAGCCACCCTACAGAAGTTCTGGGAACCTGCTCTAGACACCTGCAGAAGCAGTATACACATTTAACCTCTAAGGCAAAGGTTCTCAACCATTGAGAACCATTGCTATCGGTCATCTCTCTAGTCCCACAAGTTCTATTTTTTTAGAAACCAATTTTAGAGTTGCAGGAGATGCTGTGAGGTGGAATGCCCACTGTCCCCTTTGCTTTTCCTGCCTTCTGGGTTTGTGAGCACAGCACCTTGTTCATGGCTAATGATTCTGCAAGGGGCTCTATCCATCCCTCCACTGGGGATTGGATATGGAAATTAGTTACACTTGGCCAAGGGCAGAGCAACTACAGTGACTGTAGCACTTGCCTGGCTTTCTCTCCTGTCTTCCCTCTTGTTTGTGTTTTTCATGCATTCAATCTTTTTATGTATTCAGTATTCTGAATATTACTTATGCTTCATGTGTCCCTGACATGCATGTCACATTTTATTTCATTTACAGTATAACTTCTATTTCCCTCCCTTGGTCACGCAGAAAGCAGAGAAATTAAAAGTAAAAACAACTTAAAAGATTTGCTAAATCCTCTTTTCACAGAAGGCAATAAGCTTCGGGATACTTTAAATTCTCTGTGTGTTCATTGTGTGTTTCTATACCAGAATATCTAAGACTAATTTCCTCATAAAATGAACTATTTTATTTCCTTCATAAATGTGGTGCCTGAGGGGTCATAGGGCTGATAACCTGGTTAGCAGCCTGGGCTGAGTCTTAACACAGCAGAATACTGTAAAGGGAAAGTCTAAATGCAGAAATCATATGAGTGGAGCAAGGAAGAGAGAGAGAGACTACCAAGAGACTTGGATCATTATTTTTAACATTCTGTTCCCATGAAAACAAATCTACTACAGAGATGACCTGCTCCTGAAGTACATCAACAGTCCATACATCGGGGTGCAGCTCCCATGACCTGTTAGTACCTGTTCTAAGCCCCACATCCGAAGGGTTCTATTATTTCAGCACCATCACCATGTAAAGTGAACTTCCCACAAGGGAAACAGTCGGGGACATAATATTACCAAATGATAGCATTATTCACAGGGGAAAGTGGTTGCAGAGAAATCCTAAAATGCACTGCCTGAGACAGACCTGTAATTCCAGCACTTAGCAGACTGAGGAGGGAAGATCAGGAGTTCAAGACCAACTGGGAGCTACATAGTTAGTGTATGCACTGAATAAAAGAGAAAGAATATAAAAAGAAGAGAAAAAATAAGAGGAAAAGTGATGGGAAAGACAGAGAGGGAAGAAGAGAAAAAGCTAAAATGGTTTGAAAATTAGTTCTATCACCAGTAAATCTTCAGCTAATGTCATTACTTTTTCTTTTCTTCTGTCTTTTTCCTCTTAAAATGGCACTGGGTATGAAGCTTAGGTGGATATCATTTTAATGAAGTAAAATCTGTAAGAATTAGAATGAACAGCTAATGTGCAGTTGAGAACACTTCCATGCAGCTGACCCTTCAACGTGCTATAATTTCCTGATATAAGATTAAAGAGCTAACCCCTGTGCTCTCTCTAAATTCTATGGAATCAGCATTCAGGGTGTTTGTAGATTTGTTACTTTGTTGTTAAATAGATTGTCTTTATCTGCAAGTTCTCTTTTCATATAAAAAGTTTCTTCCAACTATATCCACTCCTTATTGCTTATAAAACTGAAACAAAATGTTCTGCATGCAAATAGTAAACTGTGGTAAATAGTTAATAATCTTTTTTTGTATGCCATGCTGATCTGTGAATTTGAGACCAGCCTGGTCTACAGAGTGAGTTCCCGGACAGCCAGAAATACACTGGAAATTCTGTCTCAAAAAAAAAAAAAAAAAAAAAAAAAAAAAAAAAGAAAAGAAAAGAAAAGAAAAAAAAAGAAAACAAACAAACAAAAACAAAAGCACCAACCAAGCAAGCAGACAAAAAGCCCTCCTTTGACCAACCGTTTTCTTTCACATGTTTAATGAATGAATCTCAAAGAAGGATGAGAAATCAGTGGTTTCATGTTCAAGCAAGATACTCAAAATTTGTCATCAGAAACTGAAGCTGGTAGTCTGAAACTGTAAGGGTTACAAAATTTTAGCTTTAGGAATTAAAATTTATATGTCCAAACACAGGTTATAGAGTTAAATGTGCTTTCAAAATAAACTGGGCATATGCTTGACTCCAAGATTTCAAAACTATTTCTCAAGTAAAGAAAAGGGCCAGGTGGTGATGGCACACACCTTTAATCCCAGCACTCAGGGAGGAAGAGGCAGATGATCTATATGAGTTCGTAGCCAGTCTAGTCTACAGGGTGAGTTCTGGGACAGCCAGAGCTACACAGAGAAACTCTGTCACAAAAACAAACAAAAAAAGAAACAAACAAACAAAGAGAGAAGAAAGTAAATAAGAGAAAAAACAGAGAGGAACACTGTTCTTAATGATTACGGAAAAGATAATTTGGGACAGAATAAACATGTATGTAATGGTTGAAACTTCTATCTCAGAGCAGAATATTAATATGAAAAATAAAGATAAAATCAAAAGGTTTCAAGAATTGGAAAAGACTAGACAAGGGTTATCATTGTAGACTGACTTGGAAGAATAAGAAAAACATATAGCAGTGAAGAAAAATCACATATGGGCTAATTACTTAATGATTTTACAGAATTGTGTTCTTAAGGACAACATAGTCATTGCACAATAGTTGTTGGCAAATGTCTTGTTCTTAGGAGTTACCACAGGGTGTTAAGTCTAAAACCATACAGCGACACTATAGAAACATAACTGAACTCATCACACAAAGCAAGGGGGGAAGATGTATTTAGCTCAATGCTTGCATTTGAATGGTTTTAGATCATTCAAACTTAATAAATTTGTAGTAATAATTTGGTACAGAATTATTTTAAAGACAGTATTTCTAGTTTTACAAGTTTAATACTGAGAGTTGGAGAGCAATGACTTCAGTAGAATCAACAGAGCAAAAGTAGAAACTAGCTCATTAGTGAGGAAGGAGGAGAGTCCATATTAAATATGCAACATTGTTTCCTGAAATTGCCATTCCCACATAACCCATATGGTTTTAGTGTCTTAGTGTCTTTTCCCATTGCTATGATACTCTTATAAAAACCATTTGGGGAGATTTCAAGGGACAGTGTGTCGAAGTCAAGGAAGCATAAGCTTAGAGCGGCTGATCACATGACTTCCACAATCAGGAAGCAGAGGGCATGAAGCATGCATGATGCTGCTCAGCTCCCTGTCACCATTTGTGCAGTCCAGGATCCCAGCCAGGAAACTCCCACCCATAGTGGACGGGTCTTTGAAATGCAATTAACACATCTACCTACCAGCCTTCCAAGA
Source organism: Peromyscus maniculatus bairdii (assembly GCF_049852395.1). Taxonomy (NCBI): domain Eukaryota; kingdom Metazoa; phylum Chordata; class Mammalia; order Rodentia; family Cricetidae; genus Peromyscus; species Peromyscus maniculatus. Next base: position 94,091,070 of record NC_134856.1, on the reverse strand, counting down.
GGACAATCTCCCAAATGATTCTAGACTCTATCCCTTGGCAATACTAGCCTAACCACAATAGTTAGGGAGAAATATTCTTCTCTTGTCTGTGATAATTGCCACCTCAGTTAACTTAAAAAGAGGAGACACTAAAAACAACACACACTACAAAACCCTAACCTAACCTCTAAAATTTTCCCAAGTTAATGACATGTAATTACTCTTTTAATATATGCAAATTAACATCAAAACTTTACATATTATAAGTGTAAGTTCTTACATAATTCATAGTGTGGGAAGATGTTGCCATTTACATATTTCTCCAAGCAAGACACTGTAAGTGTATGGTATATAGCCATTCCATGAATATTTGGTGTATAAATTAATAACACTATTTCTAACCAAATTGGGTTCTGTTAATATTCTAACTTATTTTAATATAACAATCCTCTCAAATCAGGATATAATCATACCTCTTGTTTATGTCACTTTTGATCTGTGAAAGTCTAGCTTTTTTATTCATTTTTATATTAAATGCATTTTAAAACATTTTAATGCATGAAAAACTTTCAGCATAATACCTAAGTATTAAAATCTTAGCTGTTAAGCTGGAGAGAGGAGTGCTTGATGTTCTTCTATAGGACCTGAGTCCAGTTCCTAGCACCTTCATGGTGGTTTACAACTACATAGAACTCCAGCTCAAGGGGACCTAACACCCTCTTCTAATCTTTGTAGCCAGTGAATTCATATGCATATAGCCCCACAATGACATACATACATAAGAAAAAGTAAAATGGTCATTATAAACTAAGTTATCACTGTACCAATTACAAGCCCATCATGTTACTAATAATTACAATTTCAGGGAGACACAGTTATGCCCCGCACTTTGACAGGATCTTGTAGCACCAGACTTTCAAATGGCTCATGAAATGTTGCTAAAATGACTAAAATTCATTATGTAAACAAACAAAACTACTAAACAAAAAATTAAAATGGAACAAAAAATTAATTAGAAAATCTATATTTTAAATATTACTTTTTGAGGAAAACTCCCTGTGAAGATGGTGTTGGTGTAAATAGTCTTAATATGCAACCAATAGCCAAGGACAGCATTAACACACAGTGAATGAGTTTATTTGAACTATACAATTAAACAGAATTTTCATACGATCACATGCTTACACAATCATTTAAATCTCATTGCTTGTATACATTTTATAATATGCAGACAGCTTTCTTCTGACTAGTCACATATACATAGTTTAAAGTCCTCTGGGAATATTCTTCAGGTAGATATAAATTGTATTACTTGGTAGTTTTCTTACAAGTAAGCAATTATCTAAAGATTTGGAGGAATCACAGAGCCTGACTAACATCACCTGTAGTCCACAGGTGAAAGATTCATTTATTTAAAAGTTATTTTCCAATTATGGATATGTGAGTGAGTGTCTCTGTGTGAGTCTGTGCACATGAGTGCTGCACTTGTGTAGGCCAAAAGAGGGCACCCACAACCTCAGGAGTTGGAGTGACAGGCTGTTTTGAGCCATCTTGATGTGGATGCTGGGAACTGAACTTAGCTCCTCTGTAAGTGCAGCAAGTGCTCTCAACCACTGAGCCATCTCTCCAGCCCAGCGAGGAGGTTCATCTTTTTAATGTTTGTTTATGTTACAGAGATGCCATCTTTCTGGATAATACTGATACACTTTCTTAGTTTTCTGTGTTAAATTGACCAGTCACACAGGACATTAACCTTCTCAGATGGAGCAGCCCTGGATAATGCCAAATTTTCTTCTCAGTTCAATCTTAAGAGTGAGACTCTAGCATACTTAGTTACTGATGAAATATTGAGACTGGCCTTTTTGAAAATCTATTTGTTAATGGTATACTTACCATGACCTTTAAATGTTACTTTTTTTCTATTTTAATTAAAAGAATTCAACATAGAAAGGAACTACTATGTTTTTACATTTATAGATGAGTATTTATTAAAAGCAGAAACAAGGAATTGGAACCACCACACCTCCATCGAGGCTGCCTCGTGGGAGCAGAACAAGAAGATGGAAATTTCAATTTCCCTTGAAGTACGGGTTGATTATGGATGATTGACAGCATTCCTACTCTTAGTCTGTGGAATACAGAATAAGAGACAACCTCCACACTCAGTGTAGCTTCCTAAAACTCAGTGGAAATTTGTAAGGTCATGGTGACAGTCATGAAAAGACAACACAAAGTCAATGCTCTTTAGCTGATAGAGCACTTGTAAATTACTAAATTCTTCAAATTTTTTGAATATATAAATCATCTTGCTCAACCCATAGGATCCTGTAAGATTAGAATGCAGTTATCCTCATCTGTTAATATTATGAACAACTGGTACTAAAATCAGACTTTGAACATCTCATTCTACCCTAACTCCGAGCACCACATCTAATCCTAATGTATTTTACTGCTTTCCATAAGGAAAGTTATGGTTTAGATTTCTCATAGACAAGTTAATGAAGTAGGCGCCTATTTTCCATAGTTTCAGAACACAGGTAGGGATCAGATTTCACAGCCTGATCCCCATATAACCTGCCATCAGAAACTCCTCAGCTTGGGTATCTACCATACTCAATCCTCACCTCAATGATCATAGCATCTACATCAATGAGCAAAGCCACTTCTGGTCTTGGGTTAGTACTGGAGGAGGGAGGGTGTCTTAGAGCTTCAGGCATAATTCCACTCTCTTCTTTCTCTTTGTTCTAGTGGAGTTCAAGCTAGCCTCTCAAATCTGCGTCAATATTACCAGTGGGATTTGTGTGTGTGTGTGTGTGTGTGTGTGTGTGTGTGTGTGTGTGTGTGTGTGTATCCTTGTTTGTCAAGAATCAGAGCCACTATGTCTGTACTATAATTCCCATACCTAAAGCTCAAGGAACATCTTGGAAGAAGGAACAGGGAAGATTGTAAGAGACAGAGAACCAGGGAATCTGATATGAAGTAGTGTCTCCTAGATATGTCAGCCAAGCACACCCATGAAATATCAACAATATGGTTGTCTAAACAAAACTTGTACAATGTCAACAACAGTCAATGAATATAGATGAGAGAAACTTCACAAGGCCTCACCCCTAGATACAAGAAATTAATGACTGTTGAGGTAGGGATAATCAGTCTTCTCTAATAGAAGTCAGCTTTAAACATATATACATATACACGCAAGCAATACTAAATTAACTCAGGAGGTTGTATCTCTATATACATATCTATAAATAAATACATAATAATTAAAAATAAGTCACCTTGGTCATGAATTTGAGAGTTGTTGGGGGAATAGGAGAAATTGCAGAAGAGAAAGTAGTGGGGTAGAAATTTTGTAAATATATTACTTATGTGTAAAATTCTTTAAAATGTTTTAATTAAATTAATAAAAAGAATCAAATTTAGGTTTAATTACATGAGCTAGAGCACTTGTACAGGATTGTTTTAGTTACTATGGTTTTTTTTGATTTTTGTTTTTCTATATGAAGTTGAGTATTGTTTTTTCAAGGTCTGTAAAGAATTCTGTTAGAATTTTGATGGGGATTGCATTGAATCTGTAGACTGATTTTGGTAAGATGGTCATTTTTACTGTGTTAATCCTACTGATTCCTGAGCATAGGAGATCTTTCCACCTTCTGCTATCTTCTTCAATTTCTTTCTTCAAAGACTTAAAGTTCTTGTCATACAAGTCTTTCACTTGCTTCATTAGAATTACTCCAAGATATTTTATATTGTTTGTGGCTATTGTGAAGGGTGTTATTTCCCTGATTTCTTTCTCAGCCCTTTATCAGGGCTAATGATTTTTCATTTTTTAGTTAATCTTATATCCAGCCACTTCACTAAAGCTGTAAGAGTTCCCTATTAGAATTTTGGGGGTCTCATGTATACCATCATGTCATCCCCAAATAGTGATACTTTGATTTCTTCTTTTCCAATTTGTATCCCCTTCATCTCCTTTTGTTGTCTTATTGCTCTAGCTAGAACTTTGAGTACTACATAGAATAGAGATGGAGAGAGTAGACAGCTTTGTCTTGCTCCTGGTTTTAGTGGAATTGCTTTGAGCTTCTCTCCATTTAATTTGATGTTGGCTATTGGTTTGCTGTATATTGAGTTTATTATATTTAGATAAGTTCCTAATATCCCTGATCAGCCCTAATACAAGGGGAGGTGCTTACTCTTACTGGAACTTGATATGCCATGCTTTGTTGATATCCATGGGAAGTTTGCCACTTTCTGAACAAAAACAGAGAATGTGTGGATTGGGGGTGGTGCAGGGAGATGGGGTGAAGGGATGGTAGGAGAGGAGGGAGGGGAAACTGCAGTAAGGATGTAAAATAAATAAATAAATGAAATTTTTAAAAAAATCTAAAACAAAAATTATTATTTGATCCAGCTATACCATTCTTGCCTATATGCTCAAAGGAATCAAAGTCAGCAAGCTACAGTGATCCCTTTACATTTATGCATACTATGGCACTATTTACAACATCAAAGTTATAGAACAAGGCTAGATATCCACCAATGGCTGAATGGATTAAAAAAAATAATGTACATATACAAAGTGGGATTTTACCCAGCCATAAAGAAGAACAAAATTATGCCATTGTCAGGAAAATGGATGGAATTGGAGACCACTGTGTTAAGGGAAATAAGACAGACTCAGAAAAACAAATATCATATATGTTAATCCTCTTTTATATGTGACTAGTTCTGTATTTATTTTTCTCAAGTGAAAGCAGAGTGGGGAGATTTGGGAGAAAGGGATCAGAAGAAGGGGGAATAGATAAAAGAGGGTAATAGAGGTGAAAATTTAAAAAGTGCAATAGTATGAAAATGTCATGATTAAACTCATTACTAATAAAACTTAATAAACAATAAAAAATAAAGACAAAAATAAAAACAAAAACAAAAAATATTTTTCATAAGACTTTGCCATCCAAAAATTTGAACATTTCATTTGTTCCCCTCTGGAATTGTTACACATGTGTATCAAAGTGGAAGCAAATGTGGGTAGCAGAGAACAACCTGGGAAGACATCCTTGAGATATGAGGAGATAAGCTTTACAGAAGGGACCTGGTAAGGTAATGAACATATGCGATATGGAAGTGGAAAAGGGGGATTTTAGAGAATACAGGTCATCTCAGGAAACAGGGCTCCAGGAGATGCAGAGAAGGACAAGACAGATGGGGATGTAGGGTGGGTTGAGGATAAACCAAAACCAAGTGTGTATGAAAATGCCACAGGAAACCTGTGACTCTTTCTAATGTAACATAAGTGAATAAATAAATAAATAAATGAAATAAGCATTGCCCAGCAGCCACATTTGCCCTTGGTGGTATATTTGTCTTCTCTGAGTGCTTTAGATTTCCAATGGTGGTCACAGTGTCATTCCCTGGCTCCATGAATTCCATCTTAGCACATCCCACTGTTGGGTAGGTAGTGGAGCTTCTCAGACACCATTATTCTCAGACACCAGCTATTCCTGTCTTCACACTGGGGACACTGGACACATCTTGTCTTTACTCTAGTCTCTTTCTGTTCCTCTCCCCACAACACTTAGCCTGACTTCTGCAGTCAAACTGTTGGGTATTTGACTTTTGGTTATAGTTTGAGGGAAATACAAAGGCAGGGGCAACATGAATACTATTTTTAAAATGTGTTAACATTTTATTCAGTTCTTATACCTCTTTTGCCTAGTGTTTATAATAAAGATTCTATAACTTCAGAATACAACTTTCTGAGTGCCCAGATAATTAATTGTTGTATAACTCCCATTCTACTAATAGCAAAAAGATACTTTTCAAATGCTTCTTTGTGGATAAAGTGAAGTCTCTATTTTGTGTATATAAATAGTAATCATTGGCAAAATGAGCCTTCAAAAACAGTGTTGAGGGACACTCTCCTCAGGATATTCTAGCTGAGGCATTTTCATACTTCTCAGAGCAAGGAGCTTTGCATCAAAACCAGCAAGAAAAATTATAATTTAGTCCCTAATTACAACTATATGTGAATGTGTTAGAGAGAAATAGCAAAATAAATTTTCTGCTGGAAAGTATTCAATTCAAATTAAAGATAAAATATAATTTTATTTTCTGTTAGCAGTTTGTCCTGTGTGTGAACCATTACAGAAAAGCTACTCTTCTGGCAGAGATTTCCTTAAATGTTATTTATACCTTTATTTATGAGTGTGTGTTTGTGTAGTATATGAATGCGAGTGTATGTGTGTGTGAGGATGGACCTGCCCAGATATGTGCACGTAGAGGTCACAGGCTGACACCAGGTGTCTTCCTCTGCCACTCTCCACTTTATTTTTACTTGGAGACAGGTCTCTCACTGAACTTGGAGCTTACTTTTTCAGCTAGAGTAGCTGGCCAACAAGCACCCAGAATCATCCTGTCCCTGACTTTCAGCCCCAAGGTCACGCCCCATTTCATCCAGCTTTTTATGTGGTTGCCACATTTGCAAATCAACGTCCTCAGGCCTGCATGATAGACATTATATCCACAGAGCCATCTTCTCAGTCCTCAAAGTGACTTATGAAGGTATTAGAAAATATGAATTGCACTTTTCTTCTATAATCTAATGATTGGAAATATTAGATTAAAAATAATACCATTCATTCGATAGATAGCCAAATAAGCGAACTCAGTACAATTCAATTAATAAATACTTTGGTTATAGTTTAAAATAAAAGTCATCACACTTTATGCTCCTAAAATGTTTGGTACAAATTTGGGAAGAAATAAATGGTTCATATATATATGAGCGTGTGTGTGTATGTGTGTGTGTGTGTGTGTGTGTGTGTGCGCGCGCGCATATGTGTGTATGTGTGTGTGTGTATATATATGTGTGTGTTATGTATGTGTTAGTGTGTGGTGTGTGTATCTGTGTGTAGTATGTGGTGTGTGGTGTGTGGTGTGTGTGTGAGTGTGTTTATGTGTGTTTGGAAGTCAGAAGACAACTTGCAGGGGTCATTTTTCTCCTTTTACTTTGTGGTTCCTGAGAATTGAACTCTGGTCATTAGACTTGGAAGCAAGGCCCACTCCCTGTAGAGCCATCTCACTGAGCCAGAAATGCTTATTTTCTAATAGATAGGGACACACACAGAGTTTTGCATGAGTCACCACACATTTCCAATCTGCTAACATTACCTCACAGAATGGATAATATATTTTCTTCCTACTAATTCAGTAAGACTTCTTTAATTGCTAATAAATGTCTATGTCTATGTTCATGTAAAAAGACTGCCTTCTGAATTTCAGGTACTATGTTAAAGGAAGCAATGTGTTGTAATGTTTTTCAGGTGCTACCATATCTATTGATATTGTAAAACCTCATGCTTACCTGTGACAGTTTGAAATGTCCCTACAAGCTCTTGTGTGTGTGCTCAGCTTTGATCTTGTCTCTAGCTGGTGGTGATGTTTGTGGAGGCTGTCAGATTGTGGAGCCTTTAGCTGGCTGGTGGGACACAGGCCATGGAGGTTACAGCATGGCAATGCTTCTGGTGTGACTGTCTGCTTCTTGCTGGACCAGGATATGAGGAAGCCACTGCCTCACTTGTCTACTGCTGTAAAAGATTCAGTCGTGGGTGCCATAGAGAAATAGGCTGTATCCCATGAACTCCTCAGATAAGTGGCTTCTGTCAGGTATTTAATCAAAGTGACATAAAGGTCACTAATACATTGGGCAAGGAGATAGCTCAGCTAGCTCAGGCAATTCTGGAAAAAACTTGATGACCTGAGTTCCATCCCGAGAAGCCATGTCAAGGTAGGAGAGAAGCAACCTCATGTTACAGGAATTCTGTCTGCTAGCTAATTGAAAGGAGTGTTTTTGTCCAAGAGGCTGAGTTTTCATTGGGAATGGATGTGATGGAAAGAAAAGGTGGAGTTGAGGGATGAGTGGCCCTTTTGAATGAGGAAGGCATGGCGGCAGCATCAGCAGTGACTGTTGACTCTGTTCAGATTCCCCATTCTGTCGTGTGGTATTTGTGAAGGGATTTTTTACTATAATAAATGGTAAATTAATCTTTTGACATCCTTTATCAACTCCACAAATTTGTCCTCTGTCCTCCAAATGCACACCATGCATGCAACCCACTCAACCATATAATAATGAATACAATTCAAAATAAATTTAACTGACATAATACCCCACACAGTTCAAATGAAACAGACACTTTATTTACTTTACAGACTTCTTGATAGAGTGCCTTGGTTGTAAAAATAGAATTCTTATGAGGTTATAGCTGGCCTTGATCAAACCATTATCAGTGGTCAGCCTGTCTCCCAAAATAACTTGTCTTGTTGGAACAGACAGTACAAGCAAGAAGAAACTATAGACTTGCTCATAGACCCAGAAGTTGCATTCAGCTTCCCATTCCCTAAACTCCTACGAAAACCCCAAGAATCCTCTTCCCCATTCACAGGCACCCCTTTCCCATGGGAGAGTGTCCTTCACTGTTTTGAAATAAACAGTCTCTTCTACTGAGGTAAGACTGGTCTGTTTCTGCTTTCTGTCTCTCTAAGCCATCTCAGAAATCTAACATTTGGTGCCAAAACCTGAAAGGACAGCTGTAGCCCCAGACCCCAGCTGGTGGCTCCAAGCCTTCCTTATAGGACCTTTTGATATTCTTACTGTCCTTTTCTAATCTTGGGATGCATTCTTTTGGGAGCAGATAGACCTCTCAAGCTTACCATATAGGCTAAACTGTCATCAGTCTACCTGAGACCTGGGACCTGGGACCTCTGGTCTTTGTGGCCTCTGCCTATGAGTGGTGCAAGTCCCATGGATAGGGCCTGTTTCTGGGAGCTTTATTGTCATTCTGTGTAAACCCAGTTATGGGCCCCAAGTAAACCTGCAGGACCCCCTGTCTCTTTCAGACAGCCATTCCTTTGCCTTACCTTTCTTTCTCTTCCTGCCATCTCCATCTTGTTAAAACCTTGGACCCTCCCCATTGGTCCCAAGTCCTGAAAGCCACCCACAGCTCTGGATTTGATGACTGTGATCATCCAGCACCTTTGCTGAGTTCATTCAAGTCTACCAGAGTCTGATGGGTAGACTTACCCATTCCTTACTCTCAAGAACTTCTTTCTCCTCCATCACCTCTCCATTCCTTATAAAACAAAATCTAGCATTTCTCTTCTTCCACATATCTCCATTTCACTCTGATCCAGTCTTACCTCCAGATGGAAGCTCTTTCTCCATCAGACCAGACTGTGCATCCAACATAGCCAAAGTGTCAGGGCAAGGTAACTCATGGGACCTAACTCAAAGGTGGCCTGGTTAGGCCTGGGGGTTCACTGGAAACCCCTGTGTCTCAAGAATCACTCTGTTACAAGTTCTAGAGGTTTTCCATGACCCCTTGGAGCCTCATCCAGTAGGGAGTTCTAGGAACTCTCTATGGGCTCTGTGAAACCTGATTTTACTTTGGTTCCACATCCACCATTACTTCCAAATTTTCTGTTTCAAAGGCCACACCTTTAGCCTATCTGTAGGCTAATCTAAGAGAGTTCCATTTGGAAGACCTCAGAACAGTCACACCTGGTCAGCTCTTGACCCCAATCTGGCCTCAATGTACATTGGGTAATGGCCACTGCCAGCCCAAATTTGAAAGCTTCAATTTTAATATCTAAACCGAGTTAAATAGCTTCATTAAGCAGAATGGAGAATGGGCCAATGCCCCTCCTCCATATAACTCCCAACCCATTTTAAGCTTTCCCATCCCTGCCACTCAGCTCCCACTTGTAACTATGCCCAGAACATAAATTTAATTTATAACTATTCCCCCCAGCCCTGGGAAAAACCATAAAGTCAAGAAAATGTTTAAGCTGGGATAGTTTGTCATAAAGGGAAAATAGTGGTTGTAAGAGCCATGGAGCAGAAACTGGAAAACATAAGCAGAGTAGCCCCTCCTACTTCCCTACCCCCAGAAAGATCCCAGTCATACCATCAGCCTTGCCCACCAGTGAGCCTGGGATCCCACTTTAGAATGTCTACGGGATGCAGGACAAGTTTTCCTATACAAAACAAGTTTTTCCCCCCTGTGGGGGAAAAGGCTCTTAGCTGTGTGTCTTAGAGTGAGCCTAGAGTTATAAGCTACACAGTGTACAACTGTGTTGCAAGAGATATTTTTATGTTTTCACTACACGACTTCCAATGGAGTGAACCACAGAGTTTTCTGGCTCAATCAGAGGAGTTAGAGGGACAGAGAGATAATAAGGAGGGGCTTGAAAGATGCATGGTCTTTTCCATAGGGGAAGGTGGAGAAGAGGGTGAGGTGATCCTTTTTTTGTGGATCAATCAGGTTTATTCCCTAATATTGATTCCCAAGCTCTACTGAATAATAAAACATTAAAAGAAGCCACAATATCTGGTGTCCAACACGGGGCAAAATCACATGGTAACTTTTAAAGCCTCCACTTCCTCTCACTTTGGTTCCACCAGGTACCTTTTCCTGTTGTGATCCCCACCCCCAGCAACACCTATGCACCCAGGCCCCCAAATGGGCAAGTGCAGCCATCCATAGGCTCTGCAGCCACTTAAACCAGCCACTCATCACTGACCCTGTCACCCACATCATATCATAACTGAGCAGGCTTCTCTTGCCCATTTTCCCCTTCAGTCCACTTCTCAGGCCCCCCCTCCTCCTCCCAGTGATCCCTGCACAAGTACCTGGGCCAGCTTCCAGGAACACCTAGCACTTCCCTCTCAGGCCATTTTTTTCAGGACTTCAGGACCTGGCGCAAGCACCGGACCAAGAGGAGCTAGTCCAGCTGCCTATCCACCCCCCAAGTCCCCGACACCACAGCCGGCTACCCTCACACAGCTTCACCTTCACCTTCTGTTGTCATTGTCAGCAGCTCTGGTGAGACACCTGGGAATTCTTAAAGGGGAAATTATATTATATTAGAACAGCTGGTACAGAAGCAGCTAAATGCTTAACATATTGAAGAATCGACCAGTCTTTGAAATTCTCCTATATTTGTTATTAAAAGGAAATCTAGAAAACGGAGAATTAATGGCCATAAAGAAGGTGATTCAGCCAGTAGGCTCTTTACAGCCTGGAATTCCCTTACCTCCTTTATTACCTAAAGGATGGTCTATTATAGTGATTGATTTAAAGACTGCTTTTTCATTATACCTTTACATGAACAGGACAGAGAAAAATTTGCCTTCATAGTGCATACTTACAACAATCCTCAGAATGTTAAAAGGTATCAGTGGAAAGTTCTTCCACAAGGGCTGTTAAACAGCCTGACTTTGTGTCAATATTTTGTAATAGAGCCACTGGAAATACTTTGTAAACAGTTTCCTCGATTTATAATCTATCATTATATGGGTCATATCTTACTAGCTGATTCTGATGCAGACACCTTAGAAAAACTGTTTGAAGAAGAAAATTTTGCCTTGTTGGGGATTACAAATTGCTCCTGAAAAAATACAAAGAGGAGAGTCTATTAATTAGTTAGGATATGGGATGGGTTTAAAAAATAATCAACCCTAGAAAGTACAAATCAAGAGAAATCAATTATGAACTCAATGATTTTCAAAAATTGCTGGGAGATAATAACTGACTATGGCCCACAGTTGGATTAACAACTCAAAAACTAATTTATTTCAAACCTTACCCAGTGATAAGGCCTTAGATAGCCCAAGAAAATTATCAGCTGAGGATGAGAGAGAATTGGCTTTGGTAGAGGAGAAATTACAGGATGCAAATGTTGATCATTTTGATCCAGAGCTTGATTGTTTTCTGGTTATTTTGTCTTCTACATATTTTTGCACAGGAATTCTTATGCAGAGAAAAGATATTATGTTAGAAACAGAGTAAGATTTTAACAACCTATACAGAAAAGTTTTCTGAATTGATCCTGAAAGGAAAATTGAGATTTTGTCAATTATCAAGAATAGGCCTGGCAGAAATTGTGGTACGTTTTACTATGTCAATTATCAAGAATAGGCCTGGCAGAAATTGTGGTACCTTTACTAATGCTGACATTTCCTCATTATGAGCAGAAAATGAACATTGGCAAAGAGCTTGCAGTAATTTTGGGGGGAGAGATTAGCAACAAATAACCCCAAAGCAAGAGACTTTGGTTTATAAAAAGAATTAATTAGATTTTTCCTCACATGGTATGAGAGACACTGATTTCTGGAGCCCCTACATTCTATACTAATGCACATAAATCAGAGGAAGCAGGTTGTAAGTCATGGAAAATAAGTGAAGTGGCTCAAAGCCCTTATGATTCTGTACAAAAGTCAGAATTATATGCTATTTTCATAATATTATTAGATTTTCCTGAAGCTCTTAATATAGTTACTGACTCTCAATATGCAGAAAGAGTTGTTTTACATATTGAAATTGCTGAATTTATTCCAGATGATTCAGAATTGACTTTGTTATTTGTTCAATTACAAGAAATAATCAGAATTAGAAATAATCCCTTGTATATAACACATATCAGATACCATATGGGTCTACCACAAGTAATGATGAAACTGATCAACTATTGGTAGGAAATGTGCTAGAAGCCTCAAAATTCATACGAAACTCCACTTTAATAGCCAAGGTTTGAAGAAAGATGTTTCTATCACTTGACAACAAGTGTTCTACTTGTTCTTTGTATAACCAAACTCCTTTACCTACAAGAAGTAACCCAAAAGGTACTCAAAGAAATGAAATTGGACAAATGGATGTGTTTCATTTCCCAGAGTTTGGAAAATTAAAGTATGGGCACCATACCATAGATACATATTCAGGATTACAATGAGCAAATGCTTTGAGGTCTGAAAAGGCTGGTTTAGTCATTAAACATTTATTAGAAGTTATAGCCATTATGGGAATACCTGTATAAATTAAGCTAGACAATGCTCCAGCATATGTTTCTAGTAAAATGAAACAGGTTTTTTTTGCATAGTACAACATAAGGTCTATTACAAGTATACCTCACAATCTTAAAAGACAGGAGGTTATAGAAAGATCTAATCCCCCAAAGATTCTGTCACCTCAGACAACAGGGAGTAATTTAAGAACATGACACCTAAATATCCAAAATGTGTAGTTGGTGGTTTCTAGTCATTTGGTGAATTATGGATGTTTATTATCATGTGGAGGTGTGGTTACAGGTTGTTATTGGTCATGATCAGGGAGGAAACTAAACAAAGGAGATTAGATTCCAGGCTTTCATTTGCTGTGGGATGTCATCCTCTAGGCTGTGAATATGTGTTCCTATGATTGGTTGATAAATAAAACACTGATTGGCCAGTAGACAGGGTAATCAGACAAGGAGGATTCTGGGAAGAGAAAGGGCTGAGTCAGGGGTCAGACACAGAGGAAGCAAGATGTCAAGGCCAAACTGAGAAAAGGTACCAAGCCACATGGCTAAACATAAATATGAATTATGGGTTAATTTAAGTGTAAGAGCTTTTCAGTAATAAGCCTGGGCTAATGGCCAAACAGTTATAATTAATATAAGCTTCTGAGTGATTATTCTATAAGCAAGCTGTGGGACTGTGGGGGCTTGGCAGGACCCAGGAAATTTCTGAAAACAGTCATTCTAGAAACGGGGTTGTAAAAATGATAGGATGAAAGCCGGGCGGTGGTGGCACATGCCTTTAATCCCAGTACTTGGGAGGCAGAGGCAGGTGGATCTCTGTCAGTTCGAGGCCAGCCTAGGCTATCAAGTAAGTTCCAGGAAAGGTGCAAAGCTACACAGAGAAACCCTGTCTCGAAAAACCAAAAAAAAAAAAAAAAAAATTAAAAATTAAAAAAAAAGATAGGATGAATGGGTAGATTATTAAATCTACTTTCAAACTAAAAAAAAAACCAACAACTACTAGACTCAAATATTTTACATTGGTATGGATTTTTGTATATGGATACAAATATAAGGTTATTTTTGTCATACTATATATACATTTCTATTCTTGCTTAAGGAATTATGCCTATACAGCTCATTTCAAAATGTAAAGTTTTAGTCCTTGAAAACTAGTCAGTCATCTATAACAATCAAATTTATATAAATGTTAAGTATGTTTTTAAGGTCAAACAGAGATATATTTTAAATAGATAGGTGGTCTTCAAATACTCAGAGACCTACAGAATATGGCATTTGAAATGTTATAATAACATAAGGCTTTTCATCACAGTGAGACACATCTGCTCCTGGAACACCAATTTACTTCAAAAAGGGATGACATGATGGGTATTGAAAAGCCTCCATATGGAGTTTGTTTTCAATGTGGCAAAGCTAGCCATTTGGGCAAGAAACTGTCCTTGCCTTGACTGCTGACAGTGCTTTCCAAATTGGACAAGTAGGACACAAATTAAGGTGATTGTCAAACTTTACCAAGACAGGTAGGACAGTCCTTCAAAATTTCCTGCTTCACAAAAAATTCTGTCAGATATTCTAGACCAATAGGCTGAAGATGGATGACCCAACATTGCAGAGAAGCCTTGGGGTGACCTTCCAGGCATCCAGATGTCTCTGTTGTTTCTATAGTTTTGGAAGTTGCTTGCTCTGCACTTCCTGCTTACTCATGTAATATATCCTTCTGGGGTCTCTGATGGGGTTGAAGATTAAATAGTTATAGTTAGTTTTCCTTAGTTATGATAGAAAGTAAATTAGATAAAAAAACTTTGGACTCACTAAGATAGGATAGATAATGGAGTATTTTCTCTGAATTTGTCAAATATTAATGGACTGGACATTGTGAATCTATTTCTTACTTGATAATTGTTTTTACTGTATACAGTTTCATTTTGTTAAAGTTTTACCTTTCCTTTTTATTAAAACAATACTTGATAATTGTTCTTATTGTATATAGTTTTACTGTATTAGTGTTAAAAGACCTTTCCTTCTTATTTAGAGAAAGGGAGGAAAATTTTGTGGGAGATTTGTTCATGTTTTCACTCTGAGACCACTAATAGAGTGGATATTAGAGTTTTCTGGTGGACACAGAGGAAATAAAAGGACACAGAAATAATGTGCCCTTAAAAGATGTGCAGTTTCAGTCAGGGAAGTTGGAGAAGAGGGTGAGGTGATCATTTCTCTGTCACTCCATGGATCAATCAGATCTATTCCCTAATATGTGACTCCTGAGCTTTATTGAATAATAAAACATTAAAAGAAGCCACAATACTACTGCCTGCTGTTTCTACTGGGAATTCCTGCTGTTTCAAATTGGGTCTCAAAGCCTGCTTCCTGTAATTGAGCTAGGATAGTCTTTCTGTTCTTCGAACTCCTTTGTCTTATGCCTACATTCCACCATTGTTTCTGTTTGACCAAGCCTAGATCTTTTTGCTTATCTTTTTATCATTTTCTGTCTGATCATCTCTAGGTTACAGGTACTTGTATTATTGGTGACTTGATGTATTTATAAGAAAAAATCCTTGTTAATCTTCTTAGGTTATCTGCCCCCATCTGCAGACATGCACACAAACTGGTTATATATAAGTAGATCAATGGGTTCAGTCTCACAGAAATTCAAAAGTCTTTTGGTATTCTATTTCTCTTAAATTCCCAATCAGATGCTGAATTTAACTGGCTTTCCCCATAAAGTTTCCTGGTGCTTGTTGTAGATGAATTTCTAAGCAGTCTTATTGAATAAAGACCATGGAGCCAAATATAGAGGTGAAAGCCTTAGAGATCAGGGAAATAGTGAGAGCCATCAACCACCTTACCCTACTAGCTCTGTAGCTTCCAAAATGCAACAACTTTCTGTCCACCCAGGCTCTTATTGCCTTGATGTTCTGCCCTTTCATTGGCTCTTAGCCCAGCTGCCTCACTTCCTGTACTGCCTGTCTGTACAGACCTCCAGGTCTCTGTGGTTGGTATTGGGATTAAAGGCGTGTGTCACCACGCTTGGCTCTGTTTCCAATGTGGCCTTGAACACACAGAGACCCTGCCTGCCAAGTGATAGGATTAAGGGTGTGTGCTACCACTACCTGACTTTTGTGTTAATGGCTTGCTCTTTCCTCTGATCTCCAGGCAAACTTTATTTATTAACATACAAATAAAATATCACCACAGTCTGTGTCTTATGCAGGAGTCTGACAGATAATTACTGTTACTCTATCCTTCTATGGAACTCTGATAGGTGGTCCAGCCAGTTGTACAATTTTATTTCACCTTGCTAAACAAAACTTACGTTAATCATGTTAAACTTTTTAAAATACATTTTTCCTTTTATTAAAAATACCTTTTAGTGTCACATATATCCTGATTACAGCTTTCTTTCCTTTTCCTCCTCCCAGTTCCTTCTCACATCCCCTCCCATCCAGATCCACCACCTTTCTGTCTCTCATTATGAAACAAATAGGCATCTAAAGAGATAATGATAAAATAAGATGAAACAAAACCAGTGCATGGGAATAGGACAAAACAAACTGAAGGAAGAGGCCAAGAAATGGCACAAGAAACAGATCTAAACACAAAATACACTTGTTTGCACACTCAGGAGACCCTTTAAAACATAATATATTAGCAAAGGGCACTCTGCTTCCTCTTTTGCAGGATTCCTTGAGCCCTGATGGGAGGGATTTGATGGAAACATCCTGTTTAGGGCATTTTGGGACTGAGTGTTCCAGAGTCTCTCATTCTCTGCATAATGTCTGGCTGTGGGTCCCTGTATTTTTTTTTCCCACCTGCTGTATGAGGAAGCTTCTCTGATGATAGTATTAGGAGTCACTTTATTGCTACTTTGTTTTTCATTTTAGAACAGTAGTGTTTGGTTTTGCCCGGTGTCCTGGGCTATCTAGTTTCAAGTTCTTGATCACCCAAACAGTTTCAGGTATGGGTTCCATCTCTTGGAGTATGCCTCATGTCATATCAGACATTTGATGTCAAACTCTTAATGTTTCACGTCAGGTTGCAATATAAAAGACACAATAGATTCTGAACCTATGCTGGCTAATGAAAAATGTCTCAAGCTCCTTCACCAAACAACTGATAAAAAGTGACAAAAAAAGTCTTGCTACTGCCTATGAAAAAGCCTGTCAAAGGTTATTTACATGGCTTTTTTGCCTGCTCTTTTCTTCTAATAAGGACAAAACTACCCAAACTATTTTCTTAACTGTGCCCTCAGTACAACTTTAATAGTACTAATGGTCTCACTTTTTATATGTTTACAGATATTACCTCACTTACTTAGCATGCTCCAAGAACTTAATGCTATCACCATTGTGTGATCTCCAAATGATTGTCTTGTGTTCTGGACCTTGGGCCATCTGTTAAATTTTACTATGGCCCCTTAGAGGAAGCCTCCTGTGAAGCGTTCTAGCAGCTGGCCTTTCTACACTGCCCTTTTGTCAGCCTGAAACTTAAGAATGATCCAAGGCCCCAAATCCCTAAAAGCAGTTTATGTGTTGTCTGAGTTGGGGACTAATCGGCCATGGGACATATAACATATCAGTCTTCTTGTGAGTCTGGGCATGCTTTCCAGTACTCAGAACTAAAACAGTTGTGCTAAAGCCTTCTTTGTACCACTTAGCATCACTGTCTCACCAGCTCTCAAAATGCCTTCAAGAAATTTCAGGTCAGCTTAACATCCTTCAGGACCAACTCAATTCTTTGGCTGCTGCAGTACTCCAAGAGTAGATCTGACTATGGCTAAGGATGAGAATTGGAGCCTAATCCATGACTGGTACAGCTCTCCACCAACAAGTCCAGAATAGTTTGGAATGGGGTCCAAAGACACAGGGACCAGACAAAAAACTTCAACTACAACCTCTATATGTATGGGCTTCTAGTTCCTCCCACTCTGGCTCCTCCTCTTGATCACTCTTTCTCCCTTATTATCTCCATACCTGTGTTTCCCCTGTCTTTTAAATGTTTTGCATACTGAACTTCCCTTTATACGCAAACAAATTATTTCCCATAAACACTCCCAATGACTCTCACAACACCACAGCTCCATTTATGACTGATGCATGTGCCAAAGGACCTTTTAAATGCCATAGGGAAACTCTGGATGCAAAGGACCATTATCTCTTTCACCCAGGCCAGACACAAGTCTTCACATGAGTCCTCTGTTTTCTCCTGTCCCCTACCTTCAATGCTCTGCAGTCCCTTATTGCTGGCACTGGCTCTTTGGTACAGCACTCCTGGCAGTAGGACCAGTCACTATCACCTGGATCAACTCTATACCCAACTTCTTCTCACTGACGATCTCTGTCTCTCCCATCTCTCCTCCTCCTAGTCTCTCTCCACCTTCATATTTCACTCTATTAGCAAATCATCCACCCTCAGCCCTTTATTAGTTATTTCTCTAAAGTTTCTATAGGAATGCATGGCAACAATTGCATGACCCATCACAGCAGATCAAGTCAAAATTCTCCTCATGCTAAGTGACCAGAGGACCCCCCTCTTTCACAGATCCTGAATTATCCCCTCCTGATAATGACCCTCCTCAGCAGGAAAGAGCTAAGAAAGGATGGACACCCCCACTCCTTTTTTTATAACTTTTATAGGGTTTGGAACGACATAGTGCCTCAGCTATAAAAATAGAATTCTTATGAGGTTATAGCTGGCCTTGATCAAACCATTATCAGTGGTCAGCCTGTCTCCCAAAATAATCTGTCTTGATGGAACAGACAATACAAGCAAGGAGAAACTATAGACTTGCTCATAGCCCCAGCAGTTTCATTCAGCTTCCCATTTTTCAAACTCCTACGAAAACTCCAGGTATCCTCTTCCCCATTCACAGATACCCCTTTCCCATGAGAGAGTGTCTGTCTTTCACTGTTTTGAAATAAACAGTCTCTTCTGCTGAGGTCAGACTGGTCTTTTTCTGCCTTCTGTCTCTCTAAGATGTTCCAGAAATCTAACAGTTCTAAACCTATTATATATCCTATTCCATTTACTTAAACTTGCTCTTTCAGCTCATGGTTTTTAAAGATTTTTGTTTTTAATTCTGTATATATGTGTAGTCTGTATGGGTATGTGCATGTGAGTGCAGTTGCAGACAATGGCCAGAAGATGGTGGCAGATACTCTGGTACTCAAGTTTCAGGTGCTTGTGAGACACCTAACAGGTATGCTGGGAACTGAATTTAAGTCCTCTGAAAGAGTAGCAACTGCTCTCAACTGTTGAGCCACATCTCCAGTCCTAATTCATGGCTTTAGGTTACGTCTTAAATATAGTCTCTATTGTATTAGCAAAATACCAATTGACATGAAAATCTTTCTGACAAGACACTGTGGACTGAACCCAAGTTTCAAAAGTTATCTGACAAGCAAATTTTTAAATGCAATTTAGGCATTTTCTTATTTTTTAGGCATTTTCTTTTTATCTAAAATAAATATATGCACATTTATTTGGATATTATATAATTCAGAAAAATAATTTTTTAACCATGACTTTTTTTGTCGTGTGTGTGTGTGTGTGTGTGTGTGTGTGTGTGTGTGTGTGTGTGTGAATTGCTCATGAAGTTTAGGTTTAGGTGAACTTAAGACAAACTCCCAGTCTTTACAACTTAATACAGAGGCCTCATGGAGTTGTAAGATATTTTCTTAATATTTCTTTAATATCTTACAGTTGTCTTCCTACCTCTTTTGCTGAGTAATTTTTTTAGGAATTTTTCAGGAAGTCTCCATGATGGATTTTTCCCCCAGAAGCCAACATAATTTTCATACAACTACTAATTATTTTAATTACACTGATTTAAGGTTTACTTTAGTAACCTAATTGCAACAATACAATGTCCTTACTAGGTTTCATAAGTGCACAGTAGATTTATTAGTAAATCAGTTGCAAACACACTAGGAAATAGAGGAAGAAGTCTGAGCATCACACTACACCAGAAGTAAAACTAAAAACAGAACCCTCTGGAAAACACAGTGTTCTGTGAAGTCCACCCTTCTAAAATAATGAGGGAGTTTCATTTATCTAGGCATCCCACTTATGTTGACAGTGGATAAGAGGATTAGAGATGCTGGAGAACTTGCTGTAGAACATTGTACTTACTTTGTCTTCACAGTTTTCCACTTTCTCCATGAGAAAGCAGATGCCAGAGTTAATCCACCTTCTTCAAATAAAGTCATCCCCATCAAGACCATTCAGGTGCTAGATATAAAGTACCAGGGATCAGAAAGGATAAGATTAGTGTGCAGTTATCTCAAACATGTTTTCAATATTAAAATGATTACTAATGACTCTAGACTATCTACCTTGAACCTTTCTTCCTGACTCTAACAAAAACAAAATACATTTAGAAGGAAGATAAGCATAATGGAGGGAAATGAGCAACCTGCATGCATGGAGTGTCTGCCCAAGAACACTTGGCGAAGAAGTCTGGCTTCCCTCCCCAGGAGTGAGGAACACTGACTCAGAACTTAGTAACAGTTTGGGATGGAATCCAGGGGTATGTGACTCACTGGGGGAGAAATCTAATAATTTAAAAGTGGCTTCTTTGTTCATCTCCTTATATTGTAGACTCTTTTTACTTAGGGGATCCATGTTCCTTGTTCATACATGAAAAATAAATTATTTTCCAAAATATAATGTTGACATTTTAAAAATAATTTGTAAGTCTAAATTGGCAAGGAAGGCCAGCAGAAACTAAAGTGTGTAACATTTCTCAATATAAAGTAAAACAATTTAATTCTTATATTTTGAAGGATGCTTCATAAAATACTAAAATTTCAAAATATAAAATGACATTTATGATTATTTTCATAGTGATATTTATTTAAAATTATTAATTATTCATCCTTAATATTATTGTATTATATTAACATAGTATTAGTCTCTCTAAAATTGTAATATTAAATTATAACAAGCACTTATTAAGTAGGGTGTCATGAATACTGTAAAGCTACATTTTCTAAGGCTATTATCCAGGATGTGCGAAGGCAAAGATATTTTTTGGCAAGCTTGATGACCTGAGCTCAATCCCTGGGACCCACACAAAAATTGTTCTCTAACTTCTACATACAAGTCATGGCACATGCATGTCCACACATAAAATAAATTAACAAATACAATAAAAATTATTCAGAGATCACTTTATTAATTGAAACAAAGTCAAAGCTGGGATAAAAGTTTTAGCAAAAATTTCACAAGTGTCCATTTGACAAGAACAGACTAAGGCTGAATATAGCACTACATTTTACTCATCCCATTTTGGTCAAGCACTCGATGATGTCTTAAGATAGCAAACATAAAACCTAACTCCTCTCAGGTAGGTCTCACAAGAGGCTTTAGATAGGCACAGGTAACACTGGGGAAAGACAACCTGCACCAAACTTTCCAGAATGAGAACTGATGGTCACTGGGGTCACAGAGCTAACGGTGGTCAGGTCCATACAGGGCTGGATGTCAGCAGCCTTAAAAACTGTCATCTGTACACTAGTCTACATCATCCAACTTTGTAGCACAAATCTTAAAAGATCTTATTAATAAAAGCAAACCCAAAGCCACGTGTTGGAGTGGATGCTGGAAGATCAGAGAAGCAGAACAAGCCACAGCCACCACACCTCGCCAATTCCTCAGCTGATCCTGTTTCCTCAGACTGGAAGCCTCCGAGGCCTCATCCAAATGGATCTCAGCTGAACTGCTGCTCAAAAGCCTAAAAGCTTAACCTGCTCGAGTTCCTGGTCCTCATGCCTTATATACCTTTCTGCTTCCTGCCATCACTTCCTGGGACTAAAGGCATATGTCACTATGCCTGACTGTTTCCAGTGTGGCTTTGAACTCACAGAGATCCGGATGGATCTCTGCCTCCAGAATGCTAAGATTAAAGGTGTGTGTACCACCATCTTCTGGCCTCTATGTCTACCTACCAGCTGTTCTGTTCTCTGACCCCAGATAAGTTTATTAAGGTGCACAATATATTGGGGGACACAATATCACCACACAACTTCTCCCTCTGTGTTCTACAACAGGCAGTCTGGAGCCTCACAGGCTTCCTAGCCCTTAACTTCATTTCAAGACTCTAATGAGGCTCCTGTATCAGGCAACTTTTAGCTCCAACACTATTTAGATACCTTCGGGATCAATTAAAATTTCTTGGGTAAAGGGGATATTATCCTTCCATTTCTATAATTAAACTTCTTTCAAAACAACATGAAACAGCTAGGATCTCCCACTCTTTCCCTCGACTGTCGCCCTTCATTGTTCCCACTCATGACCAGGCTATTCATGTAGATCTTGTCCATTTCTCCGTGTCTTTTTTGGGGTCCCGTTTTCCAGGTAGCCTCACTGGTGATGTGAGTAGCAGTCTAGTCATCCTTGTTCCACATCTAGCATCTTCCTATGAGTGAGTACATACCATATTTGTCTTTCTGAGTCTGGGTTACCTCACTCAGGATGATTTTTTCTAGATCCATCCATTTGCCTGCAAACCGTGTGATGTCGTTGTTTTTCTCTGCTGAGTAGTATTCCATTGTGTATATGTGCCACAATTTAAAGCACCGGGATAAATAACCAAATGAATGGAAGCACAGGATCTATGAACCAAAGGCTGAGGGGCCCCCAACTGGATCAGGCCACCTGAACGGGTGAGACAGTCAGTTGGCTTGATCTGTTTGGGAGGCAGCTGTGCATTGGTGCCAGGTCCTGGGCTCGTTGCATGAGTTGGCTGTTTGAATCCTGGGACTTATGCAGGGACACTTGGCTCGGTCTGGGAAGGGGGAATGGACCTGCCTGGACTGAGTCTACCAGGTCAACCCCGGTCCTCGGGGGAGACCTTGATCTGGAGGAGGTGGGAATGGGGGGTGGGCTGGGGGGAGGGGTGGGCGAGAGGGGGAGAACAGGGGATTCTGTGGCTATTATGTTGAACTGAATGGTGTTATAAAATAATAATAATAATAATAATAATAAAAAAAAAAAAAACATGAAAAAGGGAGCAAAAAAAGAGCTCCAACTACAATAGTACCTGGTATTAAGAAAAATATGGGGTTGGTGAAGATCTTTTCCCATTCTGTAGGTTATTGTTTTCTCTCTCTCTCTCTCTTTTTTTTTTTTACTCTTTCACAACTGAGACTTTATTGGTTCAGTACACAGACATTTCAATTCTTAAAACATGGACCCAAACTCTAAGAGTCATACATTGTGTTCACATATCCAAAAGAGCCATGTGTTGTTTCTCTTTGAACTTATCCCAGTGATGTTCCATCCTAAACTTGGCAAGTTTTCCCTAAGACCTCACATAACAATCAAATGCTCACAATCCTTAATTCCACTGACTCACAATTTTATGCCACATACAGTACATACTCAAAATTTCAATCTTTCACATCACATTATCACAATTGTTAGGAAAATGGACTGCCATGACCAGAGACAGTTCGGAGAGGGCAAGGACCGAGGAGTGGTTTTTTAGGATACAGTTCTATTAGAAACACGAGATCAGAAATAACTGAAAATATTCCAGACACAAATGCATGACCAAGATTCCAAATTACCATTTAATATGCTTTGTGTTGTAGGATATAAAACTAGTCCCCTCTACGGAATGTTATGGTGACCCCTGAGACAATCACAGCCTCTCCTGATTCAGTATTCTGCTATTTTCTAGTTGTACCAAAAAATAAACAACCAGCAAGTGATTTAACCTCTTAAAAAAATCATTTACACTTAAAAAATGGGATGGGGCGGGACTTCCTCCCACCTTTTAAAAATGTTTCTAGAGCTACTAAAAAACTCGAATTTACAAAATAGTTGATAAAAATATTCCTCTGGATTGTACAAGAAGAGAGGTGGGGACACTGACAGACACGATGGATGGTTAGTCGGACTTGGCTTCTTTCTCTTTGACTTCAGAGGCTGGACTCTGGTTTTCAGCCTCTCCATTTTCTGCAGGCATATCTGTGGGTTGCTGGTCAGCCACCTCAGCCTGTTTGCCCTTTGTTCCCCTCTTCCCTTTCATTTGCACTTTTTTGTCTGATGATTTATCCTTTCTCACGACCTTGACCTTCTTTGGCTTTGCATCCACCTTGGCAGGGGTGGGCTTGGCCAACAGCCTCGCAGAGCTATGCCACTCTTGGGCATATACCCAAGGAATGCTCAATCTTACCACAAGGACACATGCTCAACTATGTTCATATCAGCATTAGTCATAATAGCAAGAATCTGGAAACAACTTAGATGCCCCTCAAGTGAAGAATGAATAAAGAAAATGTGGCACATATACACAATGGAGTACTACTCAGCAGCAAAAAAACACTGATATCATGAAATTTGCAGGCAAATGAATGGAACTAGAAAATATCATCCTGAGTGAGGTAACCCAGACTCAGAAGGACAAACATAGTATGTACTTACTCATAAGTAGATACTAGATGTGAGGGAAGGGATGGCCAGACTGCAACCCACAGTTCCAGAGAGGCTAGCTAACAGGAAAAGATCCTAGGAGGGGCACATGGGTGGCCCAGCAAAGGAGAAGTGAATGAGATCTACATGAGCTAACTAGGAGTGGGGAGTGGCAGAGGGTGAGGAGTGGGGGGTGAGAACATAAGGAAATGGGAGGGTAGAGCTGGAAGAGGAACAGAGTAGGAGGGCAGGGAGGGAGATACCATGATAGATGAGGCTATCATGGGAATAGGAAGAGGCAGGGTGCTGGGGAGGCTCTCAGGAATCCGCAAGGATGACCCCAACTGGGAGTGCTGACAGTGGTCCAGTGGGTGCCTGGACTGGTCTACTCTGATGACCATCTAGTGAATACCCTAACTGTCATCATAGAGCCTTTGCCCAGTGACTGATGGAGGCAGATGCAGAGATCCATGGCCAGGCACCAGGCTGAGCTCCAGGAATCCAATTGATGAGAGAGAGGAGAGATTCTGCAGGCAGGGGACATCCTTATCATGATGAGAAGATGTGCAGAAATGACTAGCCACACTGGTGGAAGCCCCATGAACTGTAGACTAGTGGCTGTGGAGCTTCCAAGGGACTGAACTAGGCCCTCTGGATATTGAAGACGGTTGTTTGGCACGAACTATTTCGGGGGCACCCAGTCAGTGGGATCAGGATCCATCCCCGGTGCATGGGCTGGCTTTCGGGAATCTGGTGCCCGTCATGTGATGTCTTGCTCAGCCTTGGTGCAGTGGGGAGGGGCTTGGACATGCCTAGGCTCAGTGTGCCAGGCTCTGCTGACTCCCCATGGGAGACGTTGATTTTGAGGGATGTGGGGATGTGGGGTAGCTTAGGAGGAAGGGCTGGGGGGTGGGAGGAGGAAGGAGATGGGATCTGTGGGTGGTATGTAGAGTGGGTAGAAAATTTCTTTTTTCTTTTCTGTTTTGTTTTGTTTTGTTTTGTTTTTTTGAGACAGGGTTTCTCTTTGCACCTTTCCTGGTGCTCACTTTGTAGACCAGGCTGGCCTCGAACTCACAGAGATCTGCCTGGCTCTTCCTTCCAAGTGCTGGGATTAAAGGCATGTGCCACCATCGCCCAGCGAAAATTTCTTAATAAAGAAAAATGAAAAAAAAATGTACTAAGCATTTACTTTAGACAGGATAGAGACATTATAGACATGATAGAGAGAAAGTGTGTGAATGTGTGTGGGTGAGAGTGAAGGTGTGTGTGTGTGTGTGTGTGTGTGTGTGTGTGTGTGTGAGAGAGAGAGAGAGAGAGAGAGAGAGAGAGAGAGAGAGAGAGAGAGAGAGAGAGAGAGAGAGAGAGATTGTGTTTGCCACTTTAGACATAATAGAAACATGTTGCCAGGAAGTTAACATAAAATAAGTAAATGAGGATAAAAAGTTTGAGATCCTGCAATAAAAACTCACAGTTTTTTAAAGCACATAAATACTAAAGCATGTGACATTTAGAAAATCTGTTTGAAAGCTTTAAAAATTAAATAATTATATTCAAGGTGAATAGTCACAGGAAGAAGCACTAAAACGTTGATTTTCTACTTATGAGTCAGAAACTTTAGGGCCTATTATTTCAATGGTGATTTCCACAGAACCATTATATTACTATCAAATGGCATCTTAACAACTAGATTCTCATCTTGAAGGAAGGCTTTTGTTTTGGGGGGGGGCATTGAGTGTGTGTTTGCCACTCATGTGCAGTTGCCCAGGATGGCCAGATCCCCTAGAGCTAGAGTTACATGTAGTTGTGAGCCACCCCATATGGGTGATGAGGACTGAACCCCAGTCCTCTACATGAGTAGTAAGCATACTTAACTACTGAGAAACCTCTCCAGCCCTATAGAGAAAGACTTTGACGCTTCCTCATAATTTACACAAAAACTAATGCAAAATGAAACAAATAATTAAATGATGAAAATTAAAACTCAAATTACTCAAATAAAACAAGTGATAAACTTCTATCATTGTGTATTATGATACATTTTATCTCTGACTCTAAAAACACAAATCACAAAAAATGGGACTTTATAAAAATTAAAAGCTTGTTTTTTTCAAATGATTCCCTCAAAACAGTTAAAGGACACCCATAGAACAGGATAATATCTGTGAATCACACACTTGATAAGAATCTGGTACTAGGAACATATAAAGAGATACTCTAACTCAACAATCAAAAGTTAACCTGGCTTGAAAATTGGCTAACTGTCTGGAATCATTTCTCCAAAGATTACATAAATAAATGGACAATAAGCACTTAAAATATAGCTAGTAGCATTGAAAACTGGAAATGTAAATCTGAGCACATCACACCCACAAAGCAGCTTCCTGCAACAGTGGACAATAAAAAATATTGATGAGTCAGAGGAAAGCTCAGACCTTCAGATCCAACATGCTGGAATGGTCTTGCAGCTATTGGATAGCAGTCTATTTGATCCCTAAAACATGGAGTTTGGTAGCTGATCTTGGTTGTCAACTTGACTGCATCTGGAGCCTACTAAAGACTAAGCTGCTGGAAGCTCCAATAAAGGGTTTTCCTGATCAGATTTTTTGAAACAGGAAGAGCCAGCCCAAAGTGAATGGTACCTTCTGGTGGTAGCCCAGATAAAAGGACTTTCCCCAGTGTTCTTGGATGGGCTCTCCATTCATAGTAGAGCTTAATCACTTGACTACATTTTGCTCATCTTTCTTTTAAATACATTTGGTTGTTATTAGAATTCAGGAAGGGAGTTTCAAGCCTCATGATTCTCCAGCAAGGACTCTGCCTTCTAAATGTTCCCAAACTCCAAAAACAGCACCACCAGCTTTGAAATGAGTGTTCAGCCTGTGAAGGACCTTTCACACCCTAAAAGTAATGCACAGCCTTCCATTCAGGGATATCTTATAACTACTTAAAGGGTTTTATCCTAGATCACAGATGAGAACTAACAAACTAAAGACATGAAATTCTAGGAATCGATAAAATTTGACCCACCATTTAGTTCAACTGCTTAGTGGTGGTTAGCATTAATTGTCAACTTACCACAAACTAGGATCAACTGGGAAGTCTCAATGAAGGGTTGTCTAGTTTAGATTGGCCTATGGGCATGTCTGTGGTAATTTGTCTTGGTACCATAACTAATGTGTAAAGACCTAGTCCACCATGGGTGGCATCATTACCTAGTTATGGGACCTAGACTGAGTAAAAATAGAGAAAGCCACCTGAACACTATATATGCATGCATTTATTTCTCTCAACTCCTGGACAGAAAGGAAACTAGAACACACTTTATTTCTCAGATGAGCATCAGCATGCCAAAGGACATACTCATATATAATTCAATGCATTCATTTCCACATAGTTCTGTTTCTATTACGCAATTCTTGCCTGTCTTCATTAATTAAAAAAAAGGTTTAAGGAATTTTATTTTTAATTGAATAACCTAGGTAATAATCTCCATTGGGTGTCATCATAGTCAGAGAAATATAAAGTAAATTTCCAAAAATGTTTGATTTTTCTTTGAAGCCATTTCAGGCATCTCAGGGAAGGACTGATAGAACTATGCTCAATATTGTAAGAACTAAACTTTTCTGGAAGCATACTGACACTTACTTTGTTAAAGTATAATTATCAGATGTGGTTTGGGACTGTTTTCCCACTTGTTAAATACTGAAAAAGTCTAAGCAAGACCAGGGTGACCTGTGTCATTAGGTGGGATTTATGAACATACTTCAATGCCTCACAAGACATCTTAGCCACACTGCATGGCAGTAATCTTCTTTATAAAAATAAACACAAGAAGCTGGACAGATGGCTCAATGATTAACAGCAAGTATTACAAGGGCTGGAGTTGGATTTCCAGGATTCACATCAGGTGCCCCACAATCATCTGTAATTTTATCTCCAAGGGACCCAGCACCCCATCTAGCCTTTGCATTCACCCACACTCATGTGCATACACACACACGCACGCACGCACGCACGCACACACACACACACACACACACAGGGAGAGAGAGAGAGAGAGAGAGAGAGAGAGAGAGAGAGAGAGAGAGAGAGAGAGAGAATGAGAGAGAGAGAATGAGAGGGGGAGAGAGATACACCCACACACATACATTTAAAAATAAAAAATACATCTTTAAAAATAAATGCAAGTTTACTTTTACATTTTCTAGTTTTTTGGGGAATAAGACAGCACCATAGTTTTAGTCATTAGGTAGAAACTGATAATTTAGATAAATATAGCTTCCTTTCAACTCTTATGATCAAGACAGTTGGTTCTTTCATTTTATTTACATCAAAGTCACTGTAAGCTCTTATTACCAGCTATTTTCAGATTTTCTTAGGTTTTGCATATTAAACAGATTCTTTTATCCTGAAAGCTATACCTTCATCATTACTCAAATGTTTTACATATCCCAATATGTTGTGCTATATAATAACAACATTCAATTATATATAAGTGAAAATTATAGCAAGGAGGAGAAAGGGGTTTAGGAAGCCCCACCTCTAGCTAAGAAGCTATAGGAGGATGAGAAGCTAGGAGAGGGAGAATTGGCTTACTTTAGAGGTGTGGATCCTGGTAACTCCAGCATGCTCTAGTGGGTGGCTCCACACTCACATGTATTATATACAGGCAGCACTAAATGGACTCAATGGACAAAATAGGTAGGTAGGTAGGTAGGTAGGTAGGTAGATGATAGATAGATAGATAGATAGATAGATAGATAGATAGATAGATAGATAGATAGACAGACAGACAAAAAATGTGTTTGGAAAGGGATTTAGTGAGGGTAGGAGGAGTTAGAGGAGGGAGTAGAAGGTAAATATGATCAAAATGCATTGTATACATGTATAAAACCCTCAAAGAATAAAAAATAGCTTCAATCTTAAGTTATACTTTGCCATGCACCTGATCCAGAGTAATGCATATGTATCATTTACTGAAAGCAGCAAATACAGAAGTTGAAAGCAACTTCTTTAAATCTACCACAAACATTGAAAGCAATCATGTATGGGTATTGGTTGTTAAACAATGCTGTTTGTTGTTTGAGTCTGGGATCAGTTGGAACTTACTTACTCCCATGTAAAACTCTGTTAAATATTTCTGTGAGGTATCCCCCATTTCTTCCCCATGTAATATTTCCTACGCTGTTCAATACACACAGAAAGAAGTCCTTTGTTAGGGTCAGACACACATAGACATCAAGGCTTTGCATAACTGAAGAGTCCCCAAGTAACTGAAAGATGTCTTTATGAAAAGCAATATTCCATTCCAGTGTTATAATGGTGGAATAGGTAGATGTGCCTGACCAAGGACTGTACAGAGTAAATGGTGAAGTTTTGCTGTAGATGCTTGAAAATGTAGAGAATAATGTTGAACTTAAGTATGTACATGTAGATTCTCTGTCATTGAACATACTCAGGTGAACAAAACACCCAAGATGTACTGCTCAATTTACATAATTTATAGTTGAATTAATCTAGAAATGAGTGCCCATGTTATACCAGTGATCCTCACTAAAAAGGAGCAAATCGATCCCAGGCCAGAAGAGGAAGCTGCACAAGGAAAAAGAAGAGAAAAGATATCCCAGAAGAGACTGAAGAAGCAAAAACTTATAATATGGGAACAAATATAGTACAAAGTAAATTATTCTTTTTCTCTGCCTTTTGGCTCCCATGGAACTTCAGAATCTGTTGAAATTTTAGTTCTCACATGACTTTTTTTTTAAGCTTCTCAGACTTTTGACAGCCACGTGGGAAAAGATTTGGTGGGAGCCTCCACAGCCCTACTATGTTTACACTTCCTCTTGGCTGCTCCCCCTGTAAGTCATCACAGCCTGCTAGCTCTCAAACTTTCACATCACTCTTCTATATATTGCAGCTTTCACAGCCTAAATCTGTAATGTCCCTCACAGGCTCGTGTTGGTTGGTTGGTTGGTTTTTCCACAGCTGGTGGTTGGTACTGTTTTCAGGGACTGAGAGAACTGGTGGTGGGTCCTGCACCATGGTGGGGTGCCCACTTGCTATGTCCCCACGCTATGCCCCCACACCCCATCAAAGGCTGTGAGCTGAAACAAGTCCACCTTCCCCTAAGCTGCTGCTTTTTTTTCAGTATTTGATTACAGTGATGAGAAGATTAACAAACAAATTAGCTGTTCTCAAATGGCGTTTTCTAAAACAAGATGATTCTCAGAGCCTAAGTTCAAATCTTTGTCCTAAACCAGCCCCATTTCTTTCTAGAAACTGTTCCTGCTTGAGTAGTGAAGGTTTCCTGTGATTGTCCCCCAGACTCCTCTGCAGAGTCTATTCTGTTCTCGGGAGAGAGTGCACAGCTACCCAGGGCTTGTTCCTCACCTCTGTGCTTGTGAGTTTTAGTGTCTAAACTAGCCCCGAACTTCTTTTGGTTACTTGACCCACAGATCTTACTGGTCCATAGAAAGTTTCCAGGTGGACAAACCAAAACCACCTCACATTTCCGATATTTAATTCTTTCTTTATAAAGCTGTCCATGAACATCTGCATCAGTCCCCACAACAAATCCCTTCTTCTATATTTCTGTATCTATCTGTCTGTTCTAGTTTCCTCTCTGCTCCTGTAACAAAACACTAACAAAAAGCAACTTGGGAAAGAAAGGGTTTATTCAGCTTGTACCTCCAAGTAATAAGCCATCATTTAGGAAGTCAGGGCAGTTACCTGGAGTCGAGAATTGTTAAGGGACATTGCTTGCTGGCCCACTCTCTACCTCATGCTCAGTTAGCTTCTTTATTCAGCATAGAACCATTTGCCTATGAATACTACTGTCCAGAGTGGGGGGGGGCTTCTACATTAATTAACAATCAAGACATCGCACCCCTTATATCTAAACCCACAGACCAATCTGACCTAGGTAATTCTTTAATTGAGGCTTTCCTCTCAGATAGCTCTAGCCTGTATCAAGTTGACAACTTTAACTAGAAAATTGTCTAGCTATCTGTCACTTCATTTAATTCCATTTAGTAGAGAACCCTGAAACACTACCTGCAATTTAAATAATTCTGTGGGATGCTGTGGTATATGCCTTTAGTTCCAGGACTTAGGAGGCAGAATCAGGTGGAACTCTGTGAGTTCAAGGCCAGCCAGGTCTCAAACAAACAAATAATGATAATTTGTTTATAATAGTAAATATTCATGAAGCATATTAAAATATTAACATGTTAAATATGTTAGCAATACTAGTATGAAGTACAATGTGACAAGTGATATTTTTCTGTTCATTCTTTTTTTTCTTGGATCATATCAATATGTCTCTTTATTTTTAAGATTCTATGGCACAGGCTGTTGTTCTAAATCTCACTCACTGCTTAAACTACTGTGCATTTTCTGGCCAGCTGACAATTAGAGAGAGCAACCCATTCATAAGCCAATTCCATAATCAGTAACTGGAAACTCAATGCAGTCTTCAAGGTCAAGAGCTGTCTTCATTTTGTTCATTTTAGGTATCTAGCAGTAACTGAAGAAAATATTTCAATGAACCAGTTCTTCAGTGAAACTCACTGAGAGCTGAGGCTCATCCCAGGTATAGACTGAGATGGAGAGAGAGTTAGGTCAGCTTTGTTGTTGTTGTTGAATGTTTGTTTAATCTTAGCTTTCAGTGTTATGTACCTCTGGCATGCAGTAACCATGAAATTAGGAAGAAGCTACTGGATTTTTTGTTCTAATTATACACACCTGCTTCTTAACCAGCAAAAAGTGATCACGACACAATAACAAAAGTGCATGTCACCCAGTTGTGCTCTTGCTTATACCAAACTTTGTTTTCTGTGAGTTAAGTCTTCCTCTGTGACTTTCTGGAAGACAGAGCTCAGCCTGGGCCAGGACCTGGCTGACTTTGCTTTGCTTTGTCCTCTGGTTGAGTTCCATGCTTGTCTTGGCAGGCTACACTGCCTATTCATGGAGAAATCTTTCTCAAAGTGAGCTGGCTACAGAGATGCAGTGGCTAGCTACCAAGCCCTAAGGTTACAAGGCTATATGCTGCTTCTGTTCTGCTCCTTCCTAACCCTCAACACATCTGCATGATACACTTCATAAATAACACACCTACTACACAAATCACAAAGAATTCCCAGACCCTCTGCTTGATTCTGGACCTGTAACAGTTGTACCATTCTCAGGTCCTAGTCTCTCTGGTTACCAAAGTCCTACTCTGACATCTCTCCTCTCTCACCTATCCCTGAATTGTGCAAATCTTATTTATCATTATCTGACATATGAAAAGAAATAATCCAATCACCCTGTCCTGACTTTCCACAATATCATCAACCTACTCCTCCATCTATTGACTCATTAAAAAATTTTAAATATTTACCATTTGAGGGATATACATGGTATTATCCATAAATAGTTGCTTCATATGAAGTTATTAGATAAAAATTAGTGCTGTATAGGATGAAAGAAATGCAGATTAAGAGAAACAGTGAGCTTTGATTCCTATTTAACACACACACACACACACACACACACACACAAGATAGTGGTGACAGAGCAGGGCAAGGCTATCCATAAGACACCTAGATGTTAGCTTTGATGCAGAAATCTGTAGCTATGGCTCTATATATGACTGAAAGACAACATACAACCTAAAAGTAGCATTATATCAATGATCAGTTACAAGGAGTGAGTACAACATTCTGGCCAGGGTCTGCATACTGACAAAAAATTTAATAAGAATGCATGGACATTAGTCTAAGGTATACATTCTTTGAAAGTAGAGATTTTTTTCTGTTTTATTTGAAGTTTAGTTGGTAGCTTCTGAAATCATGCCTGATACATAAGGAAGTATTCAATGAGTGTTTACACGGATGAAGTACAGAAGAAGAAATATAACCAACATAAAAAAGAAATAAAAAATTTAGAAGCCCATGCAAATACTGAATAGCAATAATCACATTTGTGTGTGTGTGTGTGTGTGTGTGTGTGTGTGTGTGTGTGTGTGTGTGTGTAAAATCTTAAGTTCCTCGTCATTACTTTTCACTATACTCAAGAGCCAAAGCTCCGGATTTGAAGAGATCCTGACACCTTCCTTTGTTGTGTTTCTGAGGGTGCTGGGAACATTGCAGTTTGCCATCTGAGAGTTGACACTGAAGGACTATATGGCTCAATGATGCAGCTGTAAGCTGTGTGACTGCTGGTCAGGAAGTGTTAAGTTAGATTAAGATGTACTTTAAAAGTATGACTTGCAAGGCTTGATAGAGTTAGATGTCAGAGGACAGAAAACAGTAAAGATGACTCCTACAAGCTTGGGAGATTTAAGGGAACAGAACACAGATCTCACTTAGACACAATGTCCTTGAATTGCCACTACCTGGAAAGACTATATTTTCAATTGGATAAATATGCATTCAAATCAAGTCAATGCCAAGGCTAAATGTTTAAATTTAGAAGCTCCAGTTTCATAATACTATAAATAAATAGTTTATGTCAACTCTAAAAGATGATGAGCAATCTATCAGTGTGTATTCTTTTGTCAAAGACCAATCACATCAGTTTAGCAGGAAGGCATTCTTGTAAAAGCCAATTCCATCTCCAACTACAATATTGCAATCTTGCCTGACCAGGATATTGAGAGGTGATCAGCCTTAAATAATTTAGCAATAGACTTCAATTTTATCACATACCTTTTTTCACTGTTTTATTTAATAACAAATTAATGGCACTCCACTCTAATAAAAAAATATATATTTCCTAATGGTTCCCCCAAACATCTCCTGTCCTGCTGGCCATGAGTGATCTATAGACTCACTACACAATGACACGGGAAAATCCTTCAAAAGGTATTTCTATAAACCCCCAAGGAGACCCTGCGCTTGTTTGCCTTTTCATCAATGCTAAAGAACCAGGGTCTAGGAAGACAGCTGAGTGGGTAAAGTACCTACTCTGTAGGCATGAAGACTTGAGTTCAGTCCCCAGAACTCACATCCAAAACAAACAGGCATGGTAGCCTGTTCTTATAGCTTCAGGGCTTGGAAGTTAGAGTGAGCAGGTGAATCCTTGGGGCTCATTGGAAAGCCAGCCAGATTACTGGTCTAGTTCCAGGCCAATTTGAAAATCTCAAAATAAAACATAACATAAAATAAAATAGACAGGAGCTGGAGAGATGATGGCTTAGTAGTTAAAAGCACTTACTGCTCTTGCAAAGGATCTAGATACAGCTCCCATAACCCATACAGTGACCCACAACTTCAATTCCAGGGGATCTCATGCCCTCTTCAGAGCTCTGCAGACATCAGGTATGCATGTGGTGCATATATGCTCATTCAGGCAAACCACTCACACACATAAAATAAATACATCTAAAAAAATTAAAATTAAAATTAAAACAAGCAAAGCCCAGGCAGACAGCTCTTAAAGAAACACATCTGAGGGTGACCTATGACCTCCACATATTTAGACACTACACATACACACACACACACACACACACACACACACACACACACAGTTTTTTATTTTTTAATAATTTCATACATATATAGTGATTTTAATTATTTTCAATTTTTAGTCCCCTTCACCCCCTTCCTTTCCCACTGAAACCCTTCTTCTTTCCAGTATGCCCATGCCTATTTTTGTGACATGGCCATTGTACTCACAAACTCACAGCAGCTATGGTGATCTGCACAAGACCTGCACATGATTGGGCACATCAACATTTTATTGTAAACTGGGGGCGGAGGGTTGGCAGTATGGCGTGAGGAGTTGGGGGAGGGACCCATGAAGCTCAACCCTCTCCAGATAAGCTATTGACAGTTAATGGCTGCTGAATGGTTGTCATTTTCTTTATTGGTGTAGCCCTGATAAGTTTCCCATACTTCCCTAAATAACCACCCACCCATGCTCATACAGGCCACTCTAGTTAAAGTCAGCTGGTCGCACACAAACAGAAGACATATAAGGCCATTCTCCAGAGCCAAAACTAGAGAAAATACTGGTTTAATATCTTCCTTCATGAGCATGTGTCTTTTTGCCTCCATTCCATCCTCCTTATCATGTAATATGATGATGCCCTCTTGGTCTCCTTTCTGAATGTTATACTATACATGCATTTAACACACACACACACACACACACACACACACACACACACACACACACACATTTGAGTTTATTTAATTATAAAAAACAGAATTTTTTAAAGTAAAAAAAAAGAGCCAAAGATTTGGTGCCAAAAAGATAGAATTTGATCACTATCATCTCCAGCTGGCTAAGGAACTATCATTTTGTGACAGTGCTGCAGGATGATAGGGGCAAGCTGCTTATGCTCACTACAGTCATAAGCCAATCTGCTATTGGCATCTGGTGTTGAGTGTTCCAGTCCTGAAAAGTCTGAGATATACTTCTGGAATCATAGCCTTGCACACTGTGAGTTTGCAGTATGACTCTCTCTCCACCTCTCCCTCTCCCTCCTTTTTCCCTCCCTCCCTCCCTCTCCCTCTCTCTCTCCCTCTCCCTTCTCTGTAGTTCTGCTCATCTGCCAACATTCCAAATTGTTGGAACAGTAAAGGATGTCAGGCAGTTGATGGACAGGGACTACATGCCCTCCTCTGTCAGACTAACGTGAGTCCACTGAAAAAGCCATTTCAATTTCTTTACCAATAACAGAAGGTACTCTGTGACTTGGGAGCCTGGGCAGCCAAACACATTGCCTAGAAACTTCACATTTGTCAAGTTCTAGAATCATCATAATGTCTCTTCTAGGACCTAGCTCCTCTTTCAGCAAGCATGACTTTTTAACATTTATTTACTAACTTCATGTGTACATGTGTGTATGTACACACACACACACACACACACACACACACACACACACACAATGATATGTGTGTGAAAGTGTCCATGGAGGCCAGGAGAGGACATCAGAGAGAGCCCCTAAGATTGAGTCATAGGCACTTGTGAACCACTTGTTGTATGTGTTAGGACTGAAGTTGAGTCCTCTACAAAAGTAGACAGTGAGCTATCTACCAACTCACTTTTTTTTTCCATCACGCATTCATTTTTATCTACACTGGAAGTTCACTGGTGTTGAAATTTAAATGTGTCTTTCCAGTCCTATCATTTGACCACAGGCACTTATATTTAAACAGAAATTTCTAAATTTTAAAGACTTACTTTGTTTTAAATCATGTACATGTGTGTGATGGGGAGGTATGGACATGTGAGTGTTAGTGCACATGAGGCCAGAAGCATTGGATTCTCTGGAGCTAGGGTTATAGGTCATTATGAGCTACCTGACCTAGGTGCAGGGATTGGACTCCAGTTCTATAAGAGTCCCTAGTGCTCTTAACCCCTGGGCCATATCTCCAGCCCCCAGGCTGTCCAATAGTCACCAATATTACAGAAGGCCAGAGTCAACCACAGGACTGCAGGAGATACAAATTTGGGCATGAGATTTAAGTCCCACATAGATGTTGAGCATGCAATATCAAAGAATTTTTAAACACCATTAAGAGGTTTTAAGGTACATACATTGTTTTGTCTTAGATAGTATCTCAATGTGTAGCCCTGACTGGCCTGGTATTAAGAGATCCACCTACCTCTGCCTTCCTATACCA
The DNA here is from genome assembly GCF_049852395.1 of Peromyscus maniculatus bairdii. Lineage (NCBI taxonomy): Eukaryota > Metazoa > Chordata > Mammalia > Rodentia > Cricetidae > Peromyscus > Peromyscus maniculatus. The sequence continues at coordinate 94,054,198 of NC_134856.1, read as the reverse complement.
CCAAGCCCAACCTAACTCTATGTCCATAATACTTCAGACAAGTTATTCTTCCATACACAATGAGTCCTAAATTTAACACAGTACTGAAATTTATGGACAGACATCAGAGATTGTCATTTTAGATAAGAAAATGATGTAAATAGTCATTAGATTTCCTCAACAGTTGACAAGCTACTTTCAGTAATGTCTCTGTACTCTAAGATCCCTGTAAATCCAAAGAACAGTTTGTGTGTATCCTGAAAACCAAACCTGTACATAATCCAGAAATTAGTATTATTGATTTTTTTCTAGCTAGATTTTTTTTTATGAACAGGAAAAAAATGAATTTTATTCTCCAAACCAGAAGGTAATATACCCTTAGATTGCTGAATACTGGAAGGGTTAGATTGCTAATACTTGTCATTCAGTAAGAATGCTCTACTGAGGTGACTCAGTAGGTAAATCCCTTACTTTGCAAGTATAAGGACTTGAGTTTGATCCCCAGAACCTATATAAAAATTCCTAGTGAGACAGTGCACACTTTTGATCCCAGCACTGGGAAGGAGAACACAGGAAGATCCCTGGTACTCAGTGGCCAGTTGGTCTTGTACACTTGGAAACTCCAAGCCAATGAAAACTCTTGTCACAAAAGTGGTAGACAGTGCCCCTGAGGATGCTATCTGAGGTTGTCTTCTGTTGCCCCCCCCCCACACTCTTGCATGGCACCTGCACACACATATGTGCAAATGTAGCTGTGTGTGCAGAAACACACACACTCATACACAAAATAAATAAATAAATAAATAAATAAATAAATAAATAAATAAATAAATAAATAAATAAATAAATAATAGTTTTTATGGGCCAGAAGAGATGACTCAGTGGTTAAGGGCATTTACTTCTCTTTCAGGGGACTTCAGTTCCATTCCCTGCACACATTAATAGTGGCTCAGGACCACTTGTAAATCCAGCTCCAGGGGGAATCTGCCACCCCCTTATGGATTTTGAGGATATCTGCAACTCCGTGCACAGGCCCACATACAGAAATGCACATAAATAAATCTTTTAAGATGTTATTTATTTTTATTGTCAACTATGTGTCTGGAGTGGGGGACTGATATGTTCACACAAGTGAGAGGTACCCTTGGAGGACAAGAGAGTGCCACTGGATCTCCCAGAGCTGGATTTGCAAGTCCTTGCTAGCCATCTGATGTTGGTGCTAATAACTGAACCCAGTTCCTCTGCTGGAGCAATGTGTGTTCTCCAGTGCTAAATCATCTCTCCAGACCCTAAAAGATTTGAATGAATTGCCATCTTTACATATTAGATCAATTTTATGTCGCTTTACAATGGTCATCCTGGTGATTCATCTCTAGAAGTATGTACACACTCAGCCTTTTTACTGAACACATTTATTTATGCTAGTGATTTAGCACAGAGAAACAATGAACATGTACCACAAGCATTTGGTACCCACAGTGATCATGTAAATATGGTTTCTAGAGATACATATAAATGCTGTGGGTGAGTGGTATATCTACCTGTGAATGAGATGTTCTAAAGTGGGTGGAGACCACAATAGACAGAAAGGAAATGTCACGGTCGGTTTGGAGCAACAGGACACACATGACCATTACCTGAAAGTGGAAGGGAAGTGGGGCAGGAGTACAAGAGAGGATCAGTGAGATGGGTGACCAAAGACAGAGAATAAAATAACTGTTTTGAAAATGCCATATGGAGATCTGATGTAGTGTGTGCTAATTAAGAAATTAAATGAAGCCAGGCAGTGGTGGTACATGCCTTTAATCCTAACACTTAGAAGCACAGGCAGGAGGATCTCTGTGAGTTCGAGGCCAGCTTGGTCTACAAAGCAAGTTCCAGGGCAGCCAGAGCTGTTATACAGAGAAACTCTGTCTTAAAACAAAACAAAACAAACAAACAAAAACAACAAAAATTAAATGAAAAAATTAAAGATAAAAACAAACAGAAAAAAACACTTAGTTATTTTGTTACTATATTTAGTAAATCTATTTGAAGCACTGAATTCTGAAAATTGGATGACTTACCACAATGGTAGAATATTGTAATGGTAGAATAATATAGGGCATGTGACATATGTACACACACACACACACACACACACACACACACACACACACACACACAGGAATCAGAATCTACTGAGGAGTAAGAAGAATCATAATCTGATCATACAAGATGAACATGGTTAGAAGTGGATTTAAAAGCTGAACTTATTATTGGCTGTACCACAAACTATATTAGGAGATCTTAGATCATATATTCTTATTCTTCTTTATGTCTCCAGTAGAAAATCCAGTATCTTTTTTTTTTAAAAAAGACTTACTTTATTTTTTATTAATGTGAAAAAGACTGGTGTGTGTGTGTGTGTGTGTGTGTGTGTGTGTGTGTGTGTGTGTGTGTGTGTGTGTACATGTATTCAATCCTGTGAAGTTCAGAAGAGGGCATTGAGTCCACTAGAGCAGGAGTTACAGAAGTTTTCAAGGCACCTGACCTGGGTGCAAGGAACCAAACATGGCTCCTTTGGGAGAGCAACAAGTGCTCTTAACCATTGAACCATCTCTCTTGGCTCCCCTAATCTCAAACAGAACACTTAGACACCGTCCCAATCCATTGAGTTTTGAAATATTTGAGTAATGCCAACTGCAGTGGAAATTGTAAAATATTGAAATGAACATCATGGACCTCCTGTCAGATGCCTCAAAACAGCACTCTCCCATTTTTATAAAGTCCTCATAAGGGAGGATCACATCCATATGCTTTGTGATCAACTGACTGTAAATATTGCTGTGTACTTTCTCTTCACAGCTTCTCTGCTGCAGCGCCTCAAAACACTGGCTCCCATCCAGTTAGTATAAGAGATTAACTTTATCAGAGTCTCTGAACATAAAGGCAGAGACCGACTCATGTGACTGCGGTCAGAGTACCATAGCCAAGAGCAGAAGGCAAAAAACTAACAGGGAAACAAAGACTACCTCATTCATGGTGAAAGGCCTGCACATAAACACAGCAAACTTTGGCAATAAAATAAAATAAACCTGGCAGAGTTACTTGATTGTGGTCACCAACATCAATCCCAGTGTTTTCTTTTATGGCACTGGTACAGTGAATGCTGATTAGAGAAAGAGCCAAACACCATCGGGTCTTAGGAGAAAACATTTCCCATCATGGATGATGAAAGACTACTAGAGTGTAAGATCTCCCCATCTCTAAGCAGGGGGAGCAGAATGCCTGTGTCTTTCTATAGCTGGTTTCTTTGGCATCTTTCCTGGCCATTGGAGATTTGTCTAAAACAGGCTTTGACCATCCAATAAGAAGACCAGTCACCATCTGAAGTTGAAGAGGGATAGTCCAGCTATGTCCTTCATCCATGTCTCTTGGTCTGTAGCAAGGTCATTCAGCCACTTGGTGCTTAATGTCACACAGCTATGGAAAGGACAAATGCGTCAATCCAGTAGGGTTGAATAGGAAGAGAAGGGAAGAACACGTCACACAGGAGGAGCCCTTTCCTCAAGATAGACAGCTAAACACATCATTTGCTTTTCTTTTCAAAGACTTCATAGTTGTACATGCAAAAAGTAAAGCAATGCTTAGACCCAGAAAACTTCTAGGGAATGCTCTGATTTTCAAATATATATTGACATATGTAAAGCACGATTTTACTGTTTCCTATACCCTCAGCACAAATGTTTCAAATGATGCCTTTTCATGATCATTTTATAGTTTTTTCTAGCATATGTATTGTAATATTGCTGCATGGTAGAGTTCATGCATGGTAACCACTGCTTATATTTTTTTAAAAAAAAATTCAGAAGAGAACTTTAAAATATAAACTTCTTATACTGTCTATAAATGTCCCTTGTAACAAAACATGAAACAGTTTCTTTTATTTTAAATTTCCATGCTGATTTGTATCTATCAAAAATTATCAGATATGCAAAAATACAGTGAATTTTAATTTGGGAGCCCTGTTCAACACAGAATTACCAACCAACCTTAAAGATTTGTCTAATGCAGTGATTCTCAACCTGGGGGTTGCATATTACCTGAGTAAGGAGGAAGTTCAAGCAAGCAACTTTCAAAAAATATGAGAAACAGAAACAGCTGGATGCCTAGACAGTCACCTGAGGTTCCTCTGTCATGTTGGGGCATCCATCTTTGACCTACAGGACTAGCATATCTGACAGACTTTTCTGTGAAGCAGGATATTCTGAAGGGCTATCCTACCTTGTCTCGGCAAGTTTTGGCAGTCACTTTCTTTTGTGTCCTGCTTGTCCAAATTGGACAGCACACTGTCAGCAGTTAAGGCAAGAGCACTTTCTTGTCCAGTGGCTAACTTTTGCCACAAAGAAAGTAAACTCCATGTGGAATTTCTCAGATGCCCATCATCTTCTCTGAAGTAGATTGGTGCTGCCAGGAGCAGACATGTCTCATTATTATAAAAAAAAATCCCACGAAAACATATATTATTAAAACACCTTAAATGTCATATTCTTCAGATCTCTGAATTGTTTGGAGACCACCTGTCTACCTAAAATATATCTCTATTTGATTTGAAAACATACTTAATATGACTACAAATTCAATTGTAATAGGTGAGTGATTACTAACCTAGACTGGAAATTTGCATTAAATTGTTAAATGAGATGTATAGGTATTATACCTTGAACAAGATTAGAAATGTATGTACAGTATGTTCTAACAAAAATAACCTTAAATTTGTATCAATATACAAAAATCCATATCATGGTAAAATATTTAAAACTATTGGTTGCTTTTGTGGTTTGAAAGTAGATTCAAGCCGGGCGGTGGTGGCGCACGCCTTTAATCCCAGCACTCGGGAGGCAGAGGCAGGCGGATCTCTGTGAGTTCGAGGCCAGCCTGGACTACCAAGTGAGTCCCAGGAAAGGCGCAAAGCTACACAGAGAAACCCTGTCTCAAAAAAAAAAAAAGAAAAGAAAAGAAAAAGAAAAAGAAAAAGAAAGTAGATTCAATAATCTATCCTTATCCTATCATATCTATATCCCCCTTTTCTCTTTTCAAAACAAGGACCCTGAATCTAAACACCTCTGTTCAGCTTTTTTCCTGACCATTACCAATAACAATTTGTAACCAACCACCCTAAACAATGACAAATATCCATAACCCATCAAATGACCAAAAATCACCCACCCCACCTCATAGGAATGTGGGCATCATCTTCTTCAGTTTACTTCCTGCTGTCTTGGGGTGATGGAATCTTTAGGGGATCCTGAAAAGAAAAATTTGGGTTAATTGTCAAGTCCTGGGAGAGGTAGCTGCATTATTTGTTGTCCAGTCTCTGTATAACAGAAAAGTGCAAGGCTTACCTCAAGTCTTGGCTGGAGTGGTCTGTGAAGCTGGATCATCTCAGCTAGCCACCTCAAAATTGTCCTGAACAGTTTGTAGTCCAACGATGCTCTTTGGGTTGTGTTTGTCAGCTTAGTGGCATTATCATAGACCATGTGGAATCATCGATGTGAGGCCCCATCATCTTTTTGGAGACTTCAAAGATCACTCTTAGATGTGGTCATGGTTCATCACAGAAAACTTAAACATTTTAAATGTCATATACAGCAGATCTCAAAGAGGCTAAAGGATCAATATTTGCTATGTACATTCAGAGTACAAAAGCTTATTTTCTAGTTACCTGTTAGAGACTCAAACCTGAAATCATATACAGGAAGCTAGATGAAGCCTTTTTCTAGAATTAGTCAGTACTCTCTATGATCATTAATATCTTGACAAAAAGTTTGAAAAATATATAAATCTTATAAATTTTGAGATAATATTTATACCTTAAGAAAAGGTTAAAGAGTCAAAATAATACCAAAGGATTATGAGATCTGTAGCAATAAAATAGTCTGTAGACTTTAGGTTTTCTTCTGTCCCATATCAGGTGGCTCTTTTGACATGAGACAGAGATTTTGTATTTTACTTTAACAAGCATGCTTGGGTTTAGAGAAGGAGAGAGGCACACTCCAACTCCAAAGCCAGCTTTAATTTTCAACTGAACTGGGACTACAAAAAGATCATTTGCATTATATGTCTATAGAGAACAACAGAAACAAACATTTAGGAAGATTTATGAAATTTTATCCTGTTGGAGATGTGATATACCAATAGGCATTGGTATACTGGGATTTCTTGGGACATTTTTCTGGATGATTTGTACTATTTCTTTAGATGTCTCATTTGTTCAGTGGTCTTCAGATTCATTAGCTGGATGCCTTTATTATCCTAAAAAGACAAAAACAAAACCTTACCCAACCATAACTTTAGGGAGGTTCCCTTTTGGCAAGTTATATCTGATCAAATGAGAAGCATTTGTTAGTTGTATAAGTTAGTTTAGATTGAATACTCACACTGTTTGATTAACTATCACCTCTTCTAATTAAGAGTCTTGTGCATGTGTGTGCAGGTGCCTAAGAAGGTCAGAGATACTAGATTTCTCTGGAGTTAGAGTTATAGGCAGTTATGAGCTGTCTGGTTTGTGTTCTGAGAACTAAACTGAGGTCCTCTGGAAGAGCAACATGTACTCTTAACAACTGAGCAATTTCTCAAGCCCCCAACCAATCTGCTTATATTAGAAATAATTCATAGTGGTATTCCACCTCTTAGAGAATTTAAAGCTATAAGATTTGTGTCTTTGTTGTGTGAGCATAAATCTAGGATGTCATATGATATTTGTAAAGATTAATATATTAGTATTTAATGTCTACCTGACAGAATCTAGAATCACAGAAGAGACAAGATTCTGGGCATGCCTATGAGGAATTTTTCTAGATTAGTATTAGGACATGCCCATAGGGTTGAGGAAATTGGCTCAAACCATTTGCCAAGGCAGGCACATAATGTATTTCCTTATGTGCCAACCTGAAGTCTGCCTGAGGGCCTAGCAACAGATGCTGTCAAAGTTCCTGGTCATTGTCAGAGTTCTTGATCATGCCCAGCCCATGAGGGATGACCATGCAATGCCACCACATTGCAACACAGACTGGGTGCTGGGAGGAGGGTATATAAGGCCTTCCCCCTTATTGAATAAAGGAGTTTGTTGTTTGCCTTCAACTGACTCCCAATGTCTGTGCTGTTGAAGCCCTACCTTCTCACCCCTTCTCCCAAGGGAGCTGTTAGGATACAGCAACATCAAGACACCCTTAAAACATGGGCAGTACTACTCCATGGACTGGTGTCCAGGACTCCATATAAAGGAGAGAGGAGGTGAACACAAGCATGAATCTCTCTGTGCTCTTGACTTGCAGATACAATATGACCAGTCACCTCCTCACTCTCCTAATTCCATGAACCTTCTCCACCATGATGGACTGCACCCTCTATCAACCAAAACAAATCCTTCCTTCCTTAAGCTGCATCTGTCAGGCATTGTGTCACCACAATGAGAAAGTAACCAACCGTGTTCTAGATTATAGGGTTTAGTAGCATGTGAAACAATATTTCCTACTGCAAAAAATAAAATAAAATAAAATAAAAATTAAGATTTGCTATCACTTTATGTCAGAAGTGAGTATTTAACTAGATGAGGAGATATTTGACTATACTTACTTTATTAGATTAAGATACTAAGACTATCATCATTAGTTCTTCTTTGCTCTGTCAGACTAGGGTTTGATCACCTCACTATGCCATTTTATATATGCCTGTTGAACTTTACAGTATAATTTATCCCTAATTCTCATCAATAACCATGTTTTGCCCTATAGCCTCTAATACCTCTGAAAGATGCTGTCATTTTCCTATTTGACCATCTATATATATCAATTCTTCAAAACTCAATTTCAGATTTTCTAGTCCTGTGTCACTGATTGCTAGTCTTTTCTTAAAAAATGAACGACATCCATCTCCAGCTGTGTTTGTATTTACAACATAAATATACTGAATGCTACTGTGTGTATAGCTCTGGCCTGACTATGATTCTAAAAGTCCTGGAGGATGGGTACTCTATTTAAATCCTTGAAAATGCCAAACTAATAGCATGCAAACTTATAGAAGGTTATGAGCTGGCACAGAGCAAATGTTAATAGTCACTGAAAAAAAGAAAATTCCATGGTGGTTAATTGTCATTGTGAGCTAAATTCAGGCCACTTGCCTAGGGCTTGAGGGGGTCTGTCCCAATTCCACTAGGGCTTTAAGTGAGCCCATCATTATAAACACATCCCATTGATATATTTCACCATGGACAGATGTTCCCTCATACCAAGTTGACAACAGATTCATTCATGTCAAGTTTTATTTGTATAACCATCTTGCACAACCATATGTATAACTGTTTGATCAGTAGGAGTTATTAGCTCATTTTCATTATTCTCAGGATGGTAGAAAGCCAGAAGAAAGAAACAAACTCTCATGAGTGTGCCCCAGATGGTTGGCATTGACGATTAAGAACTCAAAATTCACAGAGAACTTTGTGTATGGCCAGGTCTCTTAAGATCTGCCATCAGGGACTCTTTCTGTCTTCCTGAAGATTTGCAGTTCTTTTTCCCAAGTGGAAATGTGTTATGCCCTTTGTAAAGTATCCCCGCCCTTTGTAAAGTATCTCTAGCATCAGTTGTTTTTAAAGATTTGTTTACTGTTTGCTGATTTATTGTTTATATGTGTGTATGTGTCTTAGTTCCATTACTGTGAAGAAACACCATGATCAAGGCAATTTACACAAGAAAACATTAGCTTACAGTTTCAGAAAGTACTCCTAATTCTTTGTAAACAGTCCACCAACTGGAAACCAAATATTCAATCAAATACATAGTCTTATGAGGGCAATTCTTATTCAAACCACTAATCCCCTGGAACTTTAATTCAAAGAAGTTTTGAGGCCAGCTGTGGGTGCTGGGAACTGATCCCAGGTTTTCTGCAACTGAGGTAAGTGCCCTTAACTCCTTAGCATCTCTCCAGCCCAATTGACATTAGTTAGCAACTTAAATGTGTAATGACCACAGCGCTTTCACCAAGAGTGAAATGGGTCATAAAGTTGTTTAATTTACTATTCACTTACATTTTCTAATGAAACAAGAGCAGATAGATTAAAATAAGTGGTTTTGTAATAAATAATGCATAGATGTATATATCAAAATTACATATTATATGTGTACTGAGCAGTAAGCTACTGTGCACTATTAGGGTTTTTCACTTGAAAATGAAAATTTTTAAATGATTATAATATAATCAAAATTTTGACATTCAATAACAAAAGATTGTGTTTGTAATTAGAGGCAGTGGGGTATAAATGGACAGATGATGGGTTTTGACCGAAGGAAAGATCCTGTTTATGGTGGTTAATCTTCATTGTCCACTTGACTGGTTATAGAATCACCCAGAAAACATACCTCTGATCATTTGTGAGGGCATCTTCAGAGATATTTAAATAAGAAGGGAAGATCCCCTGCATATAGGCAGCTCCATTCCATAGAGTGGGTACTGGATTAGGTGAGAAGAAAAATGGAGACCTTGAGCTGGGCACTAGCATTTGTTTCCTTCTGTTTCTTGACACACTGTAACCAGCTGCCACACACTGCAGCAATCATGACTTCCCTGTCACTCTGGACCTTACCCCTCAAACCACAAGCCAAAAAAATAAAAAATAAAAAAAATACTTCCTCTCTTACACTGTTTTTATGAAGCATTTTGTCAGAGCAAGGATGAGAAGTAGCTAATATGGGGTGCCCCATGCCAGTGTATCTTTAATTACAATGGAGGCTGGTGAATTAGTAACTTTTTCTCCAATGTATAGAACACAAAGAAAGAAAATACCTTCTTAGAAAGGAGAGGATCTGAGGCCGGGCGTTGGTGGCACAAGGCCGGGTGTTGGTGGCACACGCCTTTAATCCCAGCACTCGGGAGGCAGAGCCAGGTGGACCTCTGTGAGTTCGAGGCCAGCCTGGGCTACCAAGTGAGCTCCAGGAAAGGCGCAAAGTTACACAGAGAAACCCTGTCTCGAAAAAACCAAAAAAAAAAAAAAAAAAAAAAAAAAGAAAAAAGAAAAAAGAAAAAGAAAGAAAGAAAGAAAGAAAGAAAGAAAGAAAGAAAGAAAGAAAGAAAGAAAGAAAGAAAGAAAGGAGAGGATCTGTAAACACCATGCTGACTAGTAAACGAGCCTCACAGCTAGCCTGGTCTGGCAAGATACAATTCATGCCCTAAGGAGGGAGAGGTAGCAATGGGAAAGGACATGGCAGCAACCAGCTCTGCTCTCTCCTCACCTGGTGAAGAATGCTAAGATGGAACAAGATGAGCAAGGTATGAAGGTGAGAAGGGGAGTTTGCTCTGATACATTGTAGGCACAGAGCCAATCTCTTAGTCACCATTCTTCAGCCAAATCTCACTATCTGAGTCATTATTCTCCATACACCCCAGGGACCCCAGACCCCTTCTCCACATGCAGATCAGGCCAGCAATATGGGATAAGAGAACTTTTTAGAAGTGCTACTGTAAGGGGGTGTTCATCTGTCAGTCTCCAAATATGTTGAAGTTCTACATACTCCCTTCACTATCCCTGTCCCCTGGAATGTGACTGTATGTGGAGGCAGGATTTAAATAGGCAATTAAACAAAACTGAGGTTGTTAGAGTGGCCATGGTCCAATCTGACAAAAGGAGATTGGAAAGGACACACACAGAGCACTGAACTCATGACAACACAAGGAGAAGTTGCCATCTATGAGCCAAATGGAAATGGCTTAGAGGGAACTAGTGTTACTCAAACCTTGATCCCAGACCAGCCTCCAGAACAGTGAGGAAAAATTACCTGTGGCTTAAGTCATCTGTCCTGGGAAACTTTGTCATAGTGACCCAAGCTAAGTGACTCTGGCTACCACGATGGTTTCTGGCACACTTAAGGCCCAGATATCCACTACATCTCCCAACCCCAATATAGATGGTTCCCTCAGATACTAAATTTGATACTGTTATTTGTCCTGATATAACAGCCAGGGAAGAAGGAGCAGGGTCTCACCCAGTGACTTTGAGCCAGTCACTGGAATCAGGTAGTTCTGACCCCCTAGTCCAGGAAGACTGGTAGGATGTGGTCTGCTGAGAGGGCACATGACTTTGGTTTGGTCCTTAGCAATAGGTTTCTTGCCTTTGCCTCATTACCAGTAACAGGGAAAGAATTTAAAGATTATAACATTACAAACTCCCAATGGATTTGTAGGGATCTGAGTAGTTTTAACCACCAGCTTGGCAGAGAATGAAACAGGATTACTGAGAAATCCATTCCACAGACTCAGTCCCCAAATTCCATCCCACCAGTGAGGTGCTGATCAGGCCTGCCTTGTTAAGTTTGGGAGAACAAAGGTGTTTGTAAAACTTGCTTCAACTATAAACATTGGAGGGGCTGATGGAACCGATCACTGTAGGAAGAGTTCGTTGAATTACTTAAACGGATGCCAGGGAATACCACCATTGTGAAGAGGAGCTTCCAGGGCAGTGGAGCTTCCAGGGCAGTGGAGGCACTGGCAGAAATTTCAACAATCTATAGCAAGGACTTCTCATCCACAAAGGAAGGGAGATTCAGAGGAAGTACCAGAATCCAGAAACCAAGATATATAATTTTTCTAATTTAGTTTATACCAAAAAATTCTTGGTTTGTTTCTGAGATGTATAGAAAATAAAAAATACTACCTGAATAACCCAGAAAGACAAGAGAAAGAGCAGGGGCAGTTGCATCTGTTGTAAGTCACTAGTCAGAGCACTCATCAAGCCGGGAATATATAACTTACAGGTTTATGCTCTATCTGTCACTGGATTCAGTGACGTTGGTAAAAGCTCTGGTAATTTCTAGCATAGTTAGTTCACAGCATCTCTGAGTGTGGGAGGCATATATTGGTATAAGTCCTTTGTGGAATAAAGAAAAGCAGTTACTGCTCATGAGGAGCACAAATAACAACTGAAGCACAGACACACGGTCTAACTGGACTCCTTGCACAGGAAGCATCTTGAAGTTCAGTTGCTACAAGGTTAAGACAGAGCTCCATACAGAACTTGTGGAGCTCTCAGGGATGACAGAGACCACCTTGAAGGCTGTACTTCTACCTAAGCTTATAAGGAGCACTACAAGCAAGACTAGCAGCCCTTCACAGAATGAGAACTTTGTTTTCAGCTACTGCCCTGTCCTGAGTAGACCAGGAAGTCTAGTATGTAGCCATAACTGGGGCCGACCACAATTCTGTGAGGCATAGCACCAAATACCATAATCCTGAAAGCCGAAGCCCCAATACTGCAATCTCCACTTTAGATGGCTATCTAAAAGGAGTGGAAAGGCAATCTCTGGGGAAGGGACTAGTGTGTCTTCACTTGGGAGCAGCGTACTGTATCCTATTGAGTAGAACAATCTTTAGGAAACTGGTCAAGCAGTAGTTTAAGTTTAACACTCATAAGATTTGGGAGGAGTTTCTTGCACAGTTTTATGTGTTTGTGTGGTATATAGGTAGACATGTATATGAGGGTTGGTTCACCTATGCATCCAGACACAAGGCAGAAAAAGATGTCAGGTGTCCTTGGTCAATACAATCCACTCTATTTCCTTGAGGCAGGGTCTCTCACTGAACACAGAGCTAGGTTGGCACCCAGCAAGCCCAGACCTAGAAATTTTCCTTTCTCTGCCGCTTTGTACCTCAGTACTGGGGTCACAGGCAGTCACATTACCAAGCTCAGTTTTCTTACATGGGTTCTGGTGATCTCAATTCAGGTCCTTAGACTAGCAGATATAGTGCTATTAAGCTTGATCCATCTTCCAGCACTTGTGTACAATTTTGATGAACTAGGTGTTCACTATTCAGCTCAATACAGGTGGTACAACCTACCCTGCCAGCAGAAAAAAAATGAAAGAAAAGGAAGTGAGGGAGGGAGGAAGGGATGGAGAAAGAAGAGAAGAGAAGAGGGGAGAGAAGGGGAGGGGAGGGGAGGGGAGGAGAGGGGAAGAGAAGAGAAGAGAAGAGAAGAGAAGAGAAGAGAAGAGAAGAGAAGAGAAGAGAAGAGAAGAGAAGAGAAGAGAAGAGAAGAGAGAAGTGAGAAGCGGCAAAGCAGAAGTTGAGCTGCCCTCTGTCTAGAACCAGGGCAGAATTTTCTTCTACTTCCTTCAGGTGAGAACTCTGTCCTCATTTACCTTTGCACTCCACTGCTTGCTATGTCTCCCAGGACCTTGGCCTCAGAGTTGCAACCTCAGCTTCCCTGTTCTGGGGCTTCCACTTTGTGCTGATATACACGAGGGATATCCCCAGGTCTCCAGATTTCAGGTAATCTGTCTTGGGACTTTGCATTTACAAAACCATGTGAGCCAGCTCCCCGGGTAACCCCACTCCGTTAGCATCTCTGCAAGTTCCACAACCAACTCAGACTTAGAACTGGGAAAGGCAGCTAGTTTTCCTAATTGCTTTACACACAACAGAAACAAATCTGCAGAATTGGTACACTAGCCATACAAGGCTACCTAATGGTGAGAGGTAAACCTTTAAAAGTTAAAACAGTGAAATCACTTCATTCCAATTGTCAGCCTTAAAATGGAAAGCCTACATCTGCCAATTTGTAAACCATCATCTCTCTCTACCCGTTAAGTTCAGCAAGTATTTACAGAGTCATAGAAGCATGAATACAGTCAACAATGCAAGAAATTGCCCCTGTCAAATTGCCTGCTCGTGGACTGCTTGCTTTTAAAAAAATGCCCCTGTTAGAGGATCCAGATACGAGCTCAGTGACCTTATAAGCAGAGAAGCTTGCCAATACAAAGTTCCATCTAGTATTCCAGAACTCACAAATAATGAGCTAGGCTGGACTATGATTTGACTGTCAAAGAACATTGGCAATATATGTTGACTACAAAATCTGAGGTAAAAAATTTAGTACATGTCTATCATAGCTAGAGTTTCTGTTGGTGCAGCTAAACACCATGACCAAAAACCCAAGTTTGGAGGAAAGGGTTTACTTGGCTTACACTTCCACATTGCTGTTCATCACTGAAGGAAGTCAGGGCAGGAAATCAAACAGGGTAGGATCCCAGAGGCAGGAGCTGATGCAGAGGCCATGGAGGGGTGCTGCTTATTGGCTTGCTTCTCCTGGCTTGCTCAGCCTTCTTTCTTATAGAATCCAGGACCACCAACACAGGGATGGCATCAACTACTGTGGGCTGGGCCCTCCTCCATTGATCACTAATTGAGAACATGCCTTACAGGGGGATCTCGTGGAGGCATTTCCTCAACTGAAACTCCTTCCTCTCTAATGACTCTAGCTTGTGTCAAGCTGACACACAAAACCAGCCAGTACAATGTCTTACTTTGGTTAAGGGGTGACACTAGCAAGGGTGTGTGCACTATGTACACACACACACACACACACACACACACACACACACACGAAATATACATTATATATATGTAATTCATACAAAGGTATGAAAATTCTGGAAAACACAAAAGTCCTTATAAACACCTAGTTAAAGATTTGGCACACTTTGCAGAAGAAAATTAATTTTGATTGAGTCTCTAAACCATTAAGAAGGATTTAGAGTTAGCCATGACTAAGGCTTTAAAAGTGGATTTCAGGGTTCTGTCAATTAATGCCTTTGCTTCTCCACTTGTCTCAATGCATTTGGCAGAAAATTCAGATAAGTAGGGTGGCCAAAGACGTGGCAATGATGAAAACCTCAGTTTCAAATAATGACTGCTTCAAATTTAATAAACACCCAGTCAAATGAGAAGATACTTACCCAGGGGCTGAGAGGAAGACTGCTCTGCAAGTATGAGAACTTGAACTTGATCCCCCGAACCCTGGTGCCCTGGCCAGCACACCCCAGGGACCATCTGTCTTCACAGCTCCAGTACTGGTATTACAGATGTCTGCTACCCAGCCAGACTTGCCAAGTCCATGATCCTCAGGTCCCAGTGAAAGACATTGTCTGAAAGAAAGCATGCCTTCTCAGACCTCCTAGCTGTCCATCACAAGACTTAAGATGACCATATGAATGAAGCTGGATGTGTGCAAAAGCCAAACATTATGTTATTTGTTTGTATGTTTTACTTTTGACCTAGTTCTTGGTGAGCAGCTCCTGCCTGTTCATAACTGCTACACCTACATGGCTATTGTTAGGACACCTGATTTTTTGTGATTATAAAGATAGGTGTGCTATTGGGGCCCCAGCTATTTTGTGAAGTGATCTAGGAAGTGTTCGCTATACCTTGCTGTTTCTCAAATATATTCCCTTTAATATATATATCTTTTTCAAAGACTTCTTTGTATTTTTTTTCAGAATTATATTTTTTTCAGGATTTTTCTCTTTATTATATCAAGTTCCACATGACATAAAAATACCTCTTAGTATTTATGCATGGATGTTGGTTTAAGGCTTGTTGTACAAATTGTAAATTTTCACCAGAGCATTCCCATGTTCAAGACTAAAAGAAACAACAGATGTAAAATCCATGTAAACGTAGCCCATAGTTAGGAAATAGCACCCACTAAAAGTGGGTCAAATCCTCCTCAAATTTCGTTTTCCCTTTTCTCATGTTGACATGAGAATGTACTGGACAATATGGTGTTTTTACAATGATTCTATGTATATGATTGTGTGTGGTGTATGTGTGCAGTCGTCTAATTTGTATTATGCGTATTTGATTGCAAGCATTAGGGACCAGAGGAAGACACTGCATGTATTTCTCTGCCTTACCACCCCCACCCCAAGACAGACACTCTCATTGAACCTGGAGTGGGCTGGTAAGCAGCAGGCCCCAGTGATCCTCCTGTCTCCACCCTAAATAGTCCTGGGATTACAGGCTAGCGTGTGAACGGAATTCAGGCCTTCTGTTAGCACGGCAAGTTCACTTATCTACCAAGCCATCTCTGCAGCCCCAACAACTGACTTTTAAACAAGGTCTTTTAGACTCATTTTTGCTAATGGTGTAATTAACCTCAACAAAGATGCTGATCAGAGCCAAGAGCTCACAGCTAATAAACAGAACAGCCAAATTTGAACCAGGCAAATTTTGGATATTTTTATTAATTCAATAGGAGATGTGCTATTATTTTCACGCTATTTTTCTTGCTTTGAGGCCTAGAATTTCTGGCCATAACAACTGCAGCAACAGAAATTAGATGAAGCTTATTCATCACTCATCACTAACAGAATAAGAATGAGAAGATCTTGTGTCTGGTCTCGGTGGGGCTGAAAAGAAATATTTATAATTTCCTTAAAAGCTTCCAGTCTTCTGAAGAGACTTTAATCAGCATTAGTAGAGATCTCACCCTTGAAGTGACATTCAGAAATCTGAATTTCAGTCCTCTCTTTCTTAATGGAGGTCAACCTCTCCACATGCATTATTCATGGCAACCCAGGCTGCTGTTTCAGAGGAAACAGCAGTGAGTGTGATGTGTTCTCAGCCAACAGAGCACATGAAGAAATTATTAGCAAAGCCCGCAAATTTAATATTGCATCCAAGCATGGACTCTGAGAGTGGCACCAAGAGATTACACTGAGGCTTACAGTGAGGAAAGGAAGCATAGTTTTGAGAGTTTGAGACTGACCACTGCCAACAGATCTATTTCGCTTATTCCTGAATTAAATCGCAATCTGACCTATAAAGGCAGAAGGTGATGATCTCCTCCATACTTCCTCTTCCCCTACTCCCATCCCCTCCTCCTCTGTTCTCTCTCCCTTCTCTTCTTTCTTCTTCCCTTTCTCCTCTTTTCTCTTCTTCCTCCCCCTTTTCATTTTCTGGACAGTGTTTCACTGTGTAGCGCACATTGGTTTGAAACTGTGCTTTCCCGGCCTCAGCCCCTAAGTGCCAATATTAGAAGGCATACAACACCACACCAGCTTTTTGGTCTTTCCTAGGTGATTTTTTTTTTAATGTCAGAGCAAGTAATAAAAGCAACTCTGCTCTGAATGGAAATTTTAGTGGCAAAGGAAGCCTGTGGAGTAAAATGATTGTGTCGTGAAAATATGGCCTCAAAATTTTCACTAAGTATAGAATAAATTCCATTTGTTGCTATTTGCCCTCCAGTATTTGTTTTTCAGCTTGACGTAGTAACTTAAACTCTTTTTTAAAGGTTTATTTCATTTATTCTAAGTTGTATTATATTTTAGAATGCATTGAAAATGTGTGTTTAATATTTTAAATGCATGACCTTTTAATAAGAAAATGGTTTCATATGGAATGGTAATGAACAGTAGTGAATGTGTGTTACTTTTTTATCCATCTTAGGCAGGGCATGGTGGCACACACTTTTAATCCAGTACTTGGGGGACAGAGACAGGCAGATCTCTGTGAGATCAAGGATGGTCTGATCTACATAGATAGTTCTATGCAAGTCAGGGTTTTTATTGTTGTTGTTGTTTGGTTGGTTGTTTTTTTGTTGTTGTTGTATGGACATCATTGGTCCAAAATTGTGGGTGAGTTTGGAGGAGCAACTGGGAAAATAGTATTTTTAATCTACCGAGAAATCAGACAGATTTAGATTTAGAAAGACAAATAGTAAGTCCTCATGTGTAGAATCCACATTTAAGATTGTGTATGTGTGGGTGTGCATGTGTGGGTGCACATCTGTGTGTATGCATTTGTGGGTCATCAAAGTACAAAGAAGACTGTTAGAAAAGAGAAAATCCCAGCTCATTGAGGGGTGGAAAGGAGAGTGCAGTGGAATGCTTGTGACATGCAGGCAGAAGTGGGGCTCACGTCTAAGTGGGGGAGGGATAGAATCAGCCAAAGGGCCAGAAAGACATATGGGAGGGGGGCAGGGAGAAGAACCAAAGAAAATGTAATACATGTAAGTATAAAAATGGCAAAATGAATCCCATTTATCTGTATGTAACTTCAAAATTAAAACAATAAGAACCAAAGTTTAATGGTTTTCATGTAGGAAATATCTCTGCATTATCAGAATACAAATCTTGCCTTAAAGAATAGTTAACTCAAGAGACAAATGATAAAAACAAGATTTTTTAAATGGCTCTTTTAACATGTTCACCCAAGGGTAGATTATAAAGGAAACATGAAATAGGATCTGAGGCCAGACTCACCCAGTGGGGAGGTGTGGGAGTTTTTCCTCCCTTCTTTAGAAAGAAACACTACAAATTGTCAGGGAGACACTGAGGCACTGCAGTAAATGATATCGGTGTATCAGTGTCTTGGGGGTAGGGATGAAAGGAGGCAGGTGCCTTATTCTCCTGGTTTGAGTTTGCTTTTCTGCTGCAGTTACTTACAAGGATACAAAGGTGAATTCTGACTGTTGTGTTTTTAAACTTGAAAATAATGGCCATGATAAAAGAGTCCAGTCCATAAATTCAGGCTTTAAGACACAGATTTAGGGTACCAGCAATGACTGTATTTCTAGCTATTAACAATAAATCAGAAATTAAAACTGTTAAGATATTCTGAAAATACCCAGGGCTTAATCTGACAGGAGTTGTGTAAGGCCTCTTCAGGGGGAACTATGCCATGATGCACAGATTAAGTACTGAATGTATTTTAGCCAATAGTCAATGATGTCTAATGTGAGCATCTCCTCAAAGCATCTGGAGCATCACCGTAAGTCCATCAAAAGCCTACTAGAGGTGTTGTGCTATGTTGTTTGTTTTCTTTAGTGGTCTTGTTTCAGTGCTTCAACCACAAGCTTCATATACACTGGATAACTTTTTTTTTTAATTGACAAGCTTATTCTAAAATTTATGTGGACTTACTTGAAATATATGCCCATCATATGTAGCACCAAAATATGAAAGTATGTCAATAAAAACTAGTAAAAAAAACCCATATATACATTATATATATGTATATATATACTGTGTATATGTATATATGTATACATATACATATAATGTATATATACATACATGCTTTAAAATCTAGAGCCACCCAACAACTCTCAAAATTTTTAACTTCAGTTTTCATTGACTTCATAGCATTATTATGAAATATGTGTTATTCATTGCACAATACATAAAAATAACTCAAAATGGGCCCTAGAGCTAGATCTGTAATCTTGAAATACTTGGAAACAAACACTCCAGTGTGTCAAGAGTGCTTGCTCACTTAGGTGTTTTTCTTATCTCCTCTACAGGTAGGATACCCTCTTCTGCAACCGCACCACGTCACCTCCAATTCTATTACTATTTTCTATTATTTTACTTTTTCTCTCCACCATTTAGGAATTCCATTTATCTTATGTTTTATTATAATCCACCCATTAATTTAGATGTTTTGATTTTAGGTTTTTAACTAAGTCCACAATTTGTATCCAAGACACAGTTCCCTATCATAATTTTTTAGTTAATTATTTTCCTATGTGGGAAACTGGTTAGATCAAGGCAAAATGAAGTTGAGGGTGACTAGTTTCCTTGCTGTTGCTGTGATAAAACACTTTGACCAAAAACAACTTGTGGAAAGAAAGGATTTGTTTGGCTAACACTTCTAGGTCACAGACCATAATTGAAGGAAGTCAGGGCAGGAACCTGAGCAGAAAGGATAAAGGATGCTGCTTGCTAGCTTGCTCATAGACTCATGCTCAGAAAGCTTTCCTATGTAACCTAAAACCACCTGCCTAGGGATGGAGCTGGGCCCTTCCACATCAAGTCATGACAATCCCCCAAAGGCATGCCCACCAGCTAGTCTGATCTCACGCAATCCTTCAATTGAGACTCTCTTCATCCCTAGCCTGTATCAAGTTGACAATTAAGTCACTGTGAAAGGAACTTGACTGTGAGTTCTCAGAATAGCAAATGGCTAAGCTGTTTCTAAGGAGTCTCTCTTATCTCGCCATTTATATGAAAAGCAACAAGTGTAATTTTTAAGTCTCTGGCTCCCAACAGAAATGTAAAAACATATGTTCCCAGGTATGGGCATATTTTTCTAATGGTCAATTTCATCAAATTGTATCTGCCCCTTTTATTTCCTGGACTTGACTGGGTCAACTGTGGCAGCAGTGGGTCCATTATGAAATTAACTTCACCCAATAATAAACCTCCTAAAACCTGAGGGAAGAAATGTTGTTAAAGTTAACACACACCTCACTTTTTAAACATACAAGTATGAAAGGCAATTTTTAAAAAATGACTTATTTGGACAATAGTGATAGGACTGTTTGAGGGGCATTGCCATGATTCTGGGTAGTGACTAGATATCAAAAGTATCATTTCTGAAATTCTTTTCATCTTCTCTCTGTACTAGCAATTTCAAAGAACCATATGGTTCATTGGCACGTGCTTCAGTTAGCCTTTCCCAGCAGGGGATGGGCTTCAGAAATAATATGAGGTGCACCTCCAAGATGGAATCATGGGCTGTATAGTCTGGATATCTTGCTTTTATTTTTAAAGCTAGGATTTGGGATGGACTCTAATACATGCACATTGCAAGAATGTTAGATGAGCAGGAATTATGAACAAGTAGCAGAAAGGTTGCTGGTATCTGGTCTATGTGAGTACTATGGGTTATAATCTTGGTTGAGGAAAGAGGGTTCCACGAAGGAGTTCAACACTTCACCATGGGACTTCAGACACACCAATTGGAATTCATCCCTTTCCTTCAGTGTGGATTGTTTCTAAGAATACATGCATAACAAAAAAGTATTATTCTGGGGGCTGGAGAGATGGATCCCCAGTTAAGAGTAGTTGCTGCTCTTCTAGAGGATCCATTGAGATCAGATCCCACCACCTATGTTGTGTGGCTTCAGCCTTAACTCAAACTGCAACTCTAACTTCAGGATCCAAAGCCCTCTTCTGGCCTTTGTGGGTACCTCATCACACACACACACACACACAAAAAAAAAAAAAAAAAAAAACACATACATTCACACACATAAACACATACTCACACACACTATTAAAATAAATCTCCTTTTTTAGAAGTTATATTCTGTCTCTCACTCTGAGAAAAATCCACTGAATGAACTGAAGTTGTGCTTTGGATCTCTCATATTATGTATGAGAACTGTGTGCTTATATTTAAATTCAGTTAAAACCTACACTTGTTACTAGAACCTCCAAAAAGGATGGTTAGCATATTTCATTTGTTTTTGTTGTTTTACAGTCGAGTTATTTTAGAGCCAAGCATTGCCTTGAACTTGCTATGTAGTTGAGAATGACCCAAAACTTCTGATCCTCTTGTCTTTATGTCCACTTCTCAAGATTGGGATAACAGGCATGAGGTGCCAGGGATTGAACCATGCTTCTGCTTCTCAAGTGTTGGAAATGTGAACATATAGGGTGTGTGTGTGTGTGTGTGTGTGTGTGTGTGTGTGTGTGTGTGTGTGTGTGTTAGAGGTAGAAGACAAGCATTCGTTGTCTACATTTTTCAAAAGTTACTGAAGACTTGGAAAATTCATTGAATATTTCAAATTATGACTCATGTGTCAAAGAGGCTGACTGGATGAATAGCTGAGGTTTCAGAAGAGAAGATCTGAATTGTTAAGAATTAAGTCGTGTATAGAAATATAGGATCTAGAAAGTATGATCTTGAAAGCCATAGAGGAAAAATGTCCAAACAACTCAAAGTAGGTCATCTTTTCACTGACAATTTAGCTCATGTGTTGATTGAGAAAACTTGTACTCAATGTGAGGTAGGGTTTGTGATTCAACAGTTGAAGAAAACTCACTATAACACAGACCCTTTTCCTTTCTGCTTAGAATTCACTACATGAAAATGTTTAGTAAATATATGAAAAGATAAAACATGTTCCACACTAAACTTCCTGTTTCTTGAGGTAGGATCTAGATGTATTATGGACCCTTGTGATTGAAATCAGGTTTGGTGTTGTTGTTTTATAGATGTAACCAACCGTCTTATTAAATAAGAAACACAGGCCAGGCGGTGGTGGCGCATGCCTTTAATCCCAGCACTCAGGAGGCAGAGGCAGGCGGATCTCTGTGAGTTCGAGGCCAGCCTGGACTACCAAGTGAGTCCCAGGAAAGGCGCAAAGCTACACAGAGAAACCCTATCTCGAAAAAAACAAAACAAAACAAAACAAAACAAAAAAAACAGAAAGAAACACAGAACCAATGTAAAAGAGAAAGCCAAGAGGTCAGAGCTCAGAGCTAAAATTTCACCCTTCCTCCTGTGGTGGTCCTAGCTCTCCGAAAGAGAAGAACTTCCTGTGTGTATGTCTTTTCATAGTCTTTTTGTTCTGCCTTCTCATTGGTTGTAAACCCAAACACGTGACTGCCTCGTCACTGTCTGTATGTACAGCCCCCCAGGTCTTAAAGGCATATGTCTCCAATGCTGGCTGTATCCCTGAACACACAGAGATCTACCTAGCTCTTCTACCAAGTGCTGGGATTAAAGGTGTGTGCCACCACCGCCACACTCTTGCTATGGCTCTAATAGCTCTGACCCCTGGGCAACTTTATTTTTTAACATACAATCAAAATCACTTTTCAGTACAATTAGAATACTACCACATTGTTTAACTCTTTTAGGAGGCCCATCACCCAGCTCCCAAATAAATCACACACAGAGGCTTATTCTTACTTATGAATGCCCGGCCTTAGCTTGGCTTGTTTCTTGCCAGCTTTACTTAAATTAAATGATCTATTCTTTCTCTATTTCTGTATACCTTTCAATATTTCTTACTCCTTGGCTTGCTATGTAGCTGGATGGCTGGTATCATATATCAGCTTCCTTCTCTGACTCCTTCTCTCTTCCTAGATTTCTTCTATTAATTCTCTCTGTCCGCCAGCCCCACCTATCTTTTCTCCTGCCTTTCTATTGGCCATTCAGCTCTTTATTAGACCAATCAGGTGTTTTAGATAGGAACACTAACACAGCTTCACAGAATTAAACAAATGCAACATAAACAAAAAGTAACATACCTTAATAATTTTACAAAAGTTTGTGGTGTAGCTGCTTTCAGGAAAATGATACATGTGGCATTATTTTCGTTCTTCATCTAATATTGCAAACAAGCTCCAGGCAATTCTGAATATGTCACTTAGTTTACCAAATATTTCTTCCATTAGGTCAACTGGAAATAAGTATGAGAATTGTTTCTCCATTTCCTTTCCTAAGTTAAAACAAAACAAAACAACA
Source organism: Peromyscus maniculatus bairdii (assembly GCF_049852395.1). Classification (NCBI taxonomy): domain Eukaryota; kingdom Metazoa; phylum Chordata; class Mammalia; order Rodentia; family Cricetidae; genus Peromyscus; species Peromyscus maniculatus. The sequence continues at coordinate 94,031,149 of NC_134856.1, read as the reverse complement.
GCAACAAAAACCCAGATGATTTAAGAAAAAGAATCTTAGTACTAAAAAATAAAATCAAGTGATGATTTTAATAAAAATTGTTTGGTATATGAATCACAGGAAGAACATGGCTAAACAGAGCTAATGTTTTGTAATAAATATCTAAAAGCCAGCAACAAATTATTCATAAACCTAAGTATGGTGTTCTTGACCCTGGCACACCTTCAAAGAAGGAGACAATGACATATCCTTCATGATACTTAACAAGATACTTCCAATAGCATGAAGTGCATTGTTCTGCAGTTTGTAGGGATGGAAGGGCATGTATGAGTAAGCACAGTTCAGTCTCACCCAACTGAAATCCAGGTGAGAATTGAGTTCTCTTCATTGAGGACTCTCAGTTCTTTGTAAAACTGATGACAGCATTCAGCTCACAGAGCTGAAAAACTGTTTCCTGTTTGCTTGCTACCTGTTGACACAGAGTCACTCTTACCTCCTAGAAGCTGACCTGGGGTCCTGGCCCTGTAGTCCACTCCTTCCACAAGGAGTATCTCACTCTGTTGGGGCTGTTAAAATAGTCTGATGTGCTAACTTTCCATTGAGGACAGATGGACTGCCTCCCCCAAGCTCAGATCCTTTGCCCAATCCTCAGGGGAGGGAATCACACAGTACATACAGCAGGGAATAGGAATCTTTTTTTTTTGTTGTTGTTGTTGTTGTTTTGTTTGTTTGTTTGTTTTTTCCTCTAATGAGAATTCTTTATTTAGATTTATACCCCATTTATTTTATTTTATTTTACAATACTATTCAATTCTACATAATAGCCACAGATTCCCTTGTTCTCTCCCTTACTGCCCCCCTCCTCTTCCCCCCAGCCCACCCCCCATTTCCACCTCCTCTAGATCAAGGTCTCCCCCAGGACTGGGATCGACCTGATAGACTCAGTCCAGGCAGGTCCAGTCCCCTCCTCCCAGATTGAGCCAAGCGTCCCTGCATAAGTCCCAGGTTTCAAACAGCTAACTCATGCAACGAGCCCAGGACCTGGTACCACTGCCTAGATGCCTCCCAAACAGATCAAGCCAATTGACTGTCTCACCTGAGAATAGGAATCTTAAGTGTCTTTGGAACTCTAGTCTACTACATCGGCTCTCAAAAACCATTTTTATTGCGCACCAATGTTTATGGTGGCTCTATTCATGAGAGCCGAGAAGTACATTCAGCCTAGATAAGTGGATAATGGAATTCTGTTACAAAGGAATATTATTAAGCAGCAAGGAAAAATGAAATTTACAGGAAAACTGAGGGATGTAGAGAGTATAATATTAAGCAAGGTGACCCAAACTCAGAAAGAAAATTCCACATTTCTCCTTTGTATGCAGATACTAGTGTGTTTATAAGTGTGGGTAAAGTCTAAAAATTCAGAAAAGAAATCAAGACAGGGTTATTTTAAGTGATGATAACAGACATAGTGCAGGTAGGCAGAAGGACACAAAGGCCATGAAAAAGGGTATCAAGCTAATTTTTTACTTGTTTCAACTCCACCATGTTTTTATATTTTCCTCCATATTGCATATATAATTCACTTTTATGTGTATTAAAGCAGAAAGAGTCATTTCTGCATTTCTAGAAACCCAACATTTGTCATTCCTTTGAGGCCAGGAGTGTGAGAGTTGGCTTTCTTTGTAATTCTATTGACCATTAGTACAATAGAAATTAAACACCACCAGTCACTAGATACATTTGTCACACTGGCCCACTTTAAAAAGTAAATTTGTATAGCCACCATAGAAGTCAATATGGCAATTCCTCAAGATCCAGCTATACTGCTTTTGGGTATATACCCTAAGGACACTTCATCTTACCACATGGACTCTTGCTCAACTATGTTCATTGCTGCTCTATTTATAATAGCCAGAAATTGGAAACAACCCAGTTGTCCTCCAACAGAAGAATAAATAAAGAAAACATGGTACATTTGCACAATGAAATATTACTCAGCTGTTAAAAATAATGACATCATGAAATTTGCAGGCAAATGGATCGAACTAGAAAAAAAATCATCCTGAGTGAAGTCACCTAGACCCAGGAAGATAAGTATGCTGTTCGTTTACTTATCTCTGGATATCAGCAATTAAATAAATGAAAACCAAGATGCAATCCAGAGACCCAGGGAGAACAGGTGTAGAGGAAGGGACTGGGGAGAACACATGAACCTCCCTGGGAGGGGAAATAGAATAGATCTTGGGGGTGGAATGGAGCTGGGGCAGGGACAAGAATAGGAAGATCATTTGGGAAAAAGGAGGAAAGACAGGATTGAGGGAGGGAATGAGGAGAGAGATAGCTAGAACTGAAGGGTATTTGAGGGATTGAATGGAGGCCTAGTACACTATAAAGCAAAAATGACTCCTAATAATATTCTGCTATACTCATAGATTGCTACCTTATTCAGTTATCATCAGAGAGGCTTTTCTCCTGCAGCAGATGGGAACAAATACAGACACCCACAGCCAGTCATTACACATGCAAACACATAAGCACACACACTAAATGAGTTTCTTCATCAAATCCCTCCCCTCAGAGTTTTAGGGAACCCTGCTGAAGAGCAGGCAGAGGAGTAGGGGAGACAGAAAGGACTGAGGACACAAGGAGAACAAGGCCCTCTAAAACAACTGAGCAAAGCTCATATGATCTCATAGAGACTGAAATAACAATCAAGGGGTCTACACAGGTCTAGATCGGGTCCTTTGCATATACACTATAATTTTCAGTTTAGTACTTTTATGGGACTAAACACATTAACTTAACGAGCAGGTCTCTGATTTTTGTGCCTTCTCTGAGGGCTCTTATATTTTTCTGTTGACTTGGCTTGTCCAACTTCAATATGATGATTTTTGTTTTATCTGATTATAATTTATTTTGTTATGTTTTGTTGTTATCTTGTAGTAATATTTTATTTGTATGTTAATAAATAAAGCTTGCCTGGAGATGTGGGGGAGGGGGAGGCCAGCCATTTTAAGTAACCAAGAAGTCAGGCAGCACACACCCTTAATCCTATCCCTTAGCAGGCAGGGTCGTTGTGTTGAAGGCCACACTAGGGAATAGAGCCAAACGTGGTGACACATGCCTTTAATCCCAGTACCAACCATAGAGACGTGGAGGTCTGGACAAACAGACAGAAAAATGGCAGAGCTGTGTAGGAAGAGGAAGTGAGGTAGCTGGGCTAAGATAGCCAATGAGAGAACAAAACAGCAAGGCAATAAAGGCGTGAGTAGACAGGAAATAATACGTATTCAGAAGCTGCAGAGTTGGTGAGGTAAGGTTGGCTGGTGGCTTTCCCTATTTCCCTGATCTAAGGCTTTCACCCCTATATTTGGCTCCATGTTTTTTATTTAATAAGACCATTTAGAAATTCATCTACATTATCTCTTATAAGCCTGTTCTTTTCTAATGATAGACAGGAAGGGAGAGGGAGTGAGTTGGGGAGGAACTGGGAGGAGTAGAGGGAGGGAAAACTGTATTTGAATTATATTGTATGAGAAAATAATCTATGTTTTAATAAAAGGGAAAAATTAACAAGTAATTATTCCAAAGAAATTTGTTCTTGAGATTTCCAAGGTAGCTGTACAAAGTTGCATTCCTACCAGTGATGGAGGAGTGTTCCCCTTGCTCAACATCCTCGACAGCTGAACTGTCACTTGGGAAAAACAAAATCTTTAAAAATAGAAAGATCTGAACCTTTCTGTTCCTGTTTATGTTTAAAAAAATATTATACACTGCTGCTTGATGTCTTAAAAACTACTAAGTGATGATGTATTACTTTCTAAAAGGACGGAGATGTCAGACTCCATCTGTGTTCACACTTGAAACTTACAGATGTAGAAGTTGCACGTGTCTGCTCCAAGTCACAACACTAAGATCTCAGACACAAGGCAAAGAGATTTCAAGTGCTGTGCTTATTTTCTTTCTCTATAGAGGTGCTTCCCACACCTTGAATGTCCTTATATATTTTCCAGGTTGGGAAACTTCTTCAAAGCACAGAAGGAAGTAGCCCATTCGTGTGGGTTTGGAACACTCTTTACTCTGTGGAGGCATATATTTGTTTCTGATGCAAACTGTGTGGAGAACCACTGACCTCAACCATCTGCTAATAAATCCATCATGGGCACTGAGAAATACAAAAATAAGAAGGAAAGAGAGAAGGAGAAACTGGTGGTCAGTTGAGTAACCTACCTTAGGGTGCTTTCTTCCCTCAGGAATCCAAGACACAGGTAATTTTTTTATTGAATGTCCTTGGCTTCAATTTCTAATTTTATTATAAAAGTAACATCTTATTAATTATAAAAGCAAACAGCTTCATAGAAAGATACAAAGTAAAAAGTAGAATTCTTCCCCACCTCTTCAATGATATAGCACACAAATTACCTTAAAAACATTCTATTGTTTTCTTCTACATATTTTATCATATCTTCATCATGCACCTATGAACTTGGAACATAAATGTCAATTTTCTAAATGACCATTTCTGCAACTCCTCTTTCTGACATCAGGTAAATGTCTTGTTGAAGTACATGTGCTGACCCCTGCTTTCCAACCACAAAAATAGTTTCATAAATTCATGAAAAATTTTAATCAGTACCTACAGCCACATCTACAAAGATTGTACAGAGAAGCTCCAATTTCCACGTGGAAGTTATGTTTCCTCCCTCTATATTAATGCAGAATGAACAACCTCTTCAATATTTATCATTATCAGAGTTAAAATGGAACATATCCAAAAATATGATATATATACTACCTACTGTGTGTTAAACTTTACAAGAATGCATTTGATGCCTAGTTAGCCCTCAAAAGAAAATCAGTATTCCCTCCATTTTGCCCATGAAGAAATTAGATCACGGACCTATTAAATGACTAGTCTGGGGGTGTAGGAACAGCTAGATTCTGTGTGGAGATCCATAGAAGCAGACTGTGTGATGGTGACACTCCAGATTTCTTACTTTTAAAACAGTATTATAAGGGCTAGACAGATTGCTCAGTAGTTAAAGCACTTGCTGCTCATGCAGGGGATCTGGGTATGGTTTCCAGTTCTCATATGGTAGCTCATAGCCATCTGGAACATTCGTTGCAGAGGGTCTGATGTTTTTTACTGGCTTCTGTGGGCTCCTGCATACATACAGTGCACATAAACTCACACAAACACACACATACATTTGAAGATTTTTTAAAAATTTTAAATACAATACCGTAATTAATGTAAGTTTCTTAGATTTTAAAATATTACTTAATATTTTATGTTTATAGATGTTTAATAAATATAAATTTATTTGTCTTATGTTGAAATGTGTTCTTTGAAATCTCTGGTTTTATATATATATTTACAAAATAGTTTCACATTTAACAATCTATTTTGGCTACAATCCCTAATTTTCTTGGCAGAATGACACCTATATTGCTATCAAGTATGGGTAATTTGTTTTTCTATACTATTTTAGCATAATTCTTTAATTTTCTTTTTTCTATTATATAAGTTAATAATTTCTTTTTTTTTTCATTTTTCTTTACTAAGAAATTTTCTCCTCACTCCACACTGCTATTTTTCAGAACTGTTTGCTTTAAGGGAAACTAGAAAACATTTTCCCTTCCTATAATAGCCCTATTTACTTTCCTCAAACTAAATTTTTGTTTAACTCATTCATTTTATGTTCATTTACTATTCTTTTTATTACCTCTGAGCATCTGGGAATAGTTTCAAGTTATAATAATACTCATTTATACTTCATGATACTACTTTAAGTTAATTTGTACTTTGGTTATTAAGTAGACATTAAAATATTTGTATTTCTTAACTGCTATTAAATTCTTTGCAAATAACTTTCTTTAAATATATTGTAAAATTTTATTATAGACAAATGTTGGTATTGCTATGAATTAAAAAATGAATAATATTCCAATCCTAAATTCAATATAAATTTCACCTAACTTTGCATAGTCATGCAAGGTACATTGCTGAGGAAAAGTATTAAAAGAAAATGTACAAAACTTGAAAGTGGTAGCATTAATGTTTCCCCTTATTTTCTCCCTTTTCCCTCTGCTATCTCCAATGTTTTAAACTTCCTTTAATTTTCATCTCATTTTGTACTGTAATTTAGATATAGGAAAACAATTCCCCTTAGTTTATATAAACTATCATAAAATATATAGACTCACTACATAATCAATGAGCTTCAATTAACAGGCCATTTGTAAAAACGTCTGAAAAAGTCAGGAAAATATTGTATCTTGTTTTAGTTTTTTTTTATTCTCTGAAACATAAACTCTGATTATATAATCTTTAAGAAATGAAGATGTCTTCTGAGAAGGAAAATTAATTAGAAAATAGTTGCTAAAATAATGTATGTAAGGGTAGATCAAGTGGTGTTGAAGGAGCTCACACACTAGACTGATGTGTGTACGCACATGTGTGTGTGTGGTATATATATCTTTTCTGGTTCTTTGAGTAGTCACAAAATATGTGTGCATGTATGTTGTGTGTGTGTGTGTGTGCATGTACATGCACACTACATGTATATAGGGTTCTTTAAAGAACAGAAAAGGGCTCCAATCACCAGAAAAGGGTTCGTAATCACCTGTACCAGGGAGCTTGAGATACAGGTGATTGCGAACTACCTGACACAGGTAAGAGGAAGCAAATGGTGGTCATCTGCCAGAGCATCATATGTTCTTAACTGATGAGCAATTTTTTAGCCCTGAATATATTGGTTTTTGTTCATTTGTTTAATTTTTAAGATTTATTCATGTTATTCTATGTATATGAGTATTTCTGTATGTATATATGTAGGTGTATCTGTGTGTACAATGCCTGCAAAATCAGAAGAAGGAGTTGTATGCCCTGGAACTAAAGTTGGAGGTGTTTGTGAGCCGCCATGTGGGCAATGGAAATCGAACTAAAGACCTCTGTAAGTGCTCTTTACCACTGAGCAATCTCCCCGGCCACAAGGGTATAGATTTTTTTGTTTGCACTTGTGTACTTTTGTTTTTTAATATTAACTATTCACTATATATCTTTCCTTTAGGTCACTAAGTCTTCATATTGCACAGGCTACCTCTGTGTAAGCTAACTGACCAGCATAAGTTGGACAATGCTTTGAAATAGATAATGTGAATGCCAGTATAATTGCCTTCATGTAACTCTTACTTTTCTTCAGCTTCCTACATCTGATGTTGAAAGTTCTTTTGTCATCAGTACACAATCTCTCTACCACTTGAAACAACAATGAGATTTTGGATTTACCTGTTTTAAAAGAAAAATGCTAGGGATACAGAAACTAAATCCCCAAGCTTTAACCTAATGCCATGTCAACATGGTAACAAATTTGCCAGCAGCTCAAAGCAGCAACAGTTTATTTGGTAGCAGCAGTGAAAAATGTTACAGACTGCAAATCTCCCCAGGATGTCTTTCTTCATTAAAATTTAGCTATTTCATGGTTTAAGTCCGTTTGGTACTCTGTGCCTGCGTCACTCCAGTTTTTGACATCTGCTCAGGAATAATCACCAAGCCCGCAAACTTGAACTGGATTTAGTCAAGTAGAAAGCAAGCCATCCTCAGACTGGCACTGAGATTCTACAGTCTCACTGCCTAACCTTCAGGGCAGAGTTGCATCCTAGTAAGAGACTGGTATGACCAGAGGTTTTTTAAAGTTAAAATTTTGTTTGTATTTGTTGTCTTGGGAGTGTTCATGTGTGGAGGTCAGAGAACCATCCACAGGAGTTGGTTCCCTGTGAGTTTCCTGGGGATCCAACTCAGATTGTTAGGCTTAGTGGAAAGATCCTTCATGCCCTCTACCATCTCAGAGGCCTGCCAAACATTGTTTTTGGACTTAGACATATCTACAGGTTAACTGGATAAAATCACAGGGGTCTGTAAGTCAAATTCTGAAACTGCACCACATTTTTACATTCTTTTATTCAATCTAAATTCACTGAATACTATGAGCCATTAGAAAGAGAGGGAGGAAAGGGAGAGAGAGAGAGAGAGAGAGAGAGAGAGAGAGAGAGAGAGAGAGAAGGGGGGAGAGAGAGAGAGGGAAGATATAGGGAAGAAAGGATGGAGGGAAGGAAGAAAGGAAGGAAGAAATGCAGGCAGGCAGTTATCAAAAAAAGAAATACCAAATAGGCAACTTCTACTGGATCTAGGCTGGAACAATTTGAGCAGTCTTGCAGGTTGACTACATAGATAAAGGTGCCTGCAGATTACACATCACTCCAAAAACTTTACCTCGATGAAGTTATCTAGCCCAACATACTCTCCTATGTGCTTTGTCTTCAGTGTGCCCAGGCTTACAGCCATTGTCTGTGTGGCCCATCAGTATTGCTGCCTAGAGTAACAATGGAATGATTTTCCTGGAGTTCAGACATCTCACTTCTTAGGATTCCTTATAGAAGAGATATGGCAATAACGTGCCCCAGGCTGCAAACTTGGATAAAAATGAAAGTCACAAGACCCTGGATAACAGTTTTGGCAGCCTGGACTACCAAACGAGTTCCAGGAAAGGCGCAAAGCTACACAGAGAAACCCTGTCTCGAAAAACCAAAAAAAAAAAAAAAAAAACAAAAGTTTTGGTAAATATCAGGGCTCAATGAAAAAATGGAACATACTGCTTAACTTGCCTTGTTGTGCACCTGTTATTATTAGAATCTGAAATGTCAACCACAAACTCATGTTTTGAGTATTTGTTCTTAGAGGGTGCTGCTATTTGGGGAACATGTGGATGCTTTAGGAGATGGGTTCTAGACAGAGGGAGTGGCCTCTGCTTCCTGACACACTGTGGAGAGATAGCCTCTACCACACTCCTGCAGCCAGGAGCCTCTACCACACTCCTGCAGCCAGGAGCCTCTACCACACTCCTGCTGCCAGGAGCCTCTACCACACTCCTGTGGCCAGGAGCCTCTACCACACTCCTGCGGCCAGGAGCCTCTACCACACTCCTGCGGCCAGGAGCCTCTACCACACTCCTGCGGCTAGGAGCCTCTACCACACTCCTGCAGCCAGGAGCCTCTACCACACTCCTGCAGCCAGGACCTGGGCCACTCCACCATGCCTTCCCCACCAGGATGGACTGAAAACCTCCAAAAATGCTAAGTTTCCTCTCTAGTGTTTCTGCCAGGTCTTGTGTTCACAGAGACAGAAACAATGTAATAATCTCCTCCTTCTATCACTAAAAGAGATAATCATCACATGAGCTGCTGAAGAGCCATTTTACACTATTGATTATGTGCTACTTCTAGAAAGTTGACATATTGAGAAAAGTTCTATCAACCTGTATTCGTTCCTGCTGTGAAAACTGGTTCCATAATATTGACATTTTCAGAGAATTATGGCTCAATATGGAACTCAGGGTAACTATGAATTTGCAAAGTAAGCTAGACTCCATCTCTACACAAGAAGGTCTTTAAGACAGGCAAGACTGCTAAGCATATGGATGGAATATATGTCACTAACATGTGGTCACATGTCACAGGGCTGTTGACATATAGACCAGAACCTTCTCAATGCATCTCATACACTAAGTAGTCAGATAGGTGACATTTTCCCTTCTGTTTGTTCTCAAACTTTTGTTTGTGGTACTGATTATTGAATCCAAGTTCAGGTTATGCTAGGCAAGCACTCTACCGCTAAGTCATAACCTCATTTTCAAACATGTTTTAGTAATATAAGATATTATAGGAATACCTCAATGTGGTCTTCCTCCATGGAAATTCCAGTGAAAACATGAAAAACTAGCTGAAGGAAACAGAAATAGAAGAGGTGTACTTGCAAGTTATCCAATAATGGGAAAGACAAGAGTGTGATGGGATCAGGGAGTCTATTATTAGAAATCTTGCTCTTAAAGAAGCCATGAAGATTCATAAACAAAATTTGTGAAAAATTTAAGAATATTCATTCCTATAAATTTGAATTTTTGTTTTGTTTATATTCTTCTATTCTCCACTAATAAACATTTTAACTTTTGAACTCATCTTCATCTGTAAGAATTTCTTTTATTTTCTTCAAAAAATTACTTGTTAAATGAGAAAACTGGCGTTAGGTTGTGGTGGTATTGTGTTCCCCAAAATATTGTGTACTCTAATAAATTTATCTGGGGTCAGAGAACAGACAGCCACTAGATACAAAGGCTAGAAAATGGTGGCACTCACACCTTTAATCCTAGCATTCCAGAGACAGAAATCCCTCTGGAGCTCTGTGAGTTCAAGGCCACATTGTAAATAGCCAAGCATGGTGACACACACCTTTAATCCCAGAAAGCCAGCCTTTAATCCCAGGGAGTGGTGGTAGAAAGCAGAAAGATATATAAGGCGTGAGAACCAGAAACTAGAAGATTCGGCTGGTTAAGCTTTCAGGCTTTGGAGCAACACAGTTCAGCTGAGATTCATTGGGATGAGGACACAGAAGCTTCCAGTCTGAGGAAACAGGACCAGCTGAGGAATTGGCAAGGTGAGATAGCTGTGGCTTGTTCTGTCTCTCTGATCTACCAGCATGGACCCCAATAACTCGCCTCGGGTTTGATTTTATTAATAAGAACTTTTAAGATTCCTGCTACATTAGGTTTAACCAGTGTAACCCTTAGGCTCTACATGAGTTAAAAAACAAACAAACCTAAAACACTACCATATATGCTCATCTTAATATGCCATACATCGCTAACCAGTTGTCTCTCTCTGCTTCTCCGATTCTGTGACATGATCTTCTCATATTGTCTTGTCCTCCTCACTCTGATGAATTTACATCTGAGAATATGAGACAAAATAAACAACCCCTCTCATTTTCCTTGGGTATTTTATCATAGCCACCATAAAGTAAATAATAAAATAAATATAAGATATCCAGTGCAAAGCAGTGAGAACTTAAACAAATAAAGTGTTGGCTTGTGCCAGGTGGTATATTCTTCACTGGTAAAACTAGATGAGGTCCCTTTCATTTACATAGTTTTGGTCCAGCCAATCCTACCACCTAATCATATGGTTTATTTTCCTGCACCTGCTCCAGGACTCAGCATCACTGTTGCTTCTGTTAGTCTGGGTACAGTCTGAAGTTCCAGGGTCAGAGTTAAATATGCAATGGCATTATTTGGAGGAATATCCAATAGTAGAAAAATGAGAGCTGAGTTGTTCCTCAGTGAAGTATTTCAGAACACAATCTCTGAGATCCTTGATCAGTAATGCTGCAAGTATTTAGGAGACCTGTGAGACACATCCTTATAGTTTCTATTAACACACACACACACACACACACACACACACACACACTTGCATGTGCACATAGAGCTATTATTCTGCTGCTGTCATAAAATATCACGACCAAAAGCAACTTATAGAAGGAAGAGTTTATTATGGCTTAAGACTTTAGAGGTACATTCTATAGTGGAAGGGGAGGCATGGCAGCAAGAGGGGCAGGAAACTGAGAGATCACATCTCAACTGTAAAAAGGAAGCTAGACAAGCTAACTAAAAGTGAAACAGATGAATCTCTAAGCTCTCAAAGCCTACCCCCAGTGAGGTGATATACTTCTTCCAGCAAGGCTGCAATATATAAGGGTTCTATCACCTCCCCCAAACAGCACCACTGAGGACAAGTGTGCAAATGCCTGATCCTTTGGGAGACATCTCTTGTTCAAACCACTACATATATGGGTAACATTATTTAAAGAATATATGTTATTACAGTATTTTACAAATGGATGGGGAGGTATTCAAATAGTTTTATGTTATAACATCTGATATCCTAAGCACTTTCTCTAAAAGAGCAGAGTATATCTAGTGGTGTTTTCAGAAAGCCTGCACAAGATGTCCTAGAAATGAGCTAAACTGTGCTCTCCGTCCACCTCATATGTTAAACTATTAGCTTTAAAGCAGCTGTATTTGATGACAAATTCTTATGAAATAATTGAGGTTAACTCAAAGTCATCATGGTAAGTGCTAACCCTATAGGGTGTTCTTAGAGGAATCCAAACATGCTGGAGCTCTTTCCACAGACACATAGAAAGGAGATTGTGAGAAGACACAGCATGAAAGTAGCTGTCCACAAGCCAAAAAGCAAGCAAACAAACAAAACAAAACAAAACACCAGAGGTCTCCTCAGAAGCCATTCCTGTCCCTCCTTGATATTGGACCTGTAGCCTAGAGATTTATGGGAAGATAAATGTCCACTGTTTGAGCACCCAGTGTAACTTCACCATGTCAGCTAGGGCAGAGTAAGCCAAGGCAATCACAGTCAACCAAGCCAATAAACTGAAGAACCACCGATTAAAAGGCTCAGATTAGCAATAACTGTTTTGAGGTGGCTTGTTTTCAAAACAGGAACAGCTTACTTTTGAGTGGTCCAGACTGCAGCTGAGAAGGCCTGCAGCCAGCAGAGTGCTCATGGACCTATGCTCCTGTCCTTCTTTGATGTTTCTGTTTTCTTTCCCAGGGTGACACTAAAGAACAGCTCACCATGGCCCAACCTGGGGCTGGACTTCAGTTTCTGAAACGTTCCTAGTTGTGCCCTGATGATCTGTTTTCTGCATCTCTGTGACCAGGAGACGACCTCTGCAATGCGCTGTCTTCATAGGCACTCAACAAACAACGATTTTGCTAGACAGCAGATGCCATCTCATAGAAAAAGCTCTCCCCATTCTTTGACATCTGTGATAGCCAATCTTGGTCTGTCAACTTGACTATATCTGGAACCAACTAAAACTCAAGTAGCTGGGCACGCCTGTGAGGGATTTTCTTGATGAGATCCTTTGAGGTGGGAAGGCACACCCTAAATCTAGGCCACACCTTCTAATGGCAGCACACATAAAACGACATGGAAGCAGGAAGCTTTTGTTTTTTGCCCAACTGCCCTCACTCTTGCTGGCAAGTTTATCTCTTTCATTTCTGACATTAGAACCTACTTTTTCAGGATTCTAACAAAGACTGAAGACCAGCAGTTCTCCAGGAATCCTCTAGCATTCCGGGGCCCAGTTATGACTGATGAGACATCTAGTCCTGTGGATGAAATAACTACCAGAGACTTGGCCTGTCAGCCACTCTAATAAATTCACATGTGCGCACACACACACACACACACACACACACACACACACACACACACACACACACACAGAGAGAGAGAGAGAGAGAGAGAGAGACAGACAGAGAGAGACAGAGAGAGACAGAGACAGAGAGAGACAGAGAGAGACAGAGACAGAGAGACATTATCATTCTGTCAGTTCTGATCCTTTTGAGAATCCTGACAACAGCCTAGTTGAGCTTTCTACAAGGGAAGAACTTATCATCTTTCCATTCTAGAACAAATACTTAAAATAATCAACTTCAAAAAAATCAGTGGTTCATTTGGGCTCTCAGAACTTTGGATTTAAGGAAGCCAGAGGCCTTGTGTCTGCCAAGGTACAGTTTCATGGTGAGAACACACCAAGGAGATTGGACTCACAAAACTATTTCACAACTGCATAGCCAATTCCTTGAAATAAAACCCCATCTGTGTTTTGTGTACATATGTATGTATGTATGTGTATGCATGTGTTTATATATATATGTGTGTGTGTGTGTATGTGTATATGTTTTTGTTTATGTGTGTGCTTATGTGCATGTCTCTGTGTGTATATGCTTTTGTTTGTGTGTTTGTGTTTCTGTACATGTGTTTGTTTGTGTATTTGTACATGAATATATATAATATGTTTGTATATAAAGTATCTGTGCATATGTATGTTTGCATGTAAGCATATTTGTGTGTAATTGTGTATCTGTGTGCATTTGTGCATGTTTCTGTTCATATACTTTTGTGTGTTTATTATTTGTATATTTGTGTATTTGTATGTGAGCTTGTAGTGTGTGTGTGTGTGTGTGTGTGTGTGTGTGTGTGTGTGTGTGTACATGTCGTTCATTGATTCTCATTCTCTGGTGCAACTCTCATTCATGAAAATGCCAAACCTTAATTTTCAAAAGATATCATGCAAAAATGTGAACAAAGCTATCAGTATGTTCAGCATCAATGGTGGGTTTTTTTTAAAGTGTCCAAAAAGGGTTCTCTCATTACTTGCTATGAGTTGACTATGGTTTTGAGATTTTAGACATTATTATATGAAGGTGGTTTTGTAAAATCATAAATTTTATAAGCAATCATATTCTTGAAAATTAGTAACGGATACCTAACTTTACAGAAGAGATGAAATGTGTACCTGAGGGAAATTGTTCGGTTGGTAAAGTACATGCCCTTGCAAGCATGAGGACCTGAGTTCAGATTTCAGATTTGCTAGCCATCCAGCCTAGCCTAATCAGCAAGCTCTAGGCCCATGAAAGGACCTTGTATCAAAAATCAAAGGTGAAGGACACTTGAAGTTGAGCTGTGGCTTCCATATGTACATGCACACGCATGCACGCGCGCACACACAAACCTGTATATATGCATACCTATAAACTGACAGGGGTTGGGAACATACACACACATACACACATTAAATATTTCATGTTTATGTCCCCAAAGCAATTGAGATGCTACCATACCCTTTGGATAAACAATCAGTATTCTAATAAATTCTGTGTAATGATATGATGAGGGTGATGGTCACAAGGTACATCTAGCAAAGTCTGCAAGAACAATTACATTCACAAAACAGAAATTGATTTACACTGAAGTTACATCTGGAGGCTGCAGTTCTCAGTTAATATTATCCATTCTTTTTTGTGTAAGTGTGTGTGTTAGTCTTAAATGAAAGTGGAAGTTTATGTGCTGTAGGGGTGGGGTTTCCTTCTCTCCATCGCCTGGGTTTTCCATATGATTCTCATTGAATCTCTGTCTTCCTCACTAACACTCTATACCTGAGCTCTGAATTTGTCTCACTTCCCAGTTCCATCCAAGCCTCCAGTCTTTCGCCCACTCTTTCCTCTGAAAACAAACAGTAGCTATTCTGACAGAAGTCAAGACAGCACCCTCCCAGCTTCACCCCGGGACAGCCAGCTGAGAAGCAATCTCAACACTGAAATGAGAGGCTTTGTTTTTCAGGGGTGTGTGTGTGTGTGTGTGTGTGTGTGTGTGTGTGTGTGTGTGTGTGTAGCTGTGTGAGCATGCATGTAGAAGTTCAAGGACAACTTTCTAGAGTCAGTTAGCACTCTCCTTCTACCATGTGGGTCCCGTGGATTGAGCTCAGGTCCTTAAGTGATAAACCCCTTTACCCACTGATCTATCTCCTCAGCCCCTGAAATGTGAATTTTTTGTTAAGATTGTATTCGCTTTCAAAATTCTGTTCATCTGTTTCTATTTCCCCATTATACATGTTATGAAGAATTTATTATTGCATTTGGAGTATGATTTTTATATTTCTTTCTGTTTTCATTCCTCCTATCTAAATCTCTTTTACACCTTTTATTTTTATTCTCTTTCCTGCCCACCTCTTTAGCTTCACATCTCATTTTTCTTCAAAACTGAAGCTTCAGTCATATTAGTTCCCTGGAACAGACATTGTTATAGTTCTCATTTCCATGAACTAGTCTCTCTCTCTCTCTCTCTCTCTCTCTCTCTCTCTCTCTCTCTCTCTCTCTCTCTCTCTCTCTGTGTGTGTGTGTGTGTGTGTGTCAGAGAACTTCTTCACTCATCATCTCTTTCTCCAACAATACTTCTGTACTTGAAAGTATATTTTGTGTTCAGTTGACAGTTACATATATATGATGTATATAATGATGTTTTGTTAGATGCTCACAAAGTGGATGATTAAATAAGGATAGTTAGCAAAACCATTACCACATAAATGTATCATTTTTCAGCAATAACATTTAAAATCTAGTATTTCATCAGTTTTGAAATATCTAACACATTATATTATTAATTATAAATATCATCCCATTGAAAGCTTGCTAAAGCTTTCACTACCAGTCTATTTGAAACTTTGTAACTTTTGATCAAGGATTTTTCATCCAAAGATCAAATTTTCTTTCTCAGAGTTCCCATTTCCTCATTAAGATTTCACAGAATTATCATCTTTTGTTTGCTGATCTCTGTCTTCCACGCCTTGATTGCTAGTTGATGCTCATCTTTCTATCTCCAGGGCTTAGAATATTAAATTATACATGGCATGATTTTAGTTTTTAAAATGAGAGAATTTAATCATTGACTAAAATCTGTAAGCCACACTTAAATGATCATATATTTAATTAAGCACTTCCATACAGACTGTATATAGACTTGTTATCCACCAAAGGAATCATAACAGATTTGATTAGGCACATATTAAATAAAAAGGAAAACACATAATTATTATAATCCCCCTGTGCCTCATTCAAAACATCATGTTGAGAAGAGACAACCTGATGTGGTCAGTCTCTCATGTGTTGGAGACTCACAGCTGCTTTGCTACCCTGATCCATGATGTGTTCACAAGAACCAAAGGAAGAGAATAACTGGTCTCTGCCCATCCTCTTTCAGTCCACTTCTGAGATTAGTTTCACTTCGAGCTGGAAGACCATGTTCCACCTCTAAGCAAGAGGCTCTCATCACAAAAGATACTTGTACAGTGAAAGACTGCAGCATGGATGTTGTCTTCTATGGATGTCATCCTTCTTAGAGAATCCACCATGATCTCCCTGACTGAAATCATTCAGCAACGATCTAGCTTTAAAGAAATATGTTTTTGTTCCCAACTACTGAGTAGGAGCACACAAATAATCATTTAGTGTGGAGATACCATGCCAACAATGGGTACAGTGTTGTCATGAGTGCCCCCAAAACACCAGTCATGAGACAGGAGACTGGGCATCGAGGTTTTTATGACAAAATAATTTCAAGGAACAAAATGGAGAGACTGCAAAGCATGAAAAGTGAATTGAGAGTATGGTATTGAAGTAGTTATTGCTATAGACATCAGAGGGCCAGTTCTACCAGGTACCCTCTGCAGAGCATAGAAAACAGCTTCACAACCACCCCTTAGCCACTGAGCCATGGTGTTTTTCTCCATCAGCCTGACACTGGTCAAATTTTGCTCTTAATACCTGGTTCACCTTAGCTCAAAGAAGTTAGGTATCTATGTAGGGAGAGTAGAGGATTCTCCACTGTACAGCTGACCCATAAATATTTCAGATTATATTTATGCTGTAATAGCTATACAAAATAGGTTTTAAAAGAGTGTGAGGGGCTAGAGAGATAGCTCAGTCAGAAAGTGCTTGATGGTAAAGAATGAGGACCTCAGCTTGGATCCCTAATGACCATATAACAGGCTAAGCGTAGCAATAGCTATCTATGAACCCTGACTGAGGGGGTAGAGACTGGTGGCTCCTTATAGCTCATTGGCCAAACAGTCTAGCCAAGTCAGGAAGCTCCAGGTTCAGTGGGAGTCCTTCCCTCAAAAAAATCAGTAGTAGAGGAAGACACTCAGCTCTATCCTCTGGCCACCATACACAAATACACAAGTACACACAACCCCACTACATTCATACACAAAAGCAGGTCTGAGAGGTAACCCAGAACACAGAAACTGTCCAATTCAGGTTGTCCTAACAGTGTCTCTGTTCCATTTCTTGGGACAGTGAGTGGAGAGACCAGAAATGTATTATAAGGGGATGACCATCAGATACACATGATCCCAGCTTCAATTTCAACAATTTACTCAAGCACAGAGAAACATGCTTTGGCAATGTCAATGAATCAAGAGGAGAGATTGTTCCATTTTCCTTCCTCAGCATCTCACTTACAGGAATAATTTCATTCTGACTCTATGTAATGAGTTTTATGACCCTGGACAAGTGAGTAACTTGGCAGAGCTCCAATCTCTTCATTTATAAAATGAGAGGATTGTGAAGGTTCATTCAAGCTCCCGTGGTCTGCAGTCATGAATTTACGTACACACAATATGCTCAATGTCCCACTCTAGCTTTAGACTTGAGCCAGTCTTCATCACAAGCTTGCTAGGCTAGATGCTCTGGCAGATTTTTTTTCCAGTGTTCAAAGAACACTAATAGGATGTCTAAACTTTTGTCTTCTCTGGACCACACTGTCATCTACAAATTCTACCTTTCAAAACCTCACAATTCAGTTACAAAAACAGCAAAAAAGAACTCCTAATGTTTTAAGCAAGTTCATGATTTTGTTATGGCCCACAATCTATAGCTATCCTGAGCTGTATGCTCTCCATAGGCTATCAAGTGAACATGACTGCAACCTTTATTGTGTGTTCTATGTGCATATTACAATTACATAAGGTGCTTTTAATTTCCTACATACTTATTTTTAAAGTTCACAAAAAAATGACCATGTGGAGATTTAAAAATGGCTCATTGGGTGAGAGAGCCTGAATCACAAGTATAAGAATCTGAGTTCAGAGCCCCACAACCCACTTGAAAGCCCAGCATGGCCTGTGTACCTGTAACCCCAGCTCTGTGGGAGAAGTCAATCAGAGCCAAGAGGATAACTTCACTGGGGCTCGTTGGCAGCTAGCTTTGCCCAGAACCCAAGAGCTGAAGGTTCAGTGAGAGGCTCTGTCTCAAGAAAATAAGCTAGAGGGGGTAGAAACCCATAGTGTCCTCCTTTGGCCTCTGCATATACACATGTACACACATATTTATACCTTTCTCGGTCATAAATAATCTACTAATTCTGCATTATAATTGATTCAGCATATATTCAGTCTTCACTCTACAGTGATAAAGGGCTCTATATGTAAATCTAAATAAAATAATATAACCAGAAAAGTCAATGTTGATTATTTTCCTTTGAATCTTTAATTAAAATATAATTAGTTAAATTTGGTACAGTTTATAAATATGTAAAAACACAGAACTCCTGGATTCTGAATTGAAAATTCATTTGAATTCATACCATTTGAATTCAATTGGTATGCATTTCTTTGAAAGACATATTAAAGATTGGGTCCTAAAAAAAAAAAAAAAAAAAAAAAAAAAAAAAATTTTAAAAATCCAACCACAGAAAATAGTTTACATAAAAATCTTAGCACGGGGAACCTGGGTTAGTGAGTAAACGCTCTTACTACTGTGCCTGAAGTCCTGAGTTCAATGTCCAGAACCCACATGATAGAAGGAGCAAACCAATTCCCCAAAGCTGTCTGACCTCCACATATGCACAGACACAGAGAAACACACACACACACACACACACACACACACACACACACACACACAGAGAGAGAGAGAGATGTTTCAAAATTTTTAAATCTTAGCATGGAATTATAAATCCATAATTATAAATTCTATAGTAAATTTCCAGGGTTTTTCCAGCCTGAACTTAAAAAACAAATTTGCACAGGCTCCAGCCTCTATGACCTGAAAGATGATTCACCCCTTCTCTTCCTCCTCTTCCTTATCACATTAAGAAAAATGTCTAAATATCCCTTTCTTATTACATCTCATTATACATAAATATATAATAAATGAGTAAACAGAACATATATACATATATATTCATTACCTATTCCTACTAAAGAGCAAACTTGCTCATTCTTTGGATCCAAGTTTCTGGAAAAATAGAAGCATAATAAATGCCAGAATAATATTTGCTGACCAAACAAATGATTACCGAATGACACACAGTCGCTATTCAAATAAGACAGAATAAACACTTCACCCAAGACCAGAATTATTGACTTCTGTGTCTTGTGTCAGATTATCCAATCTGACACTAAAGTAATCCACCAACTTCACATGTTGTTTCTTGAGATTTAGATTTCAGTTTACTTGAGACCTTCTCCTTCAAGAATATTATAGAAGAATCTGTTACTTTTTGTTTCCTGCTGAGTTTTAAGGACTGTTTCATTATTTATTAGCTGTGGAAATGTGTACAAATTATTTGCCTTCCCAAAACTTTAATTTTCTATAAACAATGATAATAACAATTATCTAGAGAAGTAAGTACCTGGCATACAATGCCACTCTGGGAGTGTTTGCTATTGTTTTTTATAACAGTCTCTTCTGGTGCTAATAACAGATGAATTATAACCACTTTGGGGGGGCACTGTTGAAATACCAGATCTTCCCTGAAGCTTTTACTAATGTTCTCATTTGCCTTTTCCTTTCATAACATTATATTATTCCCTTAGTTAAAAAAAAAAACCCAAGCACTGGATCTTTTTATTTGATCTTATAACACAGACCACAGAATATTCATGAATTTTTATGCTTTGCTGCCTAGTAATGAAAATATAGACACTACACGAAAACATTATCAATACACTAAACAATTGTGATTTCTTCATTTCATCAGTCTCCTTACTTTTCCCTCAACTGAGCAAAAGTAATTTATTCCTGGTCACTTGTTATATAATATGTTCAAACATTTGCCTTAGCAGCTTTCCCTATCAACACTTCCATGGTTATATTGATTTTCTCTATTTTCTTTTCATACCCTCAGTCTAGCATGCCACCCACCTCCTCTAGTATCTCTTGCACTTTTCCAGTCACTGAGCTATACAATTTTGTCTGTTGGGGTCTGCTAATATTGACTGGGAAAGGCTCCAACTCAATTCTTTTCACAGAAAAAGCAATAGTAGTTAGTCAGTCTTGTTACAACTCTCTAGAAGCCAAGAATGCTGCTTGGCTGACACTGTGACCCTTCTTCCTTGAGACAGTTTTTGCTTACCTGGCTGATGAGACACCACTTATTTCTTATTTTTAAATTTTATTTTATGTGCATTTGTGTTTGCCTGCATGTATGTCAGTATGAGGGTGTTGGATCTTGGAGTTACAGACAATTGTGAGCTATTATGTGGGTTGAACCTGGAATTGGAGCTTGGAATTGAACCTGGGTCCTCTGGAAGAACAGTCAGTGCTCTTAACCACTGAGCCATCTCTCAAGCCTTAGAGCACCTGTGGTATCATGCTGCTGAGTGTGACAACCTTTTCCATAAATTGTAACTAGCTGGAAGAAATGAAGATGTTCTAAAGAGGCACTTGTGTCTCTCAATCTGACTATCAGACTGTTGAAACATGCTGGGAGAAGGAAAGGGTATCAGCCAGATGGGGAACTTGTCTCCAGGAAAGAGATTTCACACAGTTCTAACAACTTACAAGGTGAGACTGAAGCCCAGACAAGGATGGGTCAGTGATGGACAAGACCACAGCTTGTCTCAGACTGCTGAAATATGAACTCACTTGGCCCTCTATTTAAACCTCAGAACCCTGAAAAATGAACTTGGGGGGTTTACTGAATCTTGTGTGTGTGTGTGTGTGTGTCCTTTTTCACATTGTGGCCACATTGACTAAATCTCCTTTTTGACCTTCTCCTGTTAATTTGGCTTTTTTAGTTGGCTTTTTGAGGATGGATGACTGAACTTGGTTTGAGGCACAGACTGTGACACTCATTTTCAATAACACCTAGTGCTCAGTTCTTTGAGTATTTTTAATTATGTTCATTTTCATCATTTTCTATCTCTTCTGGTTCTGTGGCTCTGCAAATTGTCTACGTATTGCCAAACCCCACATTTATATCTTCAGCAGTTTTCTCCCTGAGCCACAGCCTCGTGGGTCTATCTGCCCCCTCAGGATTTCAGATTGCATGCTTAACAAGCAGCCCAGCCCTTGCCTGTCCTGATGTGAACTCTGAGTCTTCCCTGCTCCCACATCTTCTTCTGACAGTCTTTCACATCTCAACTGGGTAATTCCAGACCTCCAAGCTATTCAAGCAGAATCCCCTGGAGTCACTTCTGACACTGTGATGCAACCAGTCCATTAGCTGACCCTCTGACCTCCTCATGCTCTACTCCAAACCCACTCACTTCCCACTCCCACCTCCCTTACCACCCTGGAGCCACCCTTCAGCTCTTCCCTGGATTCTCGAAGCTTCCCAGCTCCCTTGAAGCTATTGACCCAGTTTTCTTCAGCCTGCTCTCAACAAAGCCTCTAAAGCCACCCTGCTTCTCCAAGCCTTCCCCCGGTTTCATCTTTCATTAAAATAAAGGCAAGCATCCTAAAGGCATGTGGGGGGTCTCTTGGGATGCTCTGCTGCATTGCAAATCTAGTATATCTTCCTTCCTTGTACTTGGATCCATTTGGATCCAGTCCTCACTATTGGTCAAACACGCAAAATATCCATGGTTCTTGCTCTTCTTTCTGACAGGAACATTCTCCTCTCTGCTAGCCATTCAGCTGTGGCAGGTCTTGAATCAAATGTCTTGCTAGTAATGGCTCTTAACCTTCTGTAAGGTGGGATTTATCTTGATGTTATATGCCCCCTTCCACCTTGTTTATTTCTATAAAACTTTTCACTTTACAGCATCTATTACACTGGAGTCATTTCTCCAATTTCTGTTCCTCTCCCTCATGAGAGCCTAATAGAGTTGAGGCCGCTTTCTTTGGTTTCTATTCTTTCCTGGGTATCCAAAACAGCTCTTAAAACACACCATGAAGATATCCATGGAAATCATAAAATTATGAAATAAGTGAAGAAATAAATATATCCATACCTTGCTGTATTCTGAAGTAGATAACTAGCATGGGAAACATTTAGTGACATGAAAAGCAACACTCAGAGAAATAGGACAAAGTTAAAATGAGGAAAGGGACAGTGAAGATGAATGGGAAGGACAAAAGTAATCTAAAATAATTCTCTTGTCTGGCCTCCACAGCTGATTTAGGAAAGGGGGAATTATTTTGGACAGTTTATGCTATACGATTTTTCAGCACAAGAATTTTATTTTCTCATTCTTTTTCCTGCTCCAGGCTGTCCACTTTCTTTACGTTTGTAAATAACAATGGTCCAGGCCTTAGTCAGCTGCTGTCAGCTGTGCTGACCTCTGTTCCACTATTTGTGGCTGTTTGGTCTGCCCTGCCATGCTCAGAAGACATTCAGATTTAAGTCTCTGTTAAACAAATCAAAAACAATCCACCAGTCTCACTCAGAAGAGACTTCATTTTGTTCCCTGGGAATAAATGAAAGAAGCATTTAGATATTAGCAGAGACATAATTCATTTTTAACTTTTACATATAGTTTTTCTTTAGTTGAGTCAGGCTAGGAATATTTTTAAATGCTTTTCCTCACTACCCTGAAGGGTAGTGGGGGATCTAACACAATGGGTGAGGGAGTCTCCTGTGCCATTTCATTGTGGTTTGGAGACTTACATCACAAACACAAGGCTGCTCTTCTGCATATTACATGCAGATCTCTTCCCTCATCCACACTGATACAGTCACTGAAAATTCTGTAGTTTCCTACCTGTCACTTTGTGACATAAGCAGGCAGGAATAGTCAATCAATAGTCATTTCTTAACTGGAGTTTGCTTTCTCAAGGAGCTAATGATCCAGCAGATATACCAGAGTGACATCTGTGCTGTGTGCATGTCCATAGAGCAGAGCTGCTGATCATAGGGATCATAGTGAGGCCCACATACATGTGGCCATGGAACAGGCCGCCTTTGACTACTGTGGAGACAGCACTTAGCTTCTTTCTGCTGAGTATCAAGTCGGGGACAGATTCATCCTGTTGAGAAAACAATTGAACAGGAAACAGCAAGTTGAATGTTTCTTTGTGCTAATATGGTATGCTGGTTAGTTTGAATTGTCGATTTGACATAACCTAGAATTACCTGACAATCTAAATAAGGGACTGCCTAGCTCAAGTTGACCTGTGGTCATTTCTTTGAGCAAGGGTCTCGATTACATTAATTGGTGTTGGAGAATGCAGCCCATGTGGTTAGCACTATTCCCTGCATTTGAGTCCTGGACTGTACAAGAGTAGAGAAAGTGAACAGAGTACTAAGCATGCACTAATTTATTTCTCTCTGCTTTTGACTGTGGATATGAAGTGACTGGCAGCTTCAAGTTCTTGCCTAGACTTCCTCATTATGATGGACTGTAACTTGGAATTGTGAGCTAAAACAAACACTTCCTTTCATAAGTGAATTTTATTCAGGCTTTTTTTTTTTAATTACAGCAATGGAAAAGAACACACAGATATCAAAAAAAAAGTCTTTGCTCATCTAAAGTTAGTGATAACCATGCATACCAACTACCTTCAACTGGCACCATTCATACTCAATGCAGTCTGTTATGCAAATTGAAACAAGGTTTAGCAGAGTTAAGGACAGAAAGAATTAAATGCCTCAAGGGGATAGAGAGAAACAAAACATTCTGTAGTGTTTCAAAATATTGAGGTTACAGAGAAGATGCTGATGCTGATGAGGACTCACCTGATGGACTGACATCCTGATGGTCACTGCATAGCTTCTTGAATTGCATTCCAATATTGTGGAAGTAAGGACTGTGGTTTGGAAAACTCTGAGGAGTTTGCAGGACATGGGGCTCTGTTTAGTGCTTGGTTTCTCATGATTGAGTGTTCTTCTAGTCAGCTTGAAATAGTATCTGTCTGCATGACTGGATGGAGGCATCCTTGAAACAATGACCCACCACTGATAGCAGAGTGAGTCCTTATCCTTCCAATGACTGTTAACTCTTTGTGCTATGAATTCCAGCTCTTTGCTCTCAGATCCCTTCCCATCTCTTGTTTACACTGCATTTCAGAAAAGAATTTCCCTCATCTATGGTTCCTTATCCTCTGGCTTGTAGGGAGTTTCAGTCATGGGAAATAGGACTGGTAGAAAGAAGTCCAGGGATGGATTATCACCCCTGCTCTTCCTACCCCCAGCCTCTTTGGTATCTTCTCAGAGCACCAGCTCACATTGGATAGGATCCTCCTTGCCGTCACTCTAAAACTTCCTATGTCATGGCTCCACAGAAGAACCAGATAGAGAAGAATCAGATGGATGTCCTTGGCATTTTCCTGTCTCCCAAGGCTCCTATGCTCAGGTTAACATAACCTCTTTGCTCACTCCAGTCTTCATGTGGCAATAGCTTTGTACTATAACTAAACCCTGAGTCACCCTACTGTTTGTCTTTGCCCTGGCAGGTTCTCCATCATTTAGATAAACAATTTTTGGTATTAAAAAAACTTGTAAGGCTAATAACACCCCCATGTTGTGTCTGAGTACCAGTTGATTTACAGTTTACAGGCTGTCCATCAAGCTGCACCTCTTCCATCCTGTATCTTGGCTCATTTTGTTAGACTGCAGAGCACTAAACACACCATTGTTTTCTTAATCAAGAAAATTGTATACTTGGTAAGCTGTAATCTTTGACTCTGTAGCTTTTTTTTCTTCTTCTAGCTTCCTTATTTTAAAAAAATCTTTATGTATATTTTGTAAGATGCTTGTAAGAGACAAAATCTGAAAAGGAATACTGATCTGGAGCTACCTTGACCTGTATATAGAACAGAATTGCACATGTGGCATTAATCAGACTTGTCTCATTTCCCATAATGTTGATTCTTAAATTTTAATCAACCTTATTAGGGCTTCTCCCTAGAAGGACAATTCTTATGCTTTGCATACTGCCATTCTGTTTCATAAATATAATCCATGGCAGGTGGATTCCATCAATTCCATGCTGACCTTCCCATGTGTACCCAGTGACTCCTTTGTGACATCAGCTTGGGCTACCTTGCTCTCCTTATTCAGGTTGATATCTGGTCTGTGTCCTGAATCCCTCTAACATCCTTTTACCTTTACTTAGTGTGTGTGTGTGTGTGTGTGTGTGTGTGTGTGTGTGTGTCCCAGAGCACTCGTGTGGAGGTTGAAAGGTTAGAGAGGTTAGAGGACAACCTGCAGCAATCAGTTTTCTCCTTCCTCTATATGGATTCAATGGTCTGAACTCAGGTTAACAGACACGGCAGCAAGTGGCTTTACCCACTCAGCCATTTGGCTTGCCCCTATTCTCCTAGCTTTTGCACACTACACCCATGTCTTCTTAAACTTTCCACCTTTTCTTTTTGAGTCTTCCCTCCAGTGTAAGAAAATTTGGAATTATTTCATCTTTAAAACTTATTTCTTAATTCCCATCTCTTTTCTCTTTGTTCTCTGATTACTGTTTTTACTCCATTGGTATGCAAAAAAGACTCATTTATTTACTTATTCTTAACAATTTTTATTTATTCATATTGAATAAAACATTTATTCACGCACACACACATGTAACATGTTCCACATGCATACTGTACCTAGAGAGGTTAGAAGAGGACTTTGGATCTGAGACGGAGTTATACGCAGCTGTCAGCCACAGATGTGAGTGATGGGAAGCAAATGTGGGTCCTCCAGAAGAGCAGCAAGCATTCCTAACTCCTCAGGCATCTCTCCATCCCTCCTGTGCACTCTTAGCTTTATGTTCAGAGTTACACCATTGGGTTAAGTCTATACTTTACTTGTTTGTTTGGTTTGAGCCATAAGATTTCAGTGTGGAACTCTGAGAATTCTGGACCTCAACAGAGAAGTGGGCCACTGTGGTTGGCTTTGAGATTTATATTCAGGCTCCACTTGCTTTCCCTTCTTCCTGTGCAGTGCAGATGTGAGGCAGTGAGGAGTCCCAACTACACACATTTCCACCACCAGGGAGCTCCGTGCTGCCATGCTTTCTAGGCCACAGTAGACTAAATCCCTCAAGCTTTAAGCTAAAATAAAGCTTTCCTCATTCAAATAGCTTCTTCTCAAGCACTGGTTCAGCAATGAAAAAAAAGCAACAAATCCATCAGTGAATAGATCTAGGAAAACACAAGTAGCTATGTGCAGATATAAAAAGTATTGAGATGCTACAGAGATGTTTCCTCTGGTGAGGTGAAATTGTATCACAGCTGAATAGAGATATACCAAGGGCAATTTGACCCCAGGTGTTGTAACTAAAATGCTATCATGTGGATTTTGTGCTTTTAGTGAGGCATGCATTAACAGCATCATTGGGAAGAATCCTATTTAAGAAATCACAGAGATGACAGTTTCTCAGATGGATTCCTACATAGATTTGTACTAGGATTCACTGATGGAAGTTGGAGAAATTCTCAGTTAGTGAAGGGCCTGCTGTTCATACCTGAGGAACTGAGATTAGATTCTTAGCACACAGGTAAAACAAAGGCTAGCAGAGTCCCCCACATCTGTAACCCTAGCACGCACAGAAAGGCAGAGACCAGAACGTCGTGATATTGTGTTCCCCAATATATTGTGCACCCTAGTAAAGTTATCTGGGGTCAGAGAACAGAATAGCCACTAGACAGACATAGAGGCCAGAAAATGGTGGCACACACACTTTTAATCCTATCACTTGGGAGGCAGAGATCCATCCAAATCTCTGAGTTCAAAGCCACAGCGGAAACAGTCAGGCATGGTGATTCACACCTTTAATCCCAGGAAGTGATGGCAGGAAGCAGAAAGGTATATGAGGCATGATGACCAAGAACTAGAGGCCTTTTGAAGGTTTTAGCTTTTAGAAGCAGTTCAGCTGAGATCCATTCAAATGAAGATTCAGAAGCTTTCAGTCTGAGGAAACAGAATCGGCTGAGAAGTTGGTGAGGTGAGGTTAGCTGTGGCTTGTTCTGTTTCTCTGATTTTTCAGCATTCATCCCAATACCTGGCTCCAGGTTTGTTTTTATTAATAAGACCTTTTAAGATTTGTGCTACACAGGAAGATCTCCAGAGTGTCCTGGCCAACCAGTCTAGGCAGTTGGTAATTGCTGGGTTCAGTGAGTGACCCTGTCTTGAAAGATAAGGTGGAGAACAATTGAGACCAGCAATATTGACTTCTGACTTCCACATACAGGCAGATGCATGTGAAAATCTAAACATACACACACACACACACACACACACACACACACACACACACACACACACACACACCAAACAATGCAAAAATGTAGCCAAATACTTTAGCAGCTTGTATAGGCAGGAATAATGGCCTCTGTCGTGCCGGAATATAAAATTGGCGAGTAGTCGTGACAAAGAAAGACTGGCCTGGGGCAAGGTGGAACATTGAAAAGCTCTGAGCTGGGCCTTGAACATTCTCTGAGGTTCAGGAAAACTTCAGGTGCCTACAGCCAAGTGATAAATACTCCTAGACAAATGAAAGATTAAACAAGACCATTGTTCTGGACCACTAATGGGAAAAGAAAAGAAATCTAAAGTTTGAGAGCCTAATGCTAGAAA
Organism: Peromyscus maniculatus bairdii; assembly: GCF_049852395.1. Lineage (NCBI taxonomy): Eukaryota > Metazoa > Chordata > Mammalia > Rodentia > Cricetidae > Peromyscus > Peromyscus maniculatus. Next base: position 94,003,171 of record NC_134856.1, on the reverse strand, counting down.
CTACAAAGTAAATACAACTCTTTCCCACCAATCTCATTGAAATATAAAAATACAACAAAAAAAAAACTCTCTGAAAAAGTAAGAAACCATCCTTTCCTTTATAAACAACTTCATTACCTTTCACAAATGATAAGTCTATAACTAATCCAATTTGCAAAGAGAGAAACCTAGTTTCAAAAGATAATTGAATTTGTGCTATTATAGCCACAGCACTAGTCTTGTTTTTCTTAAAGGTGTGATTAGCAGTAGGGAAATGAGGAGACAAAATTGAATTTTTGCTCAGGGAATATATAAAAAGTTGAGTCATAAAACTGTGGTGTTCTGTCCAGCTTCACACTGCCGAAGAGTCTCTAGAAAGTCAGGATGAGTTCTTTTAGATGGATATTATGTCTGGGGAAAATAGATAGGAATATAATATTGTGACTGCTGGAAAACTTAGCGCTTTCCCCCCTCTCCCTTTTTGGTACTGGGCGTTTAACCTAGGGTTTTGCATTGCTAGGAAAGCACTATAGCACAGATCCAACCCACAGTCCATCTTTTACTTTTAGACATGAGTTTTCATGAAGTTGCCCAGGCTGGCCTTTGACTTTCTCTACAGCCCAGCCAGGCCTTCACCTCATGATCCTTCTGCTTCAGTCTCTTCAGGATCCTTCTGGTAATATAGTCTGTCACCCCCAGACCCAGCCCAAAAAGCTCAGTTTTCAAACCTAAAACAAACCTATTAAATAAATTACATTTATATTGATACAGAAATGCTGTTTTCATAGCATGCTTTAATTTACCAACTCCAGACATATATAAAGTGAAGATGTATCTGAAAATAAAAGTGGCTCATTTCAAATTGTCCAGATGTGTTTTAAAAGGAAGACTGCATTATTATATAGTGGATCTTTTCTCACAAGAGAGCATACTATAGCTATTTCAAGATGCTACCATATTACATTAATTATTTTATTTTTCATACATATGATTTCCAATATCTGTTACTGACAATGGAGTTCACAAAATACATAGTTGAACCTATAAATGTTTGTAATATATTAAGTACATATAATGAAAATTTGTACCAGAGAGGCTGGAGAGATGACTCAGCGGTTAAGACCACCACCCAGGTTCAGTTTCCAATACCCAGCACAGTGGCTCCCAACCAATCATAACTCTAGTTCCTAGGGATTCAATGCCATGCAAGAATGAGGAATGTGTGTGGGTTGCAAACATACATGTGGGCAAAACCCTTATATACATAAAAACAATAATAAATCTATTTTGTAGTATGCTGTGACTTCTGAGTAAATATTATTCATTCAACAAATGATACTCAAAGAATAATACAGTAAAATACAGACATTTTAGTCTTTAGAAGTATATGTAAAAGGGGACCTGCTGTACTCTGAAGATCTCACTAGAAGACTACCACAGCACATAATTTTTTCTCAGGTCCCTTGGAGCATCTTTCTGTGGAGCAGCTGTCCTCATTCCCAGCTTCCTTCCTCAGTGTCACAGTTTGTGTTAATGTATCACATCACACCACCACTTTACAAACCAGTCTTCCCCTCAAGTGCAGAGCCTGAGATCCCATGCTTCTCTCAAGCTGGTGGAGAACATCTTGGAGAGCATGGCCCTTCCCAGTAACCCTTCCTTAGTTCCCATCCACAACATACACTCGTATGAAGAGATTTAAAAACAATGATCCTGGGGCCAGCTAAGGAGGTGTCTCAGCTAGTAAAAATGCCTGCTCTCAAAGCTGACAATCTGAGCTCTACAAGTTGACCTGCACACACTTGTGCTATAGTATGTGCTCAGATGAGTGCATGCAGATGGACATGTGAGCCCATGTGTGAAAATGCACACACACACACACACACACACACACACACACACACACACACACACGAGTAATCTAAATAAAGTTCAAAAATAAAAAGAATGCTATGGTATTCAAGAGACCCCTGTGGTAGAGGAAGTAGTGGTCTCGACACAAGCAGAACTATCAAACCCCAGCGTTCCTTCTTCCCTGTCTCCTGCCACAAACTCACCCATTCGTTTCAGGACACACATTCTGTACATGTGACAACATATAGACTCCCTTGTCCTTGAAAATAGCTGCAGACTGGCTAGCAACACTATATAACCACATCAGGAGCTTCTGGAAATTTTCGTTTAAAGAAACATGAGCCAGCTCGGGTATACTTTTGTTCTTTATATGATCTGCCCCAAACTCAGAGTAACACCAGAAGTGAGTGTGGGGTAACAAGCAAAAGGTCACAAGTCATCTGAGGATAAACCCTCAGTTGGCACAGCAGACCAGGGCAGTCTCTCTCTGGACTACTTGCTGTACAGAACCAAACAAAATACAAACCAACCAACCACGTTGTCTTGTTGGGGGGCATACATGTGCACCTGTGCACAGAGGCCAGCCATGCACTTCAGGTGTCTTCCTTATGAGCCCTCCACTTTATCTTTTGAGACCAGGTTTTCACTGAACCAGCTGCTCATTCATTGGCCGGGCTAATGGTGTGTGAATTAAAGGGATCTGTCTGTCTCTGCCCACCCCATCCAACATCTACCCCCATCAAAGTGATAGGAGTATAGATGCACATAACTATGCCAAGCTTTCTGCAAGGGTATCTGGGAGCAAATTCCAAGTCCACATGCTCCACAGTAGGCACTTTCCCAACTGAGCCATCTTCCTAGCACCAAAATTATTTTTTCACAAATGACTTTTAGTTACTTTTTGTTTTTGGTAGCTGAATTCAGTCATTACTGTGGGGATTTCAGTTGATCCTATCTAATTTTGTACAGTTATAAGTGCTCATTTTAATCAAACCTAGTAAGTATGAACATTTTGGCTTATAATAGGATGGAAATGCTAGAGTTTTCTCACTATTATAAGGATATATATATATATATATATATATATATATATATATCATTGTACATTCCTCAGTGCTATAAACAGAAGCATTAAGGGAAATTAGGTAAAACTGGAAAACTTATCTTTTACTATCAGCTATTTATTGCTTTATATTTTAATGGCTAGTAATTTATATATTGTATAGATTTTTTTACCATACATTATCCTAAAAGAATAAAGTATGAAACATTTGAACAGCCAAAGTAAACACAATTTTAATAAAGGTGCTTTAACAATAGACTACTATAATTTAAAACACTGAGACCCAGCAACTTATCAGACACCACTTGAATGTAGAATGTAGGGAGAAAACATTGTTGAAAAGCAGTATATGGCTTTCTATAAATATAGTGTTTTATAGAATGCATAAAACAAAATTTTCAGTTCTGTGTTCCTTATGCTCAAAATAGAGTCTAGGTAGCAGATAGATAATATAGTTTGATGGGTAGATAAAATATAGTTGGAAGGAGAGGTTAATGATAGATGATAGGAAGAAGATAGATGGGTAGATAAATAGATGAGTGATAGATGAGATGATAAAAAGTATATGATAGGTAGATACATAGATAGATACATAGATAGAAGACATTTTGCTAAATGATAGATAATAGAAGATAAATTGATAAATTGGTGACAGATAAATTGAAAGATGATAGAAATAAGATGGTTTTACAGTTAAATGATTTATTGATATATATTAAATAGATGATGGAAAGATAGACAGGTAATAGGTAATATATGGTAGATAGATAAGAGAAAGATGATAGATGGGTAGAGAGAGAGAAAGAATGTTCTCATTTTGGCACATAGCCTTCATGTCACTGAGTAAAGTATTCCCAGCATCATTTCCTAGCTCACATCTGATGTTCCAAACTTCCCCCAGTTCTATAATTAGATCAATGAGTAACTATGTAAGATACAGATATGAGATCCATTCTCCGTCATCCCAGTCCTCCAAGAAGACCAGGAAGGTTTTAAATACACTGTATCCCCACATTGTGTACCATTACAAAAAAGAAAATTTATAATAAATTTATTGTTTGGGGACATGCAATAACAAGGCCATCCTTACCTATCAGTCATAGATAAGCCTGTGTGCATGCGGTTCAGTCACTAATGCCACAGAAGTGCTTGGAAAATATGTTGCTGACTGATGCTCAGAATGTCATGTAGAATTCTCTATTCTCCCTAATACCTTAGGACAGGCACTTCTCATTTCTTTGGGTCATACATTCTTTTCATTATATTCACTCTGCATATTAAATGAATGGCAGAAACCTGATTAAAAAAAAAACAAAGCATATAAAGAAAAGTAAGTTAAAAACTTGGAACCTCAGTAAGAGCAACTGGAGACTGTTCTTCATGGCCTCTTAGCCATCTGCAGGATTTAGTGTGAGACACAGAGTAGGAAAATGTAGATTTCATGTCAAAAACTGTTGCTTTTTCTTCGATTGCTTCAGAAAAGTTTATAAACACTCCCGGAACATACATTAAAAAGTCTACCATTTGCAACACCAGAGCTTCAATCAAGAGTTCTACGCTAGTGAGAGAGACCCTGTCTTTCAAAAAAGAAAAAAGAAAAAAGAAAAAGAAAGAAATTAAGTCAAATAGGGTGGTAGTTTGAATGTAATTGGTTCCCATAAGCGCATAGGAAGTGCACTATTAGGAGGTGTGGCTTTGTTAGAGTAGGTATGGCCTTGCTGGAGGAAGTGTGTCACTGTGAAGACAGGCTTTCAGGTCTCATATATGCCCAAGGCCCACCCAGGTTCTCAGACCACTTCCTGTCACCTGCAGATTACAATGTAGCTTCTTCTCCACTCTCAGCTCCTTCTCTAGCATCATGTCTGCCTACATGCTGCCATATCCTGCCATGATGATAATGGACTAAACCTCTGAAACTGTAAGACTCCCAATTAAAATGTTTTCCTTTGTAAGAGTTGCTGTGGTAATGGTATCTCTTCACAGCAACAGAAATTCTAACTAAGACAGATGGTAAAATAAGGAATGTCATGCAAAGTTGACCTCTGGCCTCCATATTTACATTCACATATTTACACACAAATAAAATAATTAGTGTAAAAAATAGACTTCTTTCAATCCAGAACTACTGTGAATGAATATTGAATTTCTATCTCAGTTGACAAAGCTATGAAAAATTAATATCACCAAGCATGGTTAAATTGGAAACAAATACACATAAATAAAACACATATATTCCGGTAACCAAACCACAAATTGATTTTAGGTTTTGTTCACCATAAATCAAACAAAACAGGTGAAACTATAATGACCCCTATTAAATCTGTATACATGTGCTTGAATCTTAGGTAATAAGATATTGACTGAATTTATATAGTTGCTAAGTAACAAAAGAAAGACAATCCCAACTCACCTTAAAGGTTCTCAACATTGGATGAATTCCAGTAGTTTTAAAATAAAAAGTGTTTAAGGATGTAGGGTACTTACCTTCTGGTTTCTTTTTCTTAGGATGTATTTTTGTTTTTATTTGTGTGTCTCTGTGTAGGTATGCCCACATCTGAACACAGTACCCAAGGAGTTCAGAGAGGGCATGGGACCCCTGAAGCTGAGGTTACACACGGCTGTGAGCTGCCCGACATGGGGGCAGAAACTAAATTTGGGTCCTCTGTAAGAATAGCAAACACTCCTAACCATTAAACCATCTCTCTAGCTTTTAGCTTTTGGATTGTATTATGATTTAAAAATTAACTTTTCTCCTTTTCTGGTCCTTCTTGCTCAATATAGGACATTTTTTATATTAATCTCTTTCTCTTACATGAAAACACACAAATGTATACACATAACCACACACAAATACATACACACACACACACACACACACACACACACACACACACACACACATATATATATATTGAATGTGTTTTAGCTTATGAAAATTGTGTCTTAGCTTTGAGAATAACTGGTAAAATCACATAATCACTTTTATGGAAAAAATTGTCTTACCAATTACATGAATGATTTTTATTATAGCATTCAAATATATTTTTAAGTATTAAATTTTATTTTAAAAGTATTTTTTCCTATTCAGAGGGCCTGCTTGATCTGTTTGGGAGGCATCTAGGCAGTGGTACCAGGTCCTGGGCTCCTTGGGTACTGAGTTAGCTGTTTGAAACCTGGGGCTTATGCAGGGACGCTTGGCTTAATCTGGGAGGAGGGGACTGGGCCTGGCTGGACTGAGTCTATCAGGTTGATCCCAGTTCTCAGGGGAGACCTTGATCTGGAGGAGGTGGGAATGGGGGGTGGGCTGGGGGGAAGGGGAGGGAGGCAGGAAGGGAGAGAACAAGGGAATCTGTGGCTGTTATGTAGAACTGAATAGTATTGTAAAATAAAAAAAAAAAAAATAAAAACATTTTTTCCTGTGTTGACAAGATGGCTCAGCGGGCAAAAGCGCTTGCCCTGTAAGTCTGAGGACCTGAGTTCAATCTATGGAACTCACATGGCAAAAAGAAAGAACTGACTGCTGCCACAGTTGTCCTCTGGCCTCGGTGTGTGACCTGTGGCATGTACTTATGTGCACACACCCACGCTAGTACTAAAAATGAAGAAACCCTCTCTGCATTCATTGTCAATACTTTTTCTCATTTTTATTACATGAAGAATCTTAGGACTTAAAACATTTGTGCCATGAAACTCAGCTACATCGTTAACTTCAGAAACATTCCAACACCATACTTAGAACAAGGCCTCTTTGATTCAACACTGTCTTCACTAAATTCCTTACCTGTTTAGGGACTTATATTTATATTGTCTCTTTAAAAGCCATAAATCTCACAAAGACATGTTTCATATTAGAAAAAAAAATTGTGTGGAAAAGCCACCACTTAAGGAAAGATTAGAATATGTACACTCTCACACTGACCCAAACTTACTCTGAGCTAGGGACAGTGTTGTATCTACTGGTGAATCAATAGCACAAATACCTTTGGCACTCTGTGGGCCCTGCAGACCTTGGTCAAACAGATGAACAATTAACATATTTACAGTAGGGAACAAAGAACTCTGCATGAGGGGAGCGCAGCTGCTTTTAACACCTTTGTTTGTTTTTTTACAAAATGCTATGTCAAATAAGACTCCATCCTGGAGAAAATGCACCTGAACATTTGGTTTTTATTTCCTTGTGTTTTCAGTCTTTGGTTTTATATGAGGTTAGGTTTTTTGTTTGTTTGTTAATGCATTAGGACTTTTCATGGAGGGAAAAAGTATATTTGTTTCCCAGGAACACGTTTTTACTCTATAATGAAACAGAAAGGACTGAAAGGCTGTTTTGCATTCAAGTGTCAGGTGAGTGCCTTGCTCTGCTGAACATGTCTCTCCTTGCCTTCACCTGGGAACTTAGGACACGACTGCTATCTGAAGTCCAGAGTTGAAGTTCACTCTTGCTCTGATTGTCTTGACTTAACCTGCATATTTGAGGGGTAGTTAATTCAGACACAAAGAGCAAGATTTTTTTCTTGGTGCCCAGATTCCTCCTCCAGAATGGCAAGTGATGCCCTTTTATGAAATAGCTTAACTCTTTCCTGCCCCTAGTGAACTGTAGGAAACAAAACACAGTGCACTTAATCTAAATACATATTGAGTATCTCTGCCTCACTTGCCCACTGAATAGGGGCTCAACAATCCATAACAACATCCCAATCTTCAAATTTGTGGTCAGTACCTCTTCCAGCTATTCCTTCCTCAGTCTTCTGCATAGATTTATCCTTTCCTTGATAGCATTCTGTAAAACTTCTCTGCCCTGTCCATCATTCTTTCTCCTGAGGTCCACTAGGTAACAGCATTCCCTGGGTTCTGGATCCCTTATATCTTCTTAGATCTTCCCTCCCTAAAGGACATTCCTTCTAAAAAATGCCAACTGCCTCCTTTGTGCAGATAACTCTGGGGGCTTGATCAAGCCTGGTCTGACTACTCCTGGTGTTCCAAGAACACCCACAAGACCAGCCCACAAGTCCTTGTCCCTGATGTCCTAGCCAGTGCACAGATTCAAGTTTATCACTGTTCCTGCAATAGCCTTTTATTGTCTGTTCCCCACATTCTTCCACAACACAGGAGAGAACTGGATCTCCGATATTTTCCTAAGCAGGATATATTCCTTATCTGACACTTTCTCCATTCTGCTCTTGCAGAATTTCATGATTTCTTAAAACATAATTTAATTTTCACATTTTAGCTGAGCATTAGCTTGTAATTCTGTAGTGTTTCATTTTTATCATTTCCAAGCCTTCTTCTTTTTTAATTATGAGTGTATTTTAGTGACACAATTGAAATTTTTTACATCTATTTTGTCTGTGTGTAAGTGTGGCCAGGCCAAGGTGCACATGTGGAGGTAGGAAAGCATCTTGTCTGTGTCAATTGTCTCTTCCCACCATGTGGGTTCCAAGATAGAACTCGGCTCATCAAGCTTGGCTGCAAATGACTATATGCAGAGAAACATCTCACCAGACACTAATGTAAGATTTCTATGAGTGATAAACCCAAGACCCTTCATTTGATTCTTGTAAGGTGTTTTGTGGGTGATCATCCAAATAATATATATCTGCTATAATACAGGGCTGGGCCCCCTCTATGCCCAGAGTCAACAGGTGCCTCCTCTGAGGAGAGGAACTGAGTGAGATACAGAACTGTTTCAAAGTGAGAAATCTAATGTTAAACAGTAGTGAACCTGCTTCTCTAACAACCCACCAAGGAGAGGAGAATAACTTAGTTATTTAAAACCAAGAGCTTTTTCCTTCTTGCTTTAACAATAGCCAAATTATTGTGAAGCTGCACAGTTTTATGATGTGTAATTGCTTTTATAAAAATCCAGGCAGAAATTTCCTAAAACTATGCTTCTCTTATGTAATACTTGGTTATAACCAATACAGTGCTGTTTAAAACAATTTGATGAATATATGGGTTTGCTGTTAGTATTGAAGATAGACAGGTGGAGATTGCTCAGAGGGTAAAGACTTCTGCTGCAGAAACCTGAAGACTTGACTTAAAACCCAAGAGCCAAATGCAGTGGTGAACATCTGTAATTCCAGTGCTCCTATGGCAAGAAGGGAGAAAGAAACAGCAAAGTCAGCATATAAGCCAGCTCTCCGAGAAAGCAGTAAGGCAGAAACAAGAGAAGGCATGCTGTTTCAACAAGATGGAAGGAGGGAACAACTCCAGGAAGTGGTCCTTTGACCTTCACATGTACAGCTTAGCATATGGATGCCTGCACTCACATATATGCAGGCAGGATGACAGACTCACACAAACACATACAATAATAATAATAATAATAATAATAATAATAATAATAAATTTCAAAAATTAGGAGTGTTAAAATGTTGAAAGTATTTATATGGCAATAATTTTCATCAATTTCTATAGATATCTGAAAGTTTATTTCATATAGTCTATTAATCCTCAATTCTTACAACTTAGTGCATGATGCATTGCTAATCAGAGTTCTTCTTTATGAGTCATACATTTATTTTGATATTTCAAGTGTCCTAATTTTTTATAGCTGAGCTTTTTTTAAAAAAGTCATCACAGCAATGTACTTTCATTTTTTCTCTCTCTCTCTCTCTCAAAAACAGTGGTCAACTTATGTCTAGGTTGAAGAAGAATTAAGAAGAATGGATGACACGTTACTGGTATCTCTTGGTTTACAGTAAAGGGAAACCAGCACAAGATTAAGAGTAACTCACAGGGCTAGATATCAAGAGACCTCATACTTGGTAAAGGAACTAACAACTGCTGAAGGAGGGAGACTTTCCTGAAAGAAAAGAAAGACTTTTTCTGAAGCCCAGAAAGACTTTCCCTGATTGGATATCCAATACCAAGAGGTCAGCCCTGAAATCATATACATACAAGAAACACTAAACATACATAGCAGGTTGTGTTTAGACATTTATGCGATTATAAGTAACAAAAATATTTAAAGAAAAAGAAACCATGGTGTTGGGGAGTCAAGGAGAAATCATAGCACTTAAAAGATGAGAATTAAAAGCAAGCTCCCAGCTCTAGAGGGCGCTCAAGAGTCTCCACCCACGTTCACATTCCTTCCCTCTCTAAGCAAAACAGTCACTGATTCAAACCAAAACCAAAGGTTGTCTGTGTGAGCACCTCTGAGGAGAGTCTATGGTGTGATAAATATCCAGCAGACAGGAATCCCCTCGAGGCACAGCTTATAGTATCTCTGCTTTGGGTACCATCCTGTCTAAAGCTTACCTCCTTTACAGTTCTTTCTTCTTTTGGCTTGAGGTTATTTCTTCTTTGGTGGATAGAACTATCTCTGCTTGACATTATATGTACCACATCTTTTCAGAAGACAACATGGGGACTGTGGTGAGGGTCAGGGAACAAAATCTGAAGAGGAAACAGGTTAATCTCTAGTTCAAGCGGTAGACATACATGTGGGCTAGTTCACTCCCATGAAGTAAATACTAAGAAAATTGAAACATGAGGCCCCTACATACTAATGTAAGGTTAATTTTAATCTTCATTGTCTGCTCTGTCTAATTCAATCAAAAACCCAAGGTGAGATCAGCTAACTGGGACAAATACTTGGTACCTTAGTATTCTAGGCTCTACTTGGGTCAAGTAGAGGATTCGGCAATTCTATCTCATGAACTCAGTTCTCTTACAGCTGCTCACCCAGATGCTTAAAGGAGGGTTACAGTACCTACAACTTTGTTTTCCCTGGATTTTATAACTAATGAAGAGAGGCATCTTGGGTAAAGAGCTCACTCCTACTGCCTTGCAGTCTTTTTTAGGATCATATACACTGGGATATTATGTAGTGCTGACATTAGAATTTGGAGTTACTTTTACCAAAAGAGTTAACAAAAGACAATCAAGATTTTGGCTACTAAGCAGCCAACAACTTCTTAACCATAGCCCTGTTTGTGAACCATTTACTGCACTTCACTCATCTATTAGGGCCATTGGTCCATGTGAGAATAGTGAGGAGCAGAAATTGTCCTTTACTAGATATCTCCATGTTACTGGCCCCAAAGTACAGCACTCACTGTCTCCATAACATTCACACAAGAGAAGTGGTGTTGGCACTGTGCTTGTTCCTCTGGAGGGATTGCAAGAGCATTTCTCAACAAGAATAATGCATCACTTCAATCAACATCCTGCCATGCCTCCTTGTTGATATTGTGTTCTCCGTGGGTGTTATTAAACCATAACGAAGGAAGGGGTTACATTTCCTCCCTGGTACCTCACCCTTGCCTTACCCTTTGGACCTTCATTTACCCTCCCACTTTCATTAGTGTGTGAACAGTAGAGTCACTTGGGTTATCACAGTCAGGATATACTGTGATTGTGATCCAATACATTTCAGAAAAGACAGAGTTAGAACACATAAGGTTCTCTGCTTACACCATTAAATCTCAATAGAAAATTTATTATGGCTAGAGAACAAATCAACTTTCACTTTCTGATGAATAACCTGTGTAAGATAAGTATCTGAATTCATCACCAACAATACACAGTAACAGTAATCACTAACAGAAACCATGCAGGAATACTAAGTTTTCCTAGACAACCCAGGACTACTTGTCAATGGAACAGAACTACCCCAAGTGGGGCTGCACTCTTCTACATAAATTAATAATGAAGATAATCCCTCATAGACATGCTCTCAGGCCAATCCAATCTAGGCAATACTTTTGTTTAAGATTCCTTTTTCAGGTGATTTTAGGATATGTCAACTTGACAGTCAAAGATAACCAGAACAGAAACTTCAGTCAAATATATCTATAGATTTGTGGGCAAAAATCACATATAATTTTGATACAAACAGTTTCTAAATGCTTATAGCACTTTGTATATTAACAGTGTAGTTTTTTTTCTTTTTTTTTTTGGTGAATATAACAGCCCTATGAGTACACCAGTTAATGAAGAATACAGAGGGATACTTCCTAGCCCTAAATTGGAGAGTATAATGTCAGAACTCCCAAAATTCCATGAATGTATTGAGCACAAAATAAATATGAATTACTCTCTGCTACCCTCAATACTCAAGTAGCTAGTATAATGCTCCATAAACTGTGTTTATATGGGGGAAAAGTTTCATCTAGGAATACATTCAAGTTACCTACACACCAGATAAAGCCCGTCCATACCCTGGGTTTTAGCAGCCTGTTGTGCCAGTATTAACACAATCGTTCTAATGAGTCCTCCCAAAACAGAGCAGCATGAAAGTAGCAGCCAGCAGTGGTCATTCTAGAGTCATTTCTTCCTCAGCCCACTATGCACCAACAACTGATTGGCTTCTCTTTGAGAAAGGCTTGAAGACATTCAGGAACAGTTTCTACCATTTCCTTAATCTACATACAAGTCACATGACTACAAACTTCCAATAAAAATCTATATAATCTAAAAAAAAGCCAAAAGGGCAGGATATGGGGAATTGCAAGCAAGTCCTAAGCCCTTTGCTCTTTAAACCAACTCATAACTGTTAAGGTTCCTTCTCTAGAAATATGAGTCACTAATGTTGATAGGATTGACATAAACATTAATATAATGAGTGAGATGATAAATGAATCCTTGCCTAGCATGCAGGTAGTGCCATCATTAAGAATAGTAATCCAGGGCTGAGAGGTATCTCAGAAGTTAAGGGCATTAGCTCCCCTTCTGAAGTACCAAGGTTCAATTCTGGCACCAACGTGGCAGGTTACAATCTTCTGTAACTACAGTTCCTACAGTTCCAGGGTATCCAGTGCACCATTTTGACCTCTACAGGCCCCAAGCATGCATGTGATATACATACATACATGTTGGCAAAACATTCACACATACAAAATAAATCTTCAAACAGCAAGTAATATGAATCCAAAGAGTTGCCTACTCAAAACAAAATCTAAAAAACTATTGCATAGCTCCATATCTGAAGAAAGATTCCTTCCCACGTATGCATATATGACTGGCATGCTCTGAATGTGTCCAGTATCTGACTGTGCATACACAGCTTGATCTTCTGGATGCTGCTATTGGAGAAATAGTGAAAGCTTCAGGAAGTAGAGCTTAGCAAGTGGTCTTTAGGTAACTGGGGACATGACAATGGGCCTTGTCTGTTCTTCCTATCCAGCTCTGCTCATTGGATTATGATGTAATCAGTTAGCTCTACTGTGTTCTCCCACCTTCATGTGCTCCTCATGGCAAAGACCAACACAACAGGGTCAGTGGATCCTAGACTGGAACCTCCCTTATTATGAGCCAAATAGACCTTTTTTCTTTATAAGTTAATTGTTCAGATACTTTGCTATAGTGACAGAATGTTAACTAATATAGTAACTAAAATCTGTCTTAAAATCTTCCCAATAGTTCATGAAAAGAACAAGAATGAGATTTCATAGAATATGGTGGAAAGTAAACATGGAGAAAACAAAATCTGTGCTATCTGTATAGGCCTTGATTTCAAATGTTAACGAGATGAGAGAAAGGAAGGAGGGAGTGTCATTGATTTTTTTTCTTAACCTGAAACAAATATTTTCAATATGTGTATTTATTTATAAATGAATAACTTTTATTTATTTGGATATCTCAAAACTGGAGATATTCCAGGCAGTGTACTTGGATTTTCATTAGACTAAATTCCTCATGTTTATGCTCTATGAGATCTCCATCATGTCACATGAGCTGTAGAGAATGAATGGAAGAACCTTAAAAGGTCTATCTCCAATGTCTGATTCTCTATGACCTTGAGTACCAGTACTGTTCTTACTATAACTAAGAGCCCCAACAGTTTTCATGCCTGAGCAGTGAGTCACCTCCAAATTTCTAAATTTTCTCAGCTAAACTTTATAGAGATTTTCATGTTGGTACAATAACAACAATCCAGGCTATAGCAAAGTAAATCTAGAGATCCAATTTATCTCATGCCACACCAGCTCTCTTCATTGCATCTGCAGGACCACTCCTCATTGCCTGACATGAATGTGCATCCTAGAAGAAAAGAAACCTTCACCTTGGTACCAGAGTCCACCACAAATAATTGCTAATGAGCACTTGGTACCAGTGAGCCTTTAATGAGGGCCATACAGATCCATATAGGGAGCCCCAAAAAGAATGGATTAAAAATGCTCAAAGCCTAGTATGAAGTTTGTGTTAAAATAATACCCATCCTTTATGGAGTTTGTGTCCTTACCTCCATAGAAATGTCTCCTAATTTTATGAATTTATTTTTAGCAAAACAGACCCTTACATTTTCATACAGATAATTCTATCCTTGCACAGTGGACAATGATCAATGCAAAGAAAATCAAAGCATTTCCCTCTGAACATTTCAACAACTATGAGTTCCCATGCTGTTTCCTAAATGAGATCCGTCATTCAGGCATGTGTCTGGAGACAGGAAATGAAGTAATGATGTGTGGCTGTGATGGATTGAGTGTCCTTTCTAAAGCCCAGGTTGAAACTGAATCCTTGTTGTAGCAATGTTAAAAGGGGGACTTTAAGAGATTATGAGGTCATCAGGGAGTACACTCATGAATAAGTTAGAACCATTAACTGGGAGTAATGGGAATGGGTTTCTGATCAAAGAGTAGTGTGACCCAATTTTCTTCATGTCACACCAGCATTCCTTGTCACTGCAGGCCACCCTCCACTATGTTGGGACCCAGCAGGAAGGCTCTTGTGACACACCTGCTCCATGTCCTCACGCTTCACTGTTTCCAAAGCTGTAAGAAACAGAGCTTTGCTCTTTATAAATGACCTGATTTCTGAGTATTCTGCTCTCAAAAGAAACAAAGTAAGATATTTTTGATATGTCAGATATAACATACTTGACTTCCTTTTCTATTGCATGTTATTTACTTGATATCATTCAGTCATTTATTTCCTATGGCCACATCACCTCTGACTTGCAAACTTTTCATTGTCCTTGTTAGCTGAAAAGGTTAAGACTTTATGTAAAAATGATAAGGTGTTTTAAATATGCCATTTGGACTTATAAATCTATACTGACATCTCCCTTGTTTTCATAAATCTTCCTCATTGTAGAGAATTCACCCCCATAACTTGAATTAAGAGTCATTAAAAACATCATAAGACAACTAGTTGTCCTCTTTAAAACTGAACCTGGGGGTAAGAATAAACTGTTAGCCATGGGATGGAGTAGAGTTTCAGTTGTGAATAATGTCTGAGCAGACAAGCTCATTTTCTTAAATTACTGCTTTTAGCTTCATAAGAGAAAAGATATTCCCTTGACATGCAATTTAAGCATTACATCTTTGCCCATCAAAGACCATTTGTTTAATGCTTAGAATAAAGAAAGCAGGGAATTGCTTTCACTTTAAATAACTGTCCCACACAGTACTGACCTGATAACTCACTTACTGAAAGCCACAGGTCAGAGCTATTAACAATTAACTAAGGTAAGCCAGGTTTGTGACAAGCGATAAGAGTGACCTTGTTTAATAATCCAGTTCACAGATGAGCAATGAAGTCAAAGCAGCTGTATGCCTCCAATTAGTCCTCAATGTGCACACAGAAAATGAGAGGCTTCATCAACTTTATTCTAATATTTACAGACAATCTTATTATTCGCTGGAAGTCTGTTTGTAAGGAAGTTTGTGTGCTTGTATTCATAAAATGGCATCATTTGAAGTACTTCCTTCTAGGGAATGGGAGGATTCTTTGCTATTTCACACCATCACAGATTTCAAATCATATCTACAAGATTTGGCCTTCAAATGATTTTTACATTCCCAGAATCATTGTTTTGTATTCCACAGTAAGTATTCAGTTGATTATTTCCAACCGCCTATGACACCTGTTTTTACTAATATTAAAGTAGAATGAAAATCATAAATGGTACAGAATTTTTGTAAGCTGAACTGTCCACACTGATGTTTTCTTTTCTAATTCCTCTTCTTATTGGTCTGGGTTCAGTAAACATTCAAATATGAATCATTTAAATATTTTGACCTATAGTACAAAAATTTAACTGCCAAAAATAAACATAAATGGAAAAATGTATGTGTGGATTGAGAAATAGAAATATTAGTAGTTAGTCTTCCACTGAAACATAAGCAACTAGAAAAGGACACTTAACTCAATATGGATTATCCATGAACCAGAAGATATTTGTATGGTGCTTATGAAGGACTCAAGGGCAGGAAGGTAGGTACACAAAAAAACGTGTTAGTACCTAATAAGTCCTCGAAACATTGTCAGAATCAGTTTTCTCTGTTGTAAGATTCTCCAAAATACATATGATGTATAGAGTACTTCTTTTGTCCTTCACATGGGTGGACTGAGTAAGGAGATTCCCATCTTTACTCCCTGGAGAGCTCTGTTTAGATGAGTTGTACCTACAACTCATCCCAGAAATAGTTCTGAGAATGATGAGCTGTAGATTTACATTTGAGAACAATCAATATTTTAGCAGTGATTAAGCTTGTAGGACTATATGAGAGAAATTGATCTTGGACACAATGAGGGGAGGAAGTGAATTTGTAAAGGAATGCCACATATGACTGACAGGACAGGCAGAGTGTTATATTTAGACCATTGTGCACGACATTGACTCAGAATTTTTAAATTAGGAGACTAGAGATCACACAGTTCAACTACCTCCCTTCATATTCATAGCAAAGCAATTAAGCACTGAGGAATGAGATGGCTTATTTAAAGCTTCCCCGCTTATTTCCTGTCGCTCATCAAAGTGAGGAGAAAATACGTTTAGGACAAGAAACCTTGCCTTAAACAAAAGCAGCAATTTCTGGCCATGGGACATTAAAGAATGTTAAAAATAATTTCTTAATATAGACAATGAGGGAACTCTCTCGGGCCCCTTCCTTCCTGTGATTTTTCTTAATGAGGAAGGAACTTTCTGAGTTGACAAAGAGTCCTTGCTGGAAGCAGACATAAGAGCATGTTCCATGAAAAGGAGAAAACGAAGGAGAAAGAGCTCAGTGGGTCAGAGTTTTAGGAATGCTTTCCATCTTTTGCTTGGGAATATTTTATGTAGAAAGGAGAGAATCGTTCATTTACTTTCTTTGACTCCTGAACAATCCTGGCCATCTTAAACAGCAGGGATGTTTCTCTGTGCAAGTGAAAAATCATAAACCTTTTTATGTGAAAGGCAGCAAGGGCCAGATAGATGGCTCAGGGGTTAAGAGCACTGGCTGCACTTCCAGAGGACTCATGGTCAATTCCTAGCACCCATATGGTACCTCACAATTGTCTGTAACTCTAGGTCCAAGGGATCCAATGTCATTTTCTGCCTTCTGCAAGCAACAGGCATACATTCAGTACACGGATATACATGCAAGCACAATGCTCAATAATCTTTAAGAAAGTAAAATTGTCCAACCTTATAATTCAAATACACCAGAAAATATCCACAATAGGTTATTTTAATAAATAAAGAGTGGGTAGAATTCTTCTTTCTTGGCTCACAGTTAACAGTGTTTGCTCATATAAAACAGGTCAGTGCCCCTTTGATTACTGCACAACTGTACCTTTGGTCTGTTCTCATCTGCTACCTTATTAAATGTAAATATTATTTCAAATTATAAGGCAATGGACTAGGTGTCTCTACATATCTACTTCTTGGTTCAGGTGCCACAACGATAATTGAATAGAAACCCTTGTAAAGGGGGAAGAATCCAAATGTTCCCCTCCAGCTCTTATCAAAAGGCCAAAGTGAGATAATTTATGTGAGCTCTATTTGCAAACAATGACACTCTGTTAAATGGTATGGATTGTTATCATACTCATATGGATTACCAGCAGTGTTATAATTATTAACATAACATTATGCCAAATGTTGTGATTAATAGAAGAAGAATAAATAGCTGGAGAGGTGGCTCAATGGGATAAAGATTTATTGTGCAAGCATGAGGACCTAAGTTCATATCCCTAGGACTTATGCACAAAGCTAGATGTGGTGGTACATGCTAATAATCCCAGTGCTGGGAGTTAAAGACAGGGGTAATACTGGGGGCTCACTGGCCAGCCAGTCTGGCCAATCAATGAGCTCCAGATTCAGTGAGAGAGATCGGGTCTCAAAAAGTAAAGAGTGACTGAGGGAGATAGCTCAGTGTTGATCTCTGACTTTCACAAGCTCTCTCTCTCTCGCTCTCGCTCTCGCTCTCGCTCTCGCTCTCGCTCTCGCTCTCGCTCTCGCTCTCTCTCGCTCTCTCGCTCTCTCGCTCTCTCGCTCTCGCTCTCTTGCTCTCGCTCTCTCTGTCTCTCTCTCTGTCTTTCTCTCTCTCTAGTGCATGTATGCATGACCATGTGCACATCACACACACATACACACACACACACACACATACACACAAACACACAGCAAAAGCAAAATTATAAAGAATCAAAGCACTGAAAAAGCAATGAGACAACAATCCTTACCATAAAGTAATTATTCAAAATATTATCAAATCAAGCATAAAATTCTTATGAAATTTCAAGAGAAATGCAGGTGGGGATGAGTACCAAGAAAAGGATGGGTTAGCACCTCTTGAAAGTAATGTGAGAAATGACTGCTAAATTAATTTTAAAGAAGGTGATAGACATGGAATCCTAGTTTGACAGAGAATGCAGTATCAATAAGTTCATTGTGGCAACACCAGCATGCCTGCAGTCATGAGAAAAGGGTGATAAGTCTACTACTAGAGAGAATGAGGTGAACTTTAATCCAAGGGTGGATAATTACCTCGATTATATTCCCCAAGAAATGTTCCCACTTGTCAGTCATCTGCATATGTTTCAACTTCATTACACCTGCTGTATCATTTATTCACCAAACACCCGAAAGAGGCTACTCATGGGAGAAATTACTTATTTATGCTCTTAGATCCAGAGTCCAGTCTATCATGGCAGGGAAAGAATGAAACTGGAACAAAATGGATCAGTTCCTAGTGGCAGGAGCTTGCGGCACATCTTGGTCACACGGCAGAGGATAGAAAAGCAGAGAAAGGACTGGAAACTGTGCTAGGTATCAGTTCTCAAGGCCTGCCCCAGTGGCCAGTGCTTCCCATCCTAAAGCCCCCACATCCTTTCAAAACATCATCACCATCTTGGGAACAAACATCAAACACACAGAGTGCAGGGGGTGTTTGACATTCCAAATCTAACACCTCATAAGTTCACCAGTCTGCTCTCTGCCTGGAATGCCAATTAGACACCAAACATCCTACTTTATATGTGTACACAATACTTGGTTTAATAAAACTTAGATCCATGTAGATAAACCCTTGCTTCCCCACACAGAGCATGCTAGCACTCTAGTTCTCTCTCACCGCAGTAACTAGCACCATTGCACTCCTGTCCACTTGGTCTGCCATGCTTGAAATCACTCTTTGGTTCATGTCCAAGATCCAAATAATCACAAAGGCCAGAAACTCTCTCACTGAAATCATCCCTATGTCCACAGATTTTTTTTTTCATTTCTCCCCATCACCACCTCAGTTAAGGTCAAACCCATGCACACCGTAAGAGTTTCTTAAACAGTCTTCATGCTTTTACTGCTATCCATAGTATAACCAGAAGCATGAGGGACACATTTAAAATAAGAACTAATGTCACTCATTTTCTGGAGCTCCTGAAATCACATGTGAAGAAAATTCAAATGCTCACCATAGCCTACAGAATCATGAACTTGACCTTGTTCCCTCTTACCACACCTCCGCTGTGACTTTTTACCCCTGTCAGGTCCCAGGCTCCAGCCACACAGGCTTTCCATGGATTCCTAAATGACACTTGGTGACATTGTCCTCACCATGGGCTCTTAACTTGCTAGCCCTTCCATTTGGCTCACTCTTCTCACAGATGGACACTCAGATATTTCCTTCAGGTCTCATGTAAATAGAACCCTGCACCATTCTCTGTCCATTATCGAGTTTTATTCTCCCTCTTTGTACTCACTGCTATAAGACTTAATCCTTCATAAAATGTATGCATTGTGTCATAGAGCATATTTCCTCACACTGTAAGTTAACTCTACGTTGCATGTTGCCTATCTCATTCATTGCTATGTTCTAAGCATTAGTACTTGGAAATGACAGTTACTCTCCAGATATTTGCATATGAAAATATAACTAAATTTGCATAGACTTAGTTATTACATTTAGGCAATAATGTTTGATACTTACGATTATTTATATTATGGTCATCTCAAGAAGCAGACCAAGCTCTGAGACTTTTCAGCAACAGAATTAAATTATCCATCTAGTTGACTCACAGGGTTCTGTATTCCAGAAGTGACTTGTTGTCTGTCCACTGCAGTGCACCTTTCCATTCTCTATAGTCACACAAGGGCCAGTACAGAGCAAGTTCTTGATCCTATGTACTCACATACCTGACTTGAGCTTAATAGGAGCCCCCAGAGCAGTGGTCAACCTACAGACTACAAGTTTTGATAAGATGAGCAGAACCAATCCTAGGAATCTCTTGATAGTTTGAAAAGAGGGAGCTGTTTGATGAAAGTCATCAGTTACATGACATTTGCGAGAAAGAGCAGCTAGTATTTGTGAGCTAAAGACAAAGAAAGATAATTAAACCATATGCCCTGGATGCTGAAAGTCCTCAAGCAAACTTCCAGGAGAGTGCTGAACAAAAGGAAGAAGACATCCCCATAGACACAACTTCTCACTTCAGCTCCCTCTCAATTGGATATTAGAAAGAAAATCCATTGTTGCTTCAAGAGCCTGGGATGGACAAGGTTTTCCCGAACCTGAGAGAATTACTACACCATCAGTCCAACTTCATCCATAGCACCCTGTAAACTTAACTGAGAGCAATCACAGAGAAGCATCTGAGTTCTAGGGAAGGCCTATGGATACACAATTTGTACCTACTCATAGGCTATCAAGACACTTTACTTACTTCCTATTAGAAGCAAATTTTATTATATTTTTATAAGGAGAGTATGATATCATAATAATAAAATCTGATTCTAATAAATGTCCCAGCATGTGTCTGAGTTGGAATCTGAAGGCTTCCTTGCAGCCTGGAGCCCTGCAGAGGATTGTGGTGTGACTCAGTGGTAGAGCACTGGTTGAATAGGCATCAGTCTCTTCATAGCAAAAGTATATAAAAATTCACTATTGGTAACATTATAGCCAACAAACAAAAACATTAAAATATTCTTTCCATTAATATTTTGGTTTTCTATGTAAAAAAAATGTTCCAAGGGCCCACTTAAACTCATGGTCATACATATGGCCTGGTAAAGCTCAGTAGTTCAAAAACAAAATAAAACAAAAGATATGATTATGAGAAAGGAGCTATTAGGAGGTTGTTTTAAGGGGTAAGTATAATCAGAAATATATACATATACATGCATAAATTATCAAAGACTGAATTTAATACGTTATTAAAATATATTTGTTTTTTCTCTCTAATGCTAGCTACATAGGTGGAGGAAGAAGAGATCTTTTAAGTATAAATAGTAAGGACCTAAAGAGATGGTTCAGCTATTAAGAGTACTTGCTGTTGTTGTAGAGGACCCTGGTTTGGTTCCTAGCACCCACATCAGTAGGTTCACAACCACCTCTAACTTCAGCTCCAGGAAATCAGAGGCCCTCTCTGACCTCTGAAGGTACTCACACTCATAAATATACACACATTTAGGTACATATACATAATTAAAAACAAAATGAATGTAAATGATCAATGTTTTGCTAAATCAATAGTGATATTTATAGAAGTATGAGCATTGGTGAAATATTGACTCTATATAGGTTTCTTTAAGTAAATATTTCATAGAATAATTGTGATGAAAGGCTGTTCTGTTAGATTTTAGACATTTGTGTTATAGAGGTTATAATTAAATTATGGCTTATGATTTATTCATTCAACTAGCTTTTATTATACACCAACAACTTGAAAAGTCACACCCTTCCACACATATGAACTCATGCATTTATTTGAACTTTGAAGCAAGTTAGAGATCCTCACTGAGTCTTGCCAGGGACAATTTTAGTTTCTGTTTCTAGAACCAAACAACAATTATCAGGAGACTTAGTATCAGACATCAGTCCACACTTGGCTAATGATTGTATTTTCACTTCCTTGATATTAGCTGTTTGTGTTTATTTAAGTTTCCCTTGACTAAAACTTATAACTCTATCCCTTTATTACAAAATCAACACTACACTTTGTGTTCTGTCAATGGTGGTAATTATTACTTATAATTTTGCCCTTAATACCTAATGAGTCAGGTGAATCCACTTAGCCATATAGGCAATGCATTTGTTTTTATAAAAACAATAAATAAACAACAATAAAAATTTCAAGAGTGATGAAGAAAGTGATTGGGAATTATCTGAGATTTTTGTTTTGACTTATTAAGTCACCTTTGCATATATATATATATATATATATATATATATATATGTATATATATAATCATACTATAGATGGAAATAAGCAAATGACCATATTTTCATAGAATCTAAATATATTTTTCTTTTTGAATAAATTTGTTCAAATTACCAGTGTCCTTGAACTTTTATTCTAGTACACTTGGGTTCATCATTGAAGACTTGACTTTTCAGTTTTGTGTTCCCAGTGAATACATACCAGCTCAGATATCAACACTATGTGAACCAATTATCCAAGGTCATACAAACAGCCGCCAAGTCAGGGAAGAAAATCTTATCAGAGTACATCAGGAAGGCGAGCAAAGGTGAGCTTATATAAAAAGAGGCAGACGCCTACAAATAATTGATCTCCCAACCAAGGTCTACATGAGATAAAGAAAGCACTTTTTTGCTGAGAAGTCTGCCATGATCATTCCCTTCCTTTACATCCAAGAGATTTACAACCTTCAACCTAGCTGATCCAGGAAGGAAGTCCTGTGGGCTGCATGAGGGACTCTGAGGTTGGTTTACCATATGAACAAAAGAGATGGCAGAGGACTGGCAGCTGTTCTTGATTCTCCCATTGTAACCCTATACATGTGTCTGTATCTTGCTGTGAGATGGTTAGTTGCCACTGGTAACTGGACTGGCTTTAGAATAACCTAGGAAATAAAAATCACTGCTCTTGGTGATGTCTGTGCATGTGTTCCCAGAGAATTAACCAATAAGAAAAGATTTACATTCAGCCAATGGTGGTGTATTTTGTATTAATCCCAGTACTTGGGAGGCAGAGGCAAGCATATCTCTGTGCGTTAGAGGCAGGCCTGGTCTACAGATCTAGGTGTAGGATAGCCAAGGCTACACAAGGAAACCAGGTCTTTAAAAACAACAAAAAAAAATCAAAAAAGAAAAAAAAAAGATTAACTGGCAGCAGCATCCTATAACTGGATCCTCAGAGTAATAAAAAGGGGATAGGGGGACAGAGCCAGAGCCTTGCCCCTGCTATTTCCTGGCTGGCTTGACATAGAGCGCTCTACGTTGTCACCCTCTCCTCATCCTGGTATACTGACCCTTCCTCCTCTGTTTCTATGAGGTGTTTGGTGACAATGATTCAGAAGC